>NC_140273.1:8307139-8777139 GCF_964030765.1 Micromesistius poutassou | reverse complement strand
AATCTGGCAGGGGAAAAAATGGCCGCATTACCGGTAGTGATCTCAGCTTTTATTGCTACTGTTTAAAAGTGCTGTCTGCAGCATTTTGAAGTGTGCTGCGGGGGAGTATGTGTGGGGAGGGTGGGGGGGGGTCTCTGCAGGTACAGCCATGCTTGTGTAGCAAATCTCTCAGTAACAGTGGCTCTGCCTGCCCAGCAGAGGGCCAGGGGTCTAACACAATCAAACACAAACCATCATCTGATTCGGAGTCCCTGGGTTCTTATGTATCGCATAAATGTATCTCATAAATGTATAGCAGGGTCACACTCAAACCAAGAGGAGTCGTTCACACACTCCCACACCAGTGTTGCCTGGGGATCTGCCTCCGATGCAGGGCATCAGAGAACTGAAACACAAATCAGTCACCGTCCCCAAGTCCAGCTCTGATCAGGGTCCCACATGATTATTTGCCAAAATGGGTCCAAGTAGGGGGGGTTTGTATTGCTGGATAAATACAAATAATCCATAAAGACAGTCTGATTATAATTCTGCAAAATCACACATTTAGGCAGTGTGTTCATCTGCAATGCACAAAAGTTGAATTAAATGAATGAAACGTGTTACTAATGTGGAAACCGAAGGGTGGCACTGAATGTTGAGTTACTCTGCTCCAGCTTCTGACTGCATTATTGATGATGTTGTTTGTGTTATTGATGCGGCGACAAGGTGAATGAACAGGTGAGTCTGACGCACACAGGAGGAGTGAGCTGTTGAATGTGAGTCTGGTTGTCAAAATGTGTGTTTGGGCGCATGTTTTGTGTTTCTTTGCTTTTTTGCTTTTATATTCAGGTTGCTCACATTGTGAAGTTACACATTGACATTGCGCTGCGAGTTCTGCACTTCATGTGCACATCTGAAAATCTGCATGGTTGTTATGGATTGATGGATATCTCTGTCCATAAGCAAACAAACAGCTGGCCCTTGTTAAGGCAATGAGTGGTTCTCTATGAAGGTGGTCAGAATAACAAAATCATCTTGTTTTGGATACGTGTGTTACAATATAAAAGTGAAATACAGTGTTTTAATGCACGGAAAACTATTTAAAAACTTTTCTTTTCAAATTCAAAGAGAAAAAAGGCCCTGGCCGTGGCATTAAGCATTTTGAGTTGATACGAAATGGCTGTGTTTGTATCATGAACATCACTAGTTAATGTTTAGGGAAGAGGAAAAGGGGGCCAGAAAAAGCCACAATACACCAAGGAAGGGAAAGATGCAAGGAAGAGAATCAGATGAAAGGGAAAGTGAGCAGATCCCCCGAGGACTCCATTGTTATTCCAAGCAGGATGTCAAGACTGTTATCATCGCTGGCAAGTTTGGAATAGTCAAAGTAGAAGAGTACTGAGTGCCGCTTAGAGAAAAGTCAAAGGGTGGTTCATTATTCTTCTTGTTTTTCCTGTAAAATAGTTTCCCCTCATGTGGCATTTACATGTTTTTGTATCACAGCATGAACTAATAGCTGAAAGGTGTTTGTTTTTAGAAGTCGATGATCTTTTAAATGTTACGCTTGATGCCGAGTTGTAGTCGCTAGTTAAATTACATTTACGCCCTGCTGACTGGCGTCACGTGACAGGAAGCTGTACAGCATAGCCCAGCCTCCACAAACCTGTCCTCCTCGTCTGGACGCTAGGCCACTCGCTCCTCCGGCCTCGTCGTGTCAGCACTCAGCCTGGTGCCATCCAGTGAACCACCACTGGAGGCGTCCGGCCCGGATGAGTTGACCCCCGGGGAGCACAACCCCCGACGGCCGGAGTGATATCATCAGAATGTATGTCACGCAGGGCCCCGTCCAGCGGGCTCGTCCTCGCGTTCCAGGCCGAGTATGTTGTGACCGCGGGGGAGTCGTGGGTGGGATGGGAGGAGAGGATATGGTGAAACACCCACTGTACCTCCCTCGGGCCCCGGTGACCCAGCGTTGGAGGCTCTCGTGCGCGTGGTGACTTGTATGCTTCCTGACAAACCACCGCTGTCCCGGAGGGGGGGTCCTGAGTCACGTCCGGCCTGCTGATGGTTAAACCCTAATGAGGAGGGCTATGACTCGGGGCCTCGCTCCAGCCCCGGTGCTGTCATCCCGTGCGTTGCGATTACAGATCTCACTTGTTTCATTAGAGGAGCTCGTTTATGTAAACATTCATTACGAGCAGGAAGTGACTGTATCCGTGCTCACTGAAGCGCCATTACGGATGAACACTTCCAAGAAAAAGTTTTGAAGTAAATGATGTATGGCGGCACTTAGGGAGGAAATGCTTCATCCGCAGCCTCAGCACCTCTCCACCCTACAATGTTCCTACAGCGCTAATGGATGTGACGTCCCTTCAGCTCAATTAGAGTTGTCGTTTCTTAAAACAATTACACCCACAATGCACTTCTCATTGGAACTTCATTGGAGATATATATATTATTTTTTTTACAGCGGCTATTAAGACAATCACTGCCCGTGTCACTTTTATATATCGATACCAAGTGGCTTTCTAATCGGTTCATAATAAATGGAATTGAACACAGACGATACAAAAGGCTTCCATAGTGACTTGCATAAGTCTCCTTCACACTACTGTATAAGATACAAATGGATACAACACATGACAGGACAGATTTAGTTTTGGTTTTCAACCAGATTTTGGTATGGAGATACATCTGATGCATATTAGTCTTGAGGCAACAAACTTTGTGAACGGTCAAGTATACAACTTCTTCATTATTCCAGTATAACACATTAGTGTCTCTTTGCCTTAAGGGTCTGACATCTGTGCGCATGAAAGAGTGGGAAGCCAGATAGAGAGATATAAGCAAGCTAATGATACAAAGTAGGATATATATATATAGGATAAGGCTTTTAAGGCTTTCAGGCCCAGCATTCAATGCAGATTATGATTGGATCATTTTCTATTTACGGCGCACACTTGACGACTGCGTTGCTGTCTAACTATATTACTTGTGCTGCAGGATGATTTTCCGAACAAGTCAGACAACAATGTGAAACAAGGGGTCAAGGTATCAAATGAAATCTGTTCTGATTTTAACTTCTCCCTTGACCTTTAAAATACTGTTGTTCACCTCACAGCAGGACTTTTTCTGTCCATTTCTACAGCCCCAGGCATACACCACAGATGGCTTCTAGATACCAGAGTTGGGCAGAGAGCAGATAAGGCCGCAAGGGAAACCAGGGTTAAACCAAAGCATTAATCGTACAGACATCAGCTGCAGACAATCACTGACAATGCAACAGCACTGACAGAAACAAAACACAGCAAAGAGACCCAAGACAAGGAAAGCTGTGATGAATAACAGTAATAGTATTGTTGAAAATAGAGAGATTATGTTTATCATTGTGTGTATGTGTGTGTGCCCCTTTGGTTGGTTCAACATGATTATAGTTGTATAAAAACAGGACAGCTCTGAAGGAGGCAACTGTATGACTTGTAAAAATGTATTATTTCACTGCTGGTTTGGTTGCATAGTTGGTTTGGTCCTTACCATTATAAGGATTAAAAGATTGCAAAATGGCATTGAAAACTATGTTGAGGATCATAAAACTAATTAGGAAAATAATAATCATAATAAAAAGGGTTAGAAAAATCTAATAAATATTTTCAGTTCACTGCCCCTTAAACATTATTATGTGTTATTATCATCTACATGGTTTAGACTTTGTTTTTAAACGCAGTATTTTCAACATTGTGATTAAAGGACTTAAATCTGTGCCCGTCGTGACTTGACGCTTCTGAAAAGAGACAAAGATATGACCCCAGGGGGACACAAAATGAGCAACTCCTTTAGTCATCGCTCAGCAAATTAGAATGATTTAAGGTCCCGAAGACGGAGGAAGTGCCTCAACAGTGCACCTGCTGCCGTTCTAACAAAGGGTCGCTTGCTATGCTAATTGTTTCGCTCTTGATTGCGTAAAAATAAAAAAAATTAAAAAGCAAAAAAATAAAACTAGAGCTAATTTCTGTACAGATAACCTTTTATTTTTAAAGGCTACCACGGCCAGTGTCCCAAATAATGGGAAAACTCATCCAATGAGTCACCGTGGAACCAAACTGCACTTAAAAGACAAAGCTTTGGTGGTTTCATGTCAGCAATAAGGAACATGGTCTCCTGCCGGCCTAGAGATCTAAAGTGCATCCATACGTGGTGACCCTGCTGGGTTCAAGACGCTTGAGTGGCTCAAAATACATACCCACGTTAACTTAGCCCTGTGTTCTTCCAAAAACATCAAATGGAAATACACAGTAAAGTAGAGCTAAATTATTCAAAATAGTGGGGAAAGAAATAAAACGCAAACTGGAGCGAATAAAAGGCAGAAAAACGTAAATAAATAAGTGAACTAGTGCAAGCAGCGGGAAATCAAGCTAAAAGGCCTGTGATGACTTTAAAACAGTCCACGTGCATGCCCCATTGAACTCTGTGTACGCTTTGGGAATCCTGCTTAACAAGCATGTGAAACGCAACCTACAACCCTGTTCTATCCAATACTGCTCTGTATAGAATAACACTGGGACTCAAGTGAACGGAATGACCAATGGGTCTTCCAAGGGGCACAAGATGGACACACGGTTCCCTACCTGGGCTAATAAATGTATTGTTTGTATTGTATTGCATTGCATTGAATCAGACACATTAGAATGACCCTCACATTTGACCCTGTTCCCCTTACAAGTCAGTTACAAGTGGTCTGTAATGGTTGCAGAGTAGTGCACGGTCTCCTGCACCAGAATTACAATGTGAAAGTAGTAAACTTCTATGTACAGCAGGCACTAGTGTTGCAGTATGTATGTAATGGTCTTGGTACCCGGCTTGGTAATTGCTGGTCTGGCGGTCTGCTGACAACAATTATTTTTGGAGAATTGTATCTTGATTGTACTATTACTCGGTCGGTCATCCTAGCATTATGGCGCACTACAATAAGGTAGAAACTGCTTCAGACCACACTTGACTCAATGGGAGAGGGAGTAATGTTTGACCTGTGTGGACCAAACATGTTTATGGACTGTAGCTGTAACATCTAATAGGTGGTAGACCGGTGGCATTTCCTCCCCTTTATGGAACACAGCCGCACCTTCTGACCTAAAATGTTCAGTTTTTATTAAAGCGCAAAACACTTTGGAGCAATTTACCTCAGCTTGCGTTCACTGGGGTGGATGCCCTGCGCCGGGAATTAACTTTTATTATATCACTCGCTTGTGCTTATTTTGTCAGCTGGATATTTCGGGCCTTCATTGGAACAGCAGAAAATTTATACTATACCTGCCATATGTGCTATATCTTGTCCTTGTGGGAACTTCATACTGCTGTGATCTGGTATACCCTATGTGTGTGGTTGAGTTCACTATAAGGCTATCGATCACACTGTGCATAGATGTACATTGTGTGCATTAATGTAGAATAATGAACCATTCATTAGGATAAGTTAATGCAGTAATAAAACATTACCAAACATTCAACTTAACGAATGGTCTAGTAATCATTAACTAATGGGGTTCATGTTGATTAAGGTACTGGTTTTCATTTTAACTAACTTAAACATTATTTAATAGGGTAAGGGTTAACCATTTATACATTATAGAATAGGGTTAGGTTTAATCCTAACCCTATTCAATTATGTATAAATGAATACCTAAGTTATCGTGATAGTATCATTAGTCAATTATTACTAAACCATTAGTTAACCGTTTATTAACAGTTTGCTCATTGTTAGTTACTGCTTATTATTTCATGAACTAAATTGTTCTTTATGGTACCCCTATTGTAAAGTGCTACCAGGCGTTTAGCTGAGATGAGTGCAGGTGAAGATACAACTGAATAGAAAAATGTGTGAAAGTGAAAAATAAATCCAGAGTGACCACAGCCTGTTAATTAGACTGAGTGACTAGCCTGTACAGTGGTGTCGGCAGACATGACACATTGCACTGTGTCACGTTATATCTAGACGTTTATTGTCCTGTGAGAGGATGACATGATTCCTAACAACCTGATCTCAAGACGTCAGCGAGAAGACAGCATGTACGTTACTCGCACAATGTGTGCAAAAGATTGCATGCATCCAGAATTATCAACGTGGGGGAAATTCCTGCATTGCATAGAAAAGTAGACAGATATAATATTCAGTTTTAAAAACCTGCAATGTGTGAATTGGAGCTGATCAAAGTTGTTTATTTTTTCGCAATGCAGACAAACCACCCGTTGAAATGTTTCCCATGGCCTCCCCCTTTTGGCCTGGTGCGTACGTGCGTGTTGTCCTTTGAACGGGCCATCAGAGGAACTGATTGCCTCCATGTAGACGTGTTGATTTATGTAACTATCACACTCACACACCATTGTGAATAGATGCTAATGGGCTACAGAACTAAGGCAAACATGGGATAAAAAGGAGTAGGATTTGTGAACTGTGATGACCAAAAAAAAAACACAATGACAAAAGGGATTCCATGATGCGCTGTGTGTGCCCTCAATTCAGCTTACTCTACAACCAAATGAAAACAAATAATAACCAACGTTAATTAGAGATTGACTTCAAACCGATGTGGGCGCCTTCCAGAATGTGCACAGGGACAGACCCTGTCAACAGCCCTCCTCGGTCATCCCGGCGGCAAGTTGTGTTGGAGGAATAATGGGCATCGCCGCGGCGGTCTCTGTGGCCCCGGAGAAGGCAGCTGTCTACCCTGACTGTGATGCTGCTGAGATGTGTTTACGTCGGAATGAGATGGGGAATAAACTAAAGACACGCTGACAGACAGAGTCACGGACCCAGACAGACAGAGTCAAGGACACAGACAGAGACACTGATGGCTCTGTGGACTTGCAGCTGGGACTGAAATTTGACAGAAGAACTGCAACTGCAAGAAATACAACTAACCCCTCAGTCGCCGAACGGATAGTCGGCTGGCTGGCAAAGGGGTAGAGGTGTGTGTCTTTTTTTTTTGCCAGAATAAATGATTGCCATTACATTACATTATTATTACTATTATTATGAGCAATATATGCAGGGTGCAGCGTTTTCATTATTGATCTAATGTTCTACCTATAATATCCAGACCTAAGATTATGGCTCCCATTGTACAATTGTTTCAGTGGTTGAATGACACTCTCTGTACTAATAAAAAGGGGATTAAAGTGAGGATGGTGTTTGATTCAGTCATTACTAAAACATATATATTAATAGCTCAAATATAGAGATAGAATATATCTTAGTCATATAATAATGATATAATAGAATAATAATTGATAGTAATAACTCCATAGAGGAGCCTTTCTCGTCCAATTTTCCTTCAATCAAGTCATGTGTGAGGAACCAGGAAATCAGCCACCACAGCGTCTTCAGGGACAATAATCCCTCAAGGAGAAAGTCGCATCAAACACCTTGTACCTTGTTTGAAATGTTTACAATACATCGACCTGGGGTGTCCTCTTCATTTAAAACAGATCCGTCACGTAACAAGAGCTGGATCTCAATCCCCCACAGGTCTAACTACTTGACATTAGCGTCTCCCTTCCTGCTGGCTTATCCTATTACAAACCCAATCTCAGACGACATGCCGCCTGGACCTCAGAGTGTCTCCAGCATGGGGGCGAGGGGGCTATTGTCTCTGGTTCCCCCACTTGTGGCTCTGATGCGGTGTGATCATGCGGGTCTTTGTCGGCGGAGAGATGACACGGCGGCTCTGTCTATTTTCGGCATCAGTGCTCGGTTTCTGTAGCAACCTCTGATATCTAATCAAAATGGTAAACAAAAGATTTTCCTTCATATATTTTGTCATGCCGTCAATGAAAGTCATTGCACACTCTTTGAGCAAGAAAGAAACACTTTGACAAGCGACCACTTGCATTCCACATAGCATAGATTACGGTGACTGTGTTGTGACATGGCCAGACACTCTAATGGAAGGATTAGCCACGCTCCACCTATAGGTCATGTGTCTGTAGGTCTATAGGTTACTTTAGTCCTGTATTAGTAGTAATGACAGTTGGGAAGACCACTCTCACTCGCCTTTGTCCAGCTCCATTCAGGTGTGTGTGTGTGTGTGTGTGTGTGTGTGTGTGTGCGTTGCGTGCGTGCGTGCGTGCGTGAACTAGCAAGAGTGAAGCTTTTAACAGTCTTTATGCAAAGTCTTTATATGTAGTATTGTGTTAAATACAAGTCTCATAATTGACAGCCAGACTATATATATACATATATATATACATATATATACATAAATGTTTTTTATATAAATATTAAGTGCAGCAGGCAAACACAGAGGAAGCTTACTCAGGGGCTAATTGCACCCTTTTCCATTTCCTTTCATGTGTCCAAGGGATGCCGTTCTGAATACAAATACAAATATAGAGAAAATGATAATCTCCAACTCATCAGAACGTATTACTAATGCTCTAAAAGAATGACATGTGCATATATGTTGTTTATACAATCTTTAAATGCAATGACTAGTTGACCCGCCTACTTGATATCTAAAGTGAAATGTTTGCTATATTTTTTCCCGTTCTGGTCAACTGATTATGGACATGGGGTGTGATCAGGCAGGAAGAGTTCTCTTCGACCCCAATACCAACACCTCATCATCTCAAGACACACAGAAAGCACAACAAAACCCCACTGCTTCTATAACATCTGCAATAGCAAATATCCGTATGATTACAAGTATTATGTTATGAATGCATCTCAGAGAGATGCGTAATGTTAAGTTAAAACATAGAAAATGGTATTCGGAGAGCAGGAAAGTGCTGGGATGCAGAGGCTGGTCTGTCCCCAAGGAGGGGGAACACTGGGACTGGGAAAGCAGGACCAACGCAACTGCCTCCTCCACTTATCCCATGTGATGTGATGGGAGATATTGGAATCAATGTTTCTGGAAACCAGTCCGCTCTGCTGCATCAGGAGTCCAGGAAATATAAGTAGATAATGTCTTGTTAAGTAACAGAGAAAAAAAAAGAACAAGGAATCTCAGGAATCAACCTTAAAACCCCTATATGTTATGAAGGACCACTCTGAAGGAGATGAGAAAACAGATACATAGATGTCTATCAATAGCATAAAGGGAAGGTTCCTTTGTAAATTATTCAGCTGTTTATTCTCCATTCGGCCTTACAAATATTGAACCAAGGGCTATATTTAAAAAATATGTGTACGTTATTATTGCCATTTATATGAGATAAGTGGTGTTTACTTGCAATAGCATCTTCCAATACCGCCAGAGTAGTTGTGAATTGAAGATACTAAGATGTGTTTTTATAGCTGCAAAAGCCTGAAGTATTTGGAACTGCAGGGGTGTTTGCTGGCAAAAGTCTCTGACATAAGAATCCCATAAAAGCCAAGTATTAATTAAAGTTAGATGTAAATGTTGATAGGCTCTCTGGTATTTACTTGCGTCTGAGTGTGCACATCTGCTCTTGTTATTGTGCAGCTCATGTGGCAGGGAGGATACAAAGACATACTCTGACAGGGGGTTCTATGGGCGTTGCTGGTTTTTCCAGCGCGGGGACGTTTGAACCTGTCAAAGCCATTCTTTTTTTTAACCATCCTTTCCTGTTATTATTTTATTTTCAATTTCTGGAGAGAAACTGTCACACTTAGCCTTAATATTGCATCTTGCAACACATGCTTAAATATCTGACCTTACAGATACCCCTCCACCCAAATAAGCAGATGGCTGTTAAACAAAAAAAACATAATAAAGAGAGAGGTGCCCAGTACAAAGGGCTATTGGTAATGACATGTGTTTAAATGACTTTGCCATCCATTATACCAAAACAAACTCAAAACTACACAAAAACTGACACATCAGCACATAAGATTACTGCAAAAACCTCTGGAATTACAGGAAGTTTGGTGAAATTGTCTTGGAATTTACAGATTTCTTTTCTTTTCTTTAAGCACCGCATGGTTGTGCATGTGTGGATGAACGTGTGCCTTAACTCAGTTTAGGTCAGCATCTAAATCATATGCCTCAGACAAACATTCAGGTTATGATTATTGGTGAATAAAGCAGTATGATATGATAATATTGAATGGGGGGCTGCAGCCATATTTATGTATTATTACATAAATATGGCTGCAGCCATATTTTGCAGAGCGATCTAATGTCGCTCTGCAGATCAGGCTGGCCCCAAAGCAGTTTTGGCCGATTCAAGAATCCCAGAGTAAAAGTCCAGCCTTGTTTATGAAACTGTGTGAAGTGCTCTCCGTAGCCACGGAGAGCCCTCTCCATCGTTTTAAACCCTGTCGGAGACCCTCTCCGTAGCACGACGTGTGCCTCCAAAAGATGTTATTATCCGTCGAGGCTACTCAGAACGATGGAGACCGCAGGGCTGTCATCGGTCAGCTAACATCTCATTCCCGCAGCCCCTAGCATTCCAGCAGTGAATTGCAATACTGTACAGAAAACTGCAACGCAGAACTTCAAAAGGCTCACGACTCGTTGAAGCGTCTGCGTGGTCACAGAGTTGGATACACAGAGTACTATAACAGAACCCTAAGAGTTACATATAAATCCAAATTGACTCTTTGCTCCTTTAAGGCATCCTGTGGATGGGGGTATGAGGGTGGAGGGGTATGTGCAAGGTCAGATATTTAAGCATGTGCAATATTAAGGCTAAGTGTGACAGTTTCTCTCCAAAAATTTAAAATAAAATGATACCTCAGTTATTACATTATTGGCTCAGTTATTACATTTTCAAAGGATTTTTTTAATACAAGGCCAATAACGTACTAACAAAAAGTTAGTACGTTATTGGCTCAACAACTTTATTACGTTATTGGCCGATATTACGTTATTGGTTGCTACAGGGTCATTTTACTATTACCTGCAAGAGTACTTTGCATATCCGAATATCATCATTGTGCAGAAAAAAAAGCATACTGGCTGGTATCTGCACATGCCAGAGCCTCACTGTTTTCCCCTGGTGAGGGGGAGAGGGAACTTCCTTCAGTCCTCAGGTGGGTCCTCAGTGGTTCAGGGGACAGCGAGGGCTTTTAAATCCTCCCGAGGGTCACAAATCCTCCCGAGGTAGCGATAGTTCTCAAGGGAAAGAAGAGACTATATACAGACCCCCAGCCCAGGGTTAGTGGGACCTCTATTACCCATAAGATCTTGTTAAAGACGTATAAATCTCCTCCCGGGCTCCGTCAGCCAATCACCCAATGCCTTTGACCGCCGGGTCCCTGCAGCTTGCAGGGGCCACGGTGTCAACGAGTGACAGCGCAGATAACAGCCCCACCTGGCAGATGTACACTGGCCTCCCCGCAGAATAGAGAGGGACAGGAGGGGGATAACAAGTCTGGCTAGCGTCCCTATCACAGTGGGCTCGAAGGGAAAGTAAGAGGCCCCTGTGATGAGTCTAGGGAGGGAAAGGAAAGGAAAGGAAGGGAAAGGCACACAGTATGTTGAATAAAAAGTCTGTCTTTAGAGAAACAAAATTATTCATACTATAAGACACATAAATGAGGAGTGTTTATTAAAGCATGGACCTTTTTGTCCCTTCTATGAAAGCACCTTCAGTGTGGGATACTTTATCGACCTACGTTGACTCACCAACCGGGGCTATTTCAGACACAATACAGACAATGCACAGTCCTTAGTCAACCCTTCCAATCATAGCACATGCCATCCCAGGATTCAGAATTGGAACTGTCATTGTCCTTGAATACTGGCCCATAAAACGAGACCTTCAGCAATGTTGACTTGATTCAGAGCCGACATTAAACATTGTGCTGGGAGTACAGGACTTCATAATAATGCATTATTCACTTCACTGAAAAGAAAGTGATTGGACCACCTATTTCCTATTTCCTGCTAAAGTCAGGGTCCCCCACATCGTCTGCCCATTCCTGTGCTGCAGCCATAAAGGTATGATTTGTTTGTCTCACCACATATACTTAGGGCCCCTTGTTGCCAAGGCACTGGTTGTCCTGTTAGCTGCACTACATTAACCCCCACAGCCTGGGAGTGTCTCTGCTGAAGACCGCCCCCACCCCCCTCCGTCCCCGGACCCCACCACCACACCATGCCACCAATGCTCGACCGTGGCTGACTGATATACCCTACGCTAATAAGCAGGAAGATGCTGGCCCAGCCAAACAGAGAGCTGCATGTGTTCCCCCTGCATGGGTGTGTGTGTGTGTGTGTGTGTGTGTGTGTGTGTGTGTGTGTGTGTGTGTGTATGTGTGTGTGTGTGTGTGTGTGTGTGTGTGTGTGTGTGTGTGTGTGTGTGTGGATGTGCCTGTGTTTTTCAGTTTGATTGAGGTACAGTTTTCTCTTCCACAATGTGGGAAAAGAACAAACAGAACAGATAGAGGACAAACAGAACAGGAGAGGCCGAGGGAGAGAGGGTGATAGAGCGAGCATACTCCTCCAGCAGTCTCCATACAACCAAGAGGACAAAAGGAAAGGCTGGAACCCAGGGGCGTAATTTGTGGGGGGGTCAAGGGGATCATGACCCCCCCAAAAATCCGATCCAGCTAATATAACCCCCCCCCCCCAATATCATCACACATAATTCATATTAACAAAAATATGAAATATTCTGAATGAATAACTTGTTTGTTTTCTTTATTAATTTAATTTGCCAGCAAGATAGTATCAGTACCCCCCCCCCCATACTAATTTCATACTAATTTAATGTGGAGATGAAAAGGACCCTGAAAGGCAGCCAGACAATTTTTCATTGTTGGTCGACACCAGCCAAAAAGACCAAAAATCCTGACGAAAAGGAGGTAAATACCCCTATTGTTAAGTTAGCTGTTAAGTTAGCTGATGATTTGTTGACTGGAGTTGGCTGGCTAGATGTTCGTTCGACAGTGTCTATGAGTTAAAGCCAGAGGTTTCCAGGGATCTACTGTGTAGAACCAATGTCACTGAATTGTAACTTAAGTTGCTATGACACAGCAGAGGCTGAACCATGTTGCAGTGTGTCACATGACAAATTGGACCTCTTAACTAAGAAGTCAGTGTGTACACAGTTCATTTATTTTACACTGAGACGCAAACAGGTGCTTTTATCTGAATTGCCCAACAATATCTATAGTCTGCTAGTAGTACTATAGTTGCTGGCAGAATAGACGTCAGTATAGCATCCTGTTTCTTTTAGTCAAATACTTGGTATGGTATGTGTGTTAAGTTGCAGCCTAATATGTTGTAACTAGGGATGCACCGAAATGAAAATTCTTGGCCGAAACCGAAAACCGAAAATGAGGAAACCAAGGCCGAAAACCGAAAACCGAAACACTGAAATAAATTATTATGCCAATTATTAGTAGGCCTACCATTGCATTTATAGCTATGACTGTATACTAACCTCACTAAAATCAAGGCATTGCAATTCAAAGAATAAATCAATTACAATTATTAAAAGTATAAAAATATTTATTTAGCACTGAAAAAACAACAACACCGTTTTCCGTTTTACACTTTGGAGACGGTCCCTAAGCTCGCGAATGATAGCCGACAGCTCATAGAAGCTGTCGGCACTTTGCGGACGGTCCCTAAACTCGCGGCTGATAGCCGACAGCTCATAGAAGCTGTCTCATACCAAGCCGTCGCTAAAGACGGCTCGTTTGGATGAAAACAAGGTTGTAGCTGATCCGTGGGTCTTTTTCAGATATATGGAAATATGCCCACACCGCAGACATGTTGGCGCAGAGGCGCTTATCCAGACAAGCGTGTGCTGGCCGCGGTTTTTGTTTGCGTCATCACAATTTCCTGTTTCGGCCGTGTTGTTTCCGAAAAAAAGCCGAAAGCCGAAAATGCGCTTTTGGGCCATTTTCGGCCGAAAATTTTCGGTGGCCGAAATTTCGGTGCATCCCTAGTTGTAACATACCTTAAAATGTGATTTACAGATAGGCCTTCTTTTGTATTTACATGCTTTTGTTCAGATTTTTTTAGTTTGAACTGGTGATGCCCACCAATATGTGAAAACAGTTTGCCATGTTCAGAATAGAGGTGCAAGCTGCACTCCAGTGTGCCACCCTGTATTGTGTGATGTATTGAGAGTTGAATTGTGCATAATACATTTGCTGCATGTAGGTGCCAATACAGTGATGCAATTGATTAATCTTTAAGTTCTTCCATTTTTTTTTCCATAAGATAGTGAACACACACACACACACAAAATCAATTAAGTGGAAGCTGCCACTGCTGGCTAGTGCTTAAACACTGAATTTAACTAATGTGTCATTATGGCATAAATAGTCAAAAAGTAGCTAAATCAGTAAAAGTATCGCAATGTATTTCTAATACAGGAACGGCAAATTGGCATATTACCTTTTACACAAGAAAATGATTAAATACCCCGACCAACCAGTAGGGGTCGCTAATGCAGCGACCAGGACACACACCACTATATGCCTTCCTCTCATCTAATCTAATGAACACAGACACTTTGGGACCATTATTACAAATATAAACACAGTACTATAAATATAACAGTACAACAATACTGTGTAAACATCAATCCAATAAAAACGTATTGGCAATAGTGGCATGAAGACTTTAGCGTGAAAGAGAAGTTGGGTCAAGATTGGTGTGACAGCCTCGCATTTGAAGTCCATTTTATTTTTATTTTTGTGTCTTGTAAGCTTCCTTTCTAGATCTCTGCAGCCTGGTGGCCAGTGCTCCAATGGCCTGGTGATTGAGCACCCCTGATTTAAGCTACCTCTCTCCACCAGAAAACCTCCCCCACTAGGAGTGGTTGTTAATATTGGGCAGGGGGCTCAGGCACTCACTCCCTCACATCCTTCATCGCCTGAGGCGCCTGGGGACCCGTGTCACCCTCGCCGTGAGAACCACACCTGGGAGGTGCAGCAGGTAATTACCGCCATCATGCCTGGCCGCCCGGACCTCGTTTATTACCCACTGCTTAAGGCAAACACACACGCACCCCCACACACACACTAAATAGAAATAATTAGAAATTACAGGGGGATAAACAATTACCATTTAAATGCATGGTTGTGGTTGGTCGCCTCCCCCCTCCCCCCCATCTCCTCCTCTCCCATCGCCTCACGCCACCCCCTCCCCTCTTGCAAGAAAAAGGGAGAGAGAATAAATTATGCAGCGGAAGCTTCAGTTGGCTAGGCAGCAATGGCAGCTCCTCCGGACTGCTGTCCTTCACTCTCAGATGGATCTCACCACCATTACGCCACACACCCAGCCAGCGTTTTAACCCTAACCGTCATACACACAAGCACCCAGCTCCTCCCTCAGGGTGTTACCCATGTGATGCTGGAGGAAGTGTAATTGAAGTGACCCCTCACATGGGATGCCAGGGCACCGACACCCACCAGCAACAGCAACAACCAGTCTGGACCGGCCTCACGTAAAAGCCTGTATGGCAGGGACTGGTAAAAGCCTCATACTAACACACACATTGTCCATGGAAGTATAGCAGGCGTCAGGAGAACAATCTCTCTCCCTCTCCCTCTCCCTCTCTATCCCTCTCTCCCTCCCCCGCTGGGATAAAATCTGGATAACTGTTGCTGATTTCTACAAATTTCCTACCCTAGCTTTAAGGCAGTTTCGTAGTGTGTGTGCCTTATTACAATATAATTCTCTCTTATGAGTCCAAGGAAAAGATATCTCCAGTATAGGCCTTTGTGGCTGATCTCACCATGTCCTATGCCAAAAGCTATGGACACTGGTTGACTGTTTGTTACATATGCACACCAACACTCACACCAAGAATTCACTCACATATTGAGGTGAATTTCTCCCACACCATTTAATGAGACACTAATGTGTCTTTTCCATCTCTCCATCTCCCCAGCCATGGGTGGTGAATACCCAGCCCTGTCCAGATCTTCTGATCTTTGTCTGAAAGGAGAAGAACCCGCTGGGTGTCAGTCGACTTGTTCTGCTAATTAAAACATGGGTGGCAGGCCAATCTAGCTGTCATTTGGAGATAATGGCTTTGTGGAGGTGTGTACCACTCGACAGGAAATGAGTGTTCAGAAAATAAAAAATTCCTCAGTTCACTCTTAACATCCCCTGGGTGTTATTAAACTGGTATGTGTTGTCCTTTTCATTAATAATGCGCAGCATGCATGCTAATACCGTTGGTTTGATAGATTGATTTAGCTTAGCGAGTCGCTACCCCCATCAGAGGATCTCCATAGCGGTAAGAGGTAACACGGCACACACGACTGAACGCTGTGTTAGGCCTGCTCCTGTACTCCTCTAATCACCATGGCTTTCATCTCTCATTTGCCGCAATGAAAAAGCCCCTCTTTCATGGTTTTGCGTGGCTTGCATCGTGGCCCCCATCTTGTTAGTTCCACATCTCTCGCCTTTATCCCTCTTGCAGTGTTTGAGATTTCACACGGTTTCCTATTAAAGCGTGCACACACGGCGTGGGAGCGTACCGTTACACGCCTTGCCTGGCGCTACGCTCCCACTCCAGTAATCTCTGGGCCATGGAATGAGATGAACAAATAAACGTTGGCTCAGGATGTGAGTTTCTGCTGAAAGCAGCACTAGCAAAATGAGGAACTTCTGGAAGAAACGCCTCCGTTCTTGCCAAGAGCACCACTTGGTCTTTTTTCTTTTCTTTCACCAACGTGTGTTGTTTCTACAGACAGAGGTTATGACTCTGGAGCTTATTCACCTGGGAATACTACATGGATACACTCTTGCTTTCATTCAGAAAACAATGAAAAAGAAAATACTATGGCGGTTCCCCTGCATCGAAACCAATATAAAATACAATGGCTCTGTCACTCACCCTGCTCCCTGCTGTCTACAGTGGCACAGGTGAGGAAAACAATGCACAGAAAACAGTGTGCACAAAACCAATTGTGATCATGCGATAGTGAGATAATAGATATAAGTAATCTATTGAACAATTTACTGAATTGTCCAAGTAGCACAGGGTCATGGTATGATGGCTCTGTTTGTCATTGTGTATTGTGACACATTTTGACACATTGTGCACAATATTACTGCCTTACTCGTACTTTACATGAACTAGGCTAGCATTGTTAAGAAAATGACCAAAATAATACAAGAAATACATAATTATAAAGAAAAAATTCTCAAGGAAGTTCTTAAAGTGGTAACTGCAAAAATGTCCACTGTCTATTATTATAAGAGATACTAACGTTGTCACCACCGCCACCCAGTTTGTTACATTTATGACAGTGCAAATGCAAGGGCTTTCATCAGTGGGCCATAGGCTAAATCACCATTATGCTTCCTTGTTTTGAAGATGGTGACTTAACTGAAATTTAAGTCACCTTAACTGAAATTTAAGTCACCAAGGAAAACCGTTGATATTGCACTGTAAGTTACAAAGCCGGTGTATAACCTTTGTGGCCACTCAAAAGTGCTGTGTATTATTATTGAAAAGACAACCTTGATATCATCATAAAAGCAAACACAGGTGCCAGCCTCGCCATCTTCTATGTGATGAATTCACTAACAAAAAATATTACATAACCTGTCTCTGTGCTAATTACGAAAATATAGCTTTAATGTACTTTTTAATGTACTTGTTAAATCTGCATTTAGTTTTGCTGTGTTTGGAGTACAATAAATCACCCCTAACCCCCCAAAAAGGTTGTGCACAAATTAAAACAAGTATAGCAGATTAAAACCTACAGTGATTGCACGACATACGTATCACCATTACAATACAGGGTGTCACAACATAGAAATGTGTCACCAAACATCTATACATGAGCAGTATGTTTGGAGCTCACAAACAGCATGTTTGAATCAGGCAACAGAGTCTACCAAAAGGTAGCAAACTACTTTGCATTCTCTTCAGTCAGACGTGGAGTGAAAGAGCTTAGCTTAGCAACACAGTAACCGAAAATCTAGAAATCAGCTCACTTCTGGTTGGGTTTTGTCTCAAATCCTCAGAGTTAGCTGCCAGATATATCCCATAGCAGAGATGCTCGTCATACTCACAAAACCATGAGTCTGTGTGTGTGTATGTGTGAGTGTGCATGTGCAGGTGTGCATTTGTGTGAGTGGCCTAAGCAAGTCTGTGTGTGAATTTGTATGTATGTGCATGTGTGCGTGTGTGTGTGTGTGTGTGTGTGTGTGTGTGTGTGTGTATTAGAAACTGTGTGTATGTGTGTGTGTGTCTGTGTGCACGCACGCATGTATGTGTGTGTGTACACAAAACTGTGTTCACAAATGCATGTATTTCGTATGTTTAGAGAGCATGAAGACTGCAGAGCAGTGCAAGGATGGTGTGTGGGAGGCAGTAGCTTGGCAGAAGGTGGTCATCACAGCTCTGCAAAGTAGCTTTGTGATAGGACCAAATTACTGACATAGGACCAGCAGCACACACAATACCTGCATTCTGCATTCTCTGAAACACTCCCAACCTATTGACTCGTGTGGGTCAAGACGTATATGTACAGCCAGGGAATGTGAAAAATATAATGGCAGAATATGTATGTGTGTATATGGTGCACAATATAGGAACACACCCGCATGCACATCAATACACATACTGTAAAGACGCACGCATGTCTGAGTGTGCATGTTGCTTTTGTGTGTGTGTGTGCGCACGCGAGCGTGCGTGTGTGTGTGTGTGCGTGCGTGTGTGTGTGTGTGTGTTTAAGAATCGTGTGTATGCCTGTATGTCCACACACACATACAAGGGTGGGCGCACAATCCTTCTATGAAAGGATCTTTTTTTGCAACACAAGAGCACGTGCGAGGGGAGCCACTGTGCGCGTGTGTGTCCACGTGGAAGTGCACAACGCGGGGTAGAGAACTAGGAAGGAGTGGGCGAGTAGTGAGCATCTGTGAAGCCTGCGGCGATGACCTTGACTTTAAGACAAGGTACTACGCAGAAAAGGAACCTGCTGCTCCCACTGGAAAATCAATCGGTTGAGAATTGTGTGCAGAGAGAAATGATAGCCGTTAAATTAAACATGGTTGTGATATATGGAGGACAAGAAAAACAAGAGAGGATGTTTTCCATGGATATCCTGCAGTCTGGTTCCTTCACAGAGGAATGTGAATGGCCATCACAACTACTAGAATGTGTAAACTCCTCTTGTATACAGTCATCTATGTATAAGCATGTCTGTATGAGCTTGAGCACTCATACAGTCTATTGTAAGTCCTCATAGTCTTTGGTAGACACTCATACAGTCTATTGTAAGCACTCATAGTCTATGGTAGACACTCATAGTCTATTGTTAGCACTCATACAGTCTATGGTAGAAACTCATACAGTCTATTGTAAGCACTCATACAGTCTATGGTAGAGACTCATACAGTCTATGGTAGACACTCATATGGTAAGCACTCATACAGAAAAAGAAGGCCTTTTCTCTAGCAAGGGCCTTGTCGAAGCCTGACAGCCGTGTTGCCAACCATGTTTAGAATACAGCTGGCTCACTGATCCTCCAAAGGCTCATTCAGAATCCACATGAGTGCGGCTGCAGAGGGATCGTCGTTGATGTAGCGAGCAGCTAATGCTGGCAGGAGGCCGGAGAGGGGCTGGAGTGACATGCAGTGGGCCGCTGATTGAGCCCCGGTGATGGAGCGGTGCTGGTGGAGGAGCCAGGGGAGGCTGCTGCGTATGGATCTGGCTGCTGTGTATGGATCGGGCTCTAAGTGAACTGCGGGGACCGATGGAGACGATGAGACGCTTTGTAGCAGCGGCAGCAGCCCATCCACCTCCACCTTCACCTCCATCTTGCCCCAATTTCTCCCAATTGCTCCCCTCCGCCCCTCCCTCACCTGCGTTATCTCACCGCTGTCGAGACATTGTCTTTGGTACGGGCCTAATTACCGCGAGGCAACAAACAAAGCCGATACTTAGGCTATCCGTCTCCCGTGGTCATGTCCCATTACCCGGGCTTCCTCCCCCTATTCATATTTCTGGTGACAGGCGCATCTGTCCGTGGAGAAGCAGGCGTGCTGGTATTGGCCAGCCAGAGGATGTGGTAATTAAGAAGTGAGCCTGTGGGCTAGCGTGGGGCTCAGCCAAGGTGAAAATGACTGTGGAGCTCCTGTCGATGGGCCTGCCACTCGCCGTCATGGGAGACGTGATGCACGGCCTGAGCTGTTGGCGCAGACCCACCGAGGGTCTGCGGGAAGGTTGCATGTTGGCATTGCTAATGCTTGAGATGTGTGTGTGTGTGTGTGTGTGTGTGTGTGTGTGTGTGTGTGTGTGTGTGTGTGTGTGTGTCTCAGCATGCATGCGTGTCTGCTAGTGTGCCTGCTTTGGCAGTGTACATATGCATGTGTGTGTGTGTGTGTGTGTGTGTGTGTGTGTGTGTGTGTGTGTGTGTGCGCGTGCGTGCGTGCGTGCGTGTGTGTGTGTGTGTGTGCATACGTGCAAATGCATTGGAGCAAACTGAGATAGGGGGAGGTAATAGGAGAGAGAGAGCGAGAAATGCGACGGCAAGGATAGGAGTGCACAGATTGATAAAGCAATTACCAAGAAAGCTATTCCTCAGTTAGGAATACATATACATACATTAGAGGCCGGCTAGGCTACAGCCACTGTCTCTCTTTGGAACAGGCTCAGCGCCGTCTCGTTCTGTCTTCAGGCTAGTGAAAGGTCAATACTTGGCAGTTACATGCCCTCCTTCCCTTCTTGCACTACATACGTACACACACCCACACCTGGGTGATATAGTGTTTCTTCTGCCGGCACAACATGGTACAGCTACAGTTCCTCTTAAAGGAGGGAGAGGAATACAAGCAGAGGACAACACAGTGAAATGTAGCCCACAGCTACGCAGCACCAGGATGCTTCCCTAACGCTCCTGCTCAAGTCATTGACTGATCACACTGAGTCCTAGTAACCGAGAGAGAGAGAGACAGAGAGAGACAGAGAGAGACACAGAGAGACAGAGAGAGAGAAAGAGAGAGAGAGACAGAGAGAGACAGAGAGAGACAGAGAGAGAGAGAGAGAATCAGGGTGACAGGTATAAAGTAGGTAGACGAGAGAAGGTAAAGTGATGCATAGTGTTCCAACGCTCTGCGGCAGGCCTGCAGCCCCTTTGCCCCGGTGCTGCTGTGTGTTAATAGAACGACCCGGGAGGATCTGCATGTCCACACACACGCTGCTCAACAGCCACAGCCATTACAGGGCTTGTGTACTTGTATTCCTGGATAGTGGGAAGCAGTGGATGTGGGGGAGATGTGATCGGAAACCAATCAGGGGTAGGAGGGAGGCGGATAAAGAGAGGGAGGGAAATAGAGAGAGGGAGGGATGGAGGGAGGAACGAGAGACGATAGGGAACAAGGAGGGATTGAGGGTAGAGGGAGGGCGGTCGAGAGAGGGAGGGAGGGAGGGACAGATAGAGAGAGGCAGGGAGGGAGCTATGGGCAGAAACGGGAGAAATTGAGGGTAGGGGGGAGAGAAGGAGGGAGGTAGGAGGGAGGTGGATAGAGAGAGGGAGGGAAAGAGAGAGAGGGCGGGAAAGAGAGAGAAGGAGGGAGGGAGGAACGAGAGATGATAGGGAACAAGGAGGGTAGAGGGAGGGCAGTCGAGAGAGGGAGGGAGGGACAGAGAGAGAGAGGCAGGGAGGAGGTATGGACGGAACGGGAGAAATCGAGGGTAGGGAGGAGAGAAGGAGGGAGGTAGGAGGGAGAGGAGCCTTCTCTGTGCAAGCGTAAAGATCAGAGAGAGTGACTGGATATTCCAGAGGATGAAAGGGTGGAGGGGTCAATTGGCAAGGGTGCAACCCACTGAGTCCGATGCACCGTCCTCTTTGACAAAACCGTGTCTTTAGGCTTTAAATGGTGCAACCTTAAAACAGAAACGTCGACACCGAAAAAATGATGAAAAAAAAAAGAGTATAGCTTCCATCTCATTAATGTTACAAAACCATGTGAGGTGATGTCAGTGCAGGCTTAGAGAGACGCAGCCAGTCTGGAAATCTCTGTTTCTAAGCACTCACAGGAAAAAAAGATAAAAATGGAAAGAAAAAAGGTGGGTGTGAGAGGGTAAAGAGGAGCAAGAAATTATGAAAAAAAAAAAAAAAAAACAGGATCCAAGTAATTCAACACTGCCCCCTGCTGTGTGTACTGGGTACGGTCTGTGCTGAAGGGAAATGCATGGGAACAGATGAACCTTTAACTAGCCAATCCAGTGATCCCAAGCAAGCTGTTGTAACAGACAAAAGACGCAGCAGCAGTCTCCCAAACCTGGCATCCATGTATTAATTCTGTTCTGTTGTGTTCATATGTTCGGTGACAGAGTCTCATGAGACAAGCCGCCCAGTGCAAGTGGCAGTTACCATTTTGATGAACAGTTATTATAAAAAGCACCACCTACATATTCCCTTGCAGCTTTCAAAATGCAATATAATTAAATCTGAAATGTAGTCCATCTGCTGTCAGGCTTTGTCTTGCTTAGCATCACCACAATAGTCATTGGTATGCACTGTGTACCGTGCTGGAGTCATTTCAAAAGAGTATGTCTTGTTGTTATTTTGCAATAGTGAATGCACCGCTTGCTTAAGACCTTTGGATGCTGAAGTCACATGCTATATTGATCTGAATGTAATATGGTCTGTGGTTATTTAAGTATGTGCCTTGGGTATTTTATTGTTACATGTGCTAAAGTAATTAAAATGTGACATATGCTACAGTTATTTGAATGTAACATGTGTGTAGTTATTTAAATGTAACGTATACTGTAGCTATCTAAAGAAGTGCTATGGATGTTTGAGTGTAACATGCTATAGTGATCTGAATGTAGCATGTGCCTTGTGTATCTATCGCTTGGATCATATGCTATAGTTATTTGACAGTTTTTGGCTATTGTCATTCTGATTGTTATTTGTTATTTGAATGTGACAAGTGCTAAAGGTATTTAAATGTGACATAGGCTTTAGTTACTTTAATGCACCATGCACTATCGTCATTTGAATGGAACATATGGCATAGGTATGTCATAGTCGAGTCATTTGAATGCAAGATGGGCCATGGTTATTTAATTGTAACGTTTCACACAGTCATTGGTATGCAAGTCATACCTCTGATTATTTAAAATGTCCCTTTTTTAAATAGTGGCCATCAGTGATGTGCTATCCCCACATTTATACCCAGGGGTGTGTCACTTCAACCAAGTGTGAAGGAGAACAGGATACCCACCGAGTCAATGTTAAAAAATAAATAAAAGTGTGATTAAAGTGGTAATCCCATATTGTACTCGGCTAGAGAGCACAGAGGCTCAAAGCACACAAGGGTGAGAGAGAGAGCGAGAGTGAGAGTGAGAGAGAGAGATGGAAAGAGAGAGAGAGATGGAGAGAGAGGAGAGAGTGTGAGATGGGAAGGGAGAGAGAGAGAGAGAGAGAGAGAGAGAGAGAGTGACAAATAAAAAAATACTGCAAGTTTCAGGGGACATGGGTGATACAAAGTGAGGCAGAGAGGAAGAGACGGAGATAGAAGGGAGAGATAGAGGCATATATATAATAAATAATATAGGAGCACACTCCTTTAAGGTACAGCGCACCCCTTTAAGAAAGAGCACATCCCTTTAAGGAGAGCATACCCTTTTAAGGTCGAGCACATCCTTTTGAGCAAAGCACATCTTTTTCAGGAGCCACCCCTTTAAGGCATGGCACATCCCTTTTAAGGAGAGCATACTAAGAAAAGCCTTTAATGTAGAAGACATGAATATAAGGAGAGCCCACCCTTCATGCAAAGCAGAGGCTAGAGGTCGACGCAACGCAATGACCCCGCAGAGGCTTTGACGCAGACGTGAACCTGTTTTGGTTTTGCATCAGGTTTTAGTGTGCGGACCAATCACAGCCCTTGCTGCTGCATTGCCTCGACGCAAGGTTACAAATTTTGGGAGGCGCACGTCAGGCCCTAGCGGTTGACGGAGGGTCCGCAAGGACGTAATAACCCCCTTGTGTTGTGTCAACGTGGAACCATAATCCCGCCTTTACACCATCACAAGCTCATTATGTCACAATCGTGTTCTGCCATCACTGGGTTGTGTGTCCCCCCCCCCCCTTCCCATGGCAACGTGTTGCCGTTCACACTGACCAATAATCCACAAACACGAGGTGAAACCCCTTCACTGACACACATATCAACCCTGCCGCGTCAGAGAGGTTAAGCCATAGACTGTTGAGCACATATTGACATTGATCCTCCTCAACGTTAGCAAACCCGCGGCGGAGATTCATTACCGGTTGCGAGGATGGATGAGGTCATCTCCCTCTGCCTCGACTTATTCATATGTTGCCCTTTCACTCAGGCAGCAGTGGGCCCATCTGTGGCCAGCATTTAAAAAGTCTTGTTTAACCTTTGCATGCATGACTCAACGTGTCTTGAGGAGGTAGGGGGAAGGAAGGTGCTTAACATCCTCTTAGTTTGGTGACATATTGACTGAGGCAGACCTTCAGCGGGGGATCCAGAGGCCTTTTAAACGGAGCGGCCGCGATGGGAACCGCAGACCGTCATGATGAAGGGTGGATTCAGGATGACTTAATATATCACAGGTCTTTCAACACGCCACACACACATCGCTTGGTGGCAGGGACAACACTAAACATCTAACATGGGAAGAGGTCAGGAAAGGGCTGAATAAATTCGAAGACTTTTATGTTGTACTTTAACAAAGTAATACAAAAGCCGAGCTGGTCTGCAGAACACCTGCTTTTCCAGCTTGGGCAAACAGTTTTTATAGTCGCGCTCTGTGATTCCTCACATAAGCTCCACGCCAGGGCTGTTATCAAACAATGTCCATACATCAACCCAACTTCCATTTCTTTTCCATTCTGTTCATGGTCTTTAAGCACAACTTGGTTGGCCACAAACCTTTCGCCCAGTTTCCCTCATCCTTTGACTTTGCCTCCCTTATTCATCAAGGAACAACCAGCTCCCCTCATCCTCATTCTATTGTGCAAGGAGTATTAATGTATTACCGTAGTACATACTGGTGGCACAGAATTCATTCATATTGCATACAAGTATATGCAATATGTTGATTATAATCCTTGGGTATAGTACAATTCTCCCAAAATCGGAGGAGGATGATTTCTTTTCATTTTAGCCTTGTTTCCATTTTCCCTGTTTGAGTGTTTGTTCAGTTTGAGGAAGGATTCATAGATTAACTCCAGTTAAGGTTGATGTTAATGGTCTTTCTAATTTACCTATCGCAGTGTCTCACAGGGAAAGTGCAACAAAGAGGCGGGAGTAAGACCACACAAGTCGCCTTAGCGATAATAATGATACAGGAAATGAGGCTTCAGATTATGAATGAAAGGAAGAGGTGGCAGCAGCTCTGGTGCTGTGGGTCCGGCGTGTACGCTGTGAGCTCGGTGCTGGCCCGGGTCAGACGTGGCCCGGTCAGCGTTTCCTTTGGTTCCTCCACCCAAAGAAGAGGAGTCAAGCGAGAAAAACTGATCAAAGTTGATTCAGACTGGAGAGGCAGTGAGCAGGTCCAGAGCAGATAATGTAATTCTCACAGGCTGATGAATCCACAGGGAGTCTATAATAGAAGAAATGGTGTGTGTGTGGGGGTGTCTATGTGCAGTTGCGTGTGGGTCTGTGTGGGGGTATTTGTCAGTCAGCGTACAGTGAGAGTAGGTATACAGCAGCATAAGAAGAGCATGAACTGGTATGAACCAGAGCTTGCTCTTTTGAAAGGTTTTGAAAACTGTCATTCTACGATTTAATAAGATGATTTCTGAGTTCTATCAATGTGCAGGTAGAGCGTAATATATGGTTGTCAAGAGACATAGTAAATAAGCTCTATGTGCAGGTCCTTGCTTAACAATCTCCCTCGCTAACTAGCGAGCAAGAAGGCAAGGTGTGCTGCGGTGCTACATAGCCACGGTAGACG
Source organism: Micromesistius poutassou (assembly GCF_964030765.1). Taxonomy (NCBI): domain Eukaryota; kingdom Metazoa; phylum Chordata; class Actinopteri; order Gadiformes; family Gadidae; genus Micromesistius; species Micromesistius poutassou. The sequence goes on along the minus strand of NC_140273.1, from coordinate 8,751,330 downwards.
ACAGTCATTATCCACATCACCTTTTAAGTCCCGCCCTGACGTATGAAATGGCTTGCATGTCGTTCTCTAGCAGCCTCTTTGGGAGGTTCTTGGATTTTTCTCCAGCATAAAGGTCTATATATTTGCCAGAAGCAGCATTGCCTGGTGGCCGCAAGTGATTCTGGCAGGCTCCTGCGTTTGTTTTGAAGAGAGACATGAGAGGATTCACATGGTTGCTGACAGCAGATGTCTGCGGCTTGACTAATGAATCAGTAATTATGGCTTTCCAGCCTGTGTGCCGTTAATTATACTGCCGGCTCTACGCTGGGCCTGTGACCTGGTTGCAGACATTACGAGTCATTACGCATAGATTTGTTCTCCTTACTTTTATGATCCACCGTATTTATTCATTTGTGTTCAATTCAAGCCTGCAGGTAATACAACCCGCCGATTCAAGAGCATTTAGGTGGCGCATTCGTGATGCTCCGTTGAAGCTGGACATGGGGGATTGAGCTAAGATCCGACATGAAGTGTGATCACAATATTTCAATAAAAATGACTGTTAAGTGTATTTGAGTGTGCCTGGACGTGATGCCCGTCTGGACAGAGCTGTTGGAGAAGAGCCCAACAGGGGAGTTTGATGTTGGCATGGTGAATGCTAGAGTGTGTGTGTGTGTGTGTGTGTGTGTGTGTGTGTGTATGTGTGCGTGCGTGCGTGCGTGCGTGTGTGTCTGTGCGTGTGTGTGTGTGTGTGAGTGATAGTCTGTGAGTCTGAGTTTGTGTGTGTGTGTGTGTGTGTGTGTGTGTGTGTGTGTGTGTGTGTGCGCGAGAGTGAAAGGCTTTGTGTGTGTGTGTGTGTGTGTGTGTGTGTGTGTGTGTGAGTGTTTAAGTATGTACATGCACCTGTTTACCCAAACGACCCCGGTCACGGCGGCCACATAAGGACATTAGCATTCTGCGGGCAGAGGCCAATAGTCTATAATATGTTTATGTGGTGGGTTGGAAATTAAACATGAGCCTGCTTCAGCAAAGCACAAAGGGTGAGGCAAAGGGCAATTTGTCTCATCTGCCTGCCGCGTGGCTGCCAGACCGCCGGCCAGTGAGATTACCTTGTTCTTGAGGTTGCTTTCTGAGCGTCGGCGGTCCCATAGGCGAACAGAGGGGATCTGATGACTGTGGGCCGTGCTCTGATGTGGCAGCAGGATCACGGGTCAGGGGAATCAGGAATATGCTTATGATTGCAGACACACCAGACCAATCTCATATCTCTGGGGGAAGGTCACTTACGGTCTCGTCTTCTACCGCAGTGACCCTTCTGGGCTTCAGCACAAGCACATTCATTAGATCATAGCTCGACTATATTGACACTTTGAAAACCCTTTGACTTCGAACTGCATCTCAACTAAAGCCGGGCTGACTGCAGAGCCCTGCTTCATGTTGCCAGCGGGCTCCTCGCTACGCCACAAGGTGTGGCATTCAGTAATGGGAAAACCTCTGGGGGGGGAAAGAGGTGTTCAATGTAACAAGACAACAGGAAGCACTGTGTGTTTTATTACAGCTAAAACCTTCTTAGAGCACGGGCTCCACAACGGGTTAAATCATCTGCTTCTCCATGTGTTGTCTTCATTGCAACCTGTTCCAGAATCTGGAACGCATGCAATCATGCAGGGCATTTATGCTTCATTGTTGCAAATGCAATCAAATGAAGGATGTTAAATGGGGTGATTATCACTTCAATTGTAGAGTTACTGGCTCAGCGATGATGTACTTATCAATCCATCCATCCTGATCCTGTATATTCATTTTCTTAATGGTATCTTCTGAATTGATTAGCAGCCAGACTGGGAACGTTTGTCATTCGTGTCACATCTGCATTGGATCAATAGTTTCAAATTGCAGTAAAATACATTGCTTCCAGAATTAAAAGGCAATAAAATAAGTAATGAATTGTAGCGAGCAGTCACTTGATTTTCTCAAATCAAAAACAGTTATACAACTATATAGTAATGTCATTTATTTCAGTTTGCACAATATTGTAGTTTAGAAAAAAGTGGAAAAACATTTAAATTGTTGTAATGGTATGTATAGATCAGGTAAATAGCCCCTGTTATTGGGATATATGAAAAAACATTTATTAATTTTTTTTATTTAAGTGTTTCCAAATTGGGCTATATAATGACATGCATTTTAGCCAAGAATAATCATACAATTTTAAACTAAAAATAGCAGCGCAAATTGCACAAATATATTACCACAGAAATATGTGTTTTTTTTATGAGCAATAATCATGAATCTAAGTTAAGTTATCCTTTATTGTCCCTTTTTTGGGGAAAAACTTTCTCTGCTTTTGACCCATCCGGGAGCTGGTGAACACACCCAGAGCAGTAGGCAGCCACAGTGCAGCGCCCAGGGAGCAAGTGGTTGTTTCAGGTCCCTTTCTCAAGGGAACCTCAAACGTGGATGAGGACGTTGGAGAGTGCTGCACAACTACTCCCCCCATCCATATTTTTGCCTACCGGTCAGGATTCGAACCGGCCACCCTTCAGTTACCGGTCCAACTCCTTAACCAGTAGGGCACGGATGCCCCATACTTGATTGTTTTCTCGGTTGTTAGACAATTTTAAGTCAAATTGAGTGACATCAGTGAGAAGGGTCACTGTGTGCAATCAAACCGGCGCAACACTGGATCGGCAGCGAGTCCAAATGGAGGATAAAATAGCGGCCGTCTTTGGGTTGGGCCCATCAACGGACACTGTCTCCCGAAACCGAACTGTCCGCCCAAAAGCCAGATGAATGGCCCCCCTACAGATAGCTTTAATAAAACCATTACCTTTTAAACTCTGCTTCTTCAGAAAAAAATCTAAACTATACAATTCTTGTGGGGTCTGAAGGTGCTATTGATCTAAACTGTGCGGAAGTGTTTAAATTATGCATCACTATGACAGTAATTAGCAAATGGCATTAACACTTCTAGGGTTAGGGTTTAATTTCCCACTGGTGACACCAAAGTATGCACTCTTTGTAAAACGCTTTGGATAATCTGATAGTATAATATTATGTAAGAACACTGTCTATTGAAGCTCACTCTGGTAGTTTGTTAGCTATGCTAGTAAACACCTCTGGGAAGCTAGCTGTTTACTATTGGACCCTGCACTTAGTTCTGCACTACTAGCTGTTTACTATTGAACCCTGCACTTAGTTCTGCACTACTAGCTGTTTACTATTGGACCCTGCACTTAGTTCTGCACTACTAGCTGTTTACTATTGGACCCTGCACTTAGTTCTGCACTACTAGCTGTTTACTATTGGACACTGCATTAGTTCACTGCACAAGCTCAGCACTACCAGCTGTGAGAATTCACCCTAACACCTCAATCTTAGCTTTTCATGTTTAACACTGCATTTCTGCACTACTAGCTATTTATTATTGCCCCCTGCACATAGCAATCACTCCTTTAGCCGGCACTAGCTCTACTCATAATGAGCCTCCAAGGTCTTTATCGGTTAGCTTAATATTTACAATAAGAAACGTTACTCTGTTATTAAACAGTCTTGACAGCTAGGCACCCAGCTCCCCATATCAAATTAGTCTAACTGGGTTTAAAATGTGTTATAGGATTTAGCCCTAATTGGCTCCTCTGTCCTCTGCCAAATTCTCCTCCTCTAACTTCAAAGTGCTATAACAGAATCAGCAGTTGATGTATGTCTTTTATAATAACTTATCTGTATTTACATGATTTTATTTGCTGCACCTTATTAGCACCAAAATAATTGTGGTATGTTAATCACACACATGCATATAGCCTCCCACCATCTCTGTATGTTGATCCTATGGAATCCATTTCTGATGTATTGACTGGGATGATTTGCATTACTGTGGTTTTCCCCCCAATGAGGTGACCTGGTGTTAACCTGGAGGTCATGTGGTAATAAGGTAGTGTGGATGTAACCTAGAGGGCATCTGCTAAGCTCGGTGACGCTATAAACACCATAAAATTTTAACTGGTCCCTTCTCTCGCAACATGGGGTTTCTTCTTCCAAAATTGATCATTTTTTGTGTTATTTAAATACAGGGCATTGAATAGAAACAGGCAAAGGGGTTGAAGAAGAAAGGGAAAGACATGCATAGGACCACAGGTGTAAATCGAATCTAGGTCGCTACACAGCGCCGCACCTCCATGGTTACTGCCCCAGCAGGGCACCACTGTGCTCAGGCCTCCAGCCACAAGCCAAAGCTAGACCTCTCAAACAGGGAGGCAACAGTGCCACCTGCTGCGCCAAACAATACATGGTTCACTTTGACTCTGAAGGCTTGTGGTGTATTTCTGGTTCACTGTCGCCTCAAGACCACTAGGTGGAAGCAAAGGATTACCAAGGGGGATATCATGGCCCAAGCGCTGTCAATAACACAGAACATCAAGAACATACATAAGAACAAAAGGTGGCTTTAGACAACAGCCTGCATCTAGTCCTGTGTGGTGGGCTGGAATATATTTCCTGCAATTGCTTATGTGTGAAGTAATTAATTAAATCAACCACAAAGCAAAAAGAAAAAAAGAGTGTGTTTAACCAACCAAATCCTCAACACATTCAGTTCGATAAGGATTACAGGTATCCAGTATGTGTCCAGTATGATAATACAATTATTCAGCCGAACTGTTAACAAATACAATGATTGTCTTAGCCCTGATACAGCTTATAGGCACTAAGAGATCTAAACAAGAATTTACTTGATTCAACTAATTCCAATAGCTGCTCGTTTCAAGCATTTCGTTTTCGTGCAAAACCAATTATGATTGATATGCTCTGATTGTGCTCAGCTTCACTTGCTCAGTGCGTGGCTTTGAATAAAAGCTTCCCAATGACCTAACCTGCACACTTGTCATTTAGCCATCAGCAAACTCAAGTGGCGGTTTCCCCATGAAGGGGGGCAAAAGTGGATCACAACAAAACAATTCATAGAGAAAACCATCCCTGGATGGACACTCGTGGATGGGTGTGTTTCTAGTGGAGAAAGAAAGAAATGTTCTCGTGGAGCGACTTCATTGATGAACTCAATACCTGCAGTATTGAACACAGTGCAGGTTGAATGTAAACGCAAGTGACCAGTCAAAGCGTACAGGGGAGTGTGTGGTGCGACACGTGTGCGCGGACGGAGGACTCACGTCGAACTCGTTGAGCGCGGCGGCCAGCTCTCCGATGCCGGCGTGTCCGTGCTTCTCGTCCACGGGGGAGTTGGCCTGGGCGGCACTGGATATGCCAGCGATGGCCTCCTGCACCTGCTTGAACACGTAGTCGCGGTTGGCGCGTGTGGCCGCCACGTCCGGGTGCCGCAGGAAGGCCTGTGAGGCGGTGTAGAGCATGGTGGCATTCTTCTTCAGCGCGCCGCGCGCCGCCGCCATCTCGTCCCGACACTGGGGGTCCTTCAGCTCCTGTGGGGGGGGGGGGGGGCATTAGTGCTGGGACATAGTAGATGACAGGTAGGTGTCGGTGCCAATAGGTGTCAGCCGAGACAGATATTGGCCCAGACAGACGTTGGCGCCGATAGATGTTGGCGCAGGTGGCTGTTTGCAAAGACAGAAGGCGCTGGAGTGATGATGTAACAACTGGAGGAATTAAGAGGAATATAGTGCAACAAAAATAATATTTGACAGATATACAATAGTGTGGCTGATGTTTAGCGTGTAGGCTTCGCTTTAAAGGTCGACAATACAATTTCAGAGACCAGCTATCGATAAAAACGGAACAATAATGTTAAGTAGTCAGATCTGAACATAATTTTACATAACATAAACAGTTGGTAATATTGAGTTTTTCGGCTGGCAAATAATAAATAATAAAAATAATAAATTTCAAATAATAGCAAAGCTGGTTTAAACATAGCTGATAGTTGTATTTTATGAGGTTGACATTTAGGCTGTGTATTACAAATCAGAAGTGATGCAGCATATTGTTCATGAAATCCTAAATACGGTCCTAAAATCTATGTATTGTATAAAATGTATGATCATTTTTTTTAATAAAAATAAAATTGCTATCATAAACATGGAACTGCCACCAACATGTAGTGGGGTTGTTTAATTTATTAGGCATTGTATTGGATTTCCGTATTGTATTTATCCATTCAGATTGTGATACTAATGATTACATGGTAATACCCATGCTGGTCAGGGGAATTAAGGTTCCTGCACTGAGCCAGGTTTTTATCTGGTTTTGTTGTATCAGCTTTACCCATTAAAAAGTAAGCTTTGATTTGCTTATCACATTGGTATTGCCATCTGAATTGGCAGCTTATCTGCAGGCCATAATAAACAATGACTGCTGCATAACGATAAAGCCTTCTTTAGTGTGGTCTGCACCATGCCTGTGTCTGTGTGTCCCTGTTTCTTTAATGAGAGACCAGGAGATAGGGACCAGAGACCTGGAGATATGGATCAGAGACCAGTGAGATATGATCCAGGATATCAGGACCAGGAAATAGGGACCTGAAGCCAGAATATAGGGAAAACAGACAAGGAGATAGGGACCAGAGACATGGACCAGGGTCTAGGAGACCGGAGACCAGGGGATTGGGTCACCAGGGACAAGGAGATAGGGCCAGGACATACAACGAGGAACTAGCAGATAGGGACCAAAGACCCGGAGATAGGGACCAGGAACTAGGAGATACAGGAGGTAGGGACCAGAGACATGCACCAGTGACAAGGATAAAGGGACTGGGATATATAACCAGAGACCAGGATATAAGGACTAGGAGATAGGGACCAAAGATATGAACAAGGGACAGGGGGTGTGAGCCCAAAGTTACCTGCTGTCTGCGGGCTGCCACATAGTTGAGCTTCACCATCTCCTTCCCAAACTCTTTGAAGCGATTGGCTAGGTCCTGCTCATTGGTCGCATTCTTCACACCCTCCAGGGCCTCCTCCACCTGTCAGGCAGGAGAAACAAGCCCGCACACACACACACATTATATATTATAACACAGTATGTTACAAAGAAGTCATTGCACTTTAGCAGAGAAAAACTCTTCTTATTCTGAAGTACTTCCTTTATGTGATGAAAGTGTTGACCTCACAGTGATGAAGATAAAATAGGAAAAGTGAAGGCATTTATTTGTGATGGGTTTAGAGGAAGAAATTGGACACACTGGTTTGAGTAAAGACCCACTACGTGTGTGTGTGTATGCGTGTGTGTGTGTGTGTGTGTGTGTGTGTGTGTGTGTGTGTATGTGTGTGTGTTTGTGTGCATGTGTGCGTGTGTGCGTGTGTGTGTGTGTGCGTGCATATGTGTGTGTGTGTGTGTGTGTGTGTGTGTGTGTGTGTGTCCTTTTAATAAGCATACCAAACATAAGTGATGCAAGCTATATAAGGAACACGAGATTTCTCAGATTCTTTATGAAGCGGCTATCAAATGTAGCTCTCCAGCTAGTGGTAGTGTGATGGCCTGCTACTGTATATTCCATAGTGCTAAAAGATACATACTAGCCTATAACGGCTCCGCCTTGGCTAATCTGTATGTAAATGCAGGCATACGGTCGGGAAGAACTGGGTTCTATAACACCACAGAGGCCAATAAACAGCAGAATGTCCTTTCCTCTGCCTGGTTCCACCCCCAACGGCCCACATAACGAACCAAAGCCATCACAACGGTGATGCAGAATAGACTGTCAAACTTTATTTTAAAATGAGCAAGATGAGATCCAATTTCGATTGGCAAGTGGAAGCACCTGGAGACTTAACTCGTCCGAGATTACCTCTAGTTATCACATGTGTTAGATATTGTTGAGAAGTCTGACTTATCTGGGATCCAGCAGTCCTACTACGTTATAGCAGAACATCCTGGGACTGACGACAGAGAGCCTCGGCCGGAAACAAAATGCTGAAGGGGTGGAGTCACGCCTTGTTTCGCTAGATAGATATCCTACTGCAGTAAACTCATTTGCACAAGTGGCTGAAGCCTTCCCAAAGGGATTTATGTAAGTTATTGCTAGGTTACTACAGCTGGCTGACTTTGTGCTCTCCAGTTACGTGCTTACAGATCCCCGCCTCAAGCAACACAATTGGTTGAAACAAATGTGAATCCAAAGAAAGTGAAAGGCCCCGTTCCCCAAGATTAGAGCTCGTCTGCTCCACGATTTTTTAGATTAATCTCAAGTCTGATAGTATCCACGAGTAATGGATATTTTTAAATGTGCTGCAAATGATGGATACTCTAAGGATATATACAATATTTCCAAGATGATATCCCATCCACTCAATGCAATGCTGTATTACACATACAGGCAGATGGAAATGTAGAGGTGTGCTGAGGTGACTAGTCTGATGCATACGATAAGTCTTGTAAAAGTATTAAGAAGGCAAACTGCAGCAGATGTCGAATCAAGCTCCCTCCCTCCCTCGGGGTCCTTATCTCTGAACCAGTGGGAGTGACGGCATCATGTTCGGTGCAGCGGTGTGGGGAGGCGTGCGAAGAGGCGATGAAGTTTGCACACTAAAGTATACTGTAGTTTTGGTACACTATAGTACTGTCGTTTGTGTACACCAAAGTATACTGTCGTTTGTGACCACCAAAGTATACTGTAGTTTGTGTCCACTAAGGTATACTATAGTTTGTGCACGCTAAGGTATACTTCAGTTTATGTACGCTAAGGTCTATTGTTGTTGGTGTTCACTAAGGTATACTGTAGTTTGTGTGCACTAAACATACTGTGGTATATGTGTAAAGAAAATAAACTATAGTCTGTGTACACTATAAGGCCGTCCCAATACCTCCCCTAACCCTGATTTTTGCCCTAACTCTATATTTTGCGCATTCTCGAGAGTGCTATTTTGCCCTTATAATCAACCCTCAAAACGTAGTGAGGTCCGATGCAGGCTTAAAACAAATGGAAGTTTTGAAACGAGTGGAAGTTTTAAGGAGGGAGAAATGGGACAGGGCCTAAGTGATCATCACAGATGGTTCCATTTAGAAATCTTCCTACTTCGGGATAAACTGCCTACTTTGAGGTTGACAAACATGATGATGATGTTGATGATGATGCTGATGATGATAAGGATGATTAAGGCAATGAAAAGTATGCAGTTGATGAAGATGGTTATGTGATAAATAGGTTGATAATGGGGGCGCTTCGGGTTTTATCCTTCGGGTCCTATTCTACATGTCGTTCCCTCTCTTCTCCAACCTGCTCTCCTGTCTCTCAGATGACTATAATGGTCAATTGTCAAAAAAATAATGATATGGTAATGGCGACAGTGACTCTGATGACGGCGATCAGTATGATGAGAATAACGATGGAGCACATGGTGATGAAACCGACGAGAATAACAACAATGTTGACGACGATGATGACGATGAGGAAGATGGCGCAGTACTCACAATCTTCAGGTGCGCCAGCAGCCTCATGACGTCGGCCATGTCGGCCAGGATGAGCAGGCGAGTGACGGCCGAGAGGAGTGCGCGGGCCGCCCTCACCATGGTGCCGCGCTTCACCGAGGAGCAGGGGTCGTCGGCGAACTCCGACGAGGCCACGCGCATGGTCTCCCCTGGGGGGAGGCAGAGCAGGGACACCAGTCAGCCCACACCACAAGGCCCCCCGCACAGACGCTTGTGTAGTCTCTGTCTGTCTGTCTGTCTGTCTGTCTGTCTGTCTGTCTGTCTGTCTGTGTGTGTGTGTGTGTGTGTGTGTGTGTGTCTGCCTTCGAACTCCGGTCGAAACCTCAATGTGGGGTTTCAGAGAGCGGCGGCGTCTCTGAACACGTATTGTTCAATTGATAACAAGCAGCCCCCGGGACCCTCCACCCAGACGCTGCCCCCCTCCCCCCAGACACAGCTCCCGATAGAGCAGGGCGTGATGACTGGCTCGCTTGTTTACTCCTTTGGGAGCACAATCACTATGTGTTGTCGTTGGAATTATTTGTGTGTGCAGGCACACACACACATACACACACACAAAGAGATACGCACACGCATACATACACACACTCTCAAAGAAATACAAACTGACTGACACCAAGAGATATAACCACAGACACACGCAGACACACACATTTCACCGCAATTTTTGTGAAGCAGTACCCAGTGTAGCAGCCACCCAAGAATAATGGCTGAGGGGGCGGCATGGCTGTGCAGTATGACAACAGAATGTTTAATTCAATCAGGTCAAGAAGTGTCTGATGAGTTGATTAGCGCCTGGCAAGTCTGAAGGACAGGATCGCTGTCATGGAACATGGTCCGGAAATAATAAGGTGAGCCACAGAATCACAGAGAAATTAGGAAGCCATTTCCCCGCAACCTTACAATTCTATTTTCTGCCATTGGATACTTTTTCATGTATTGTTGAGTAATTTCGGAAAACGGTAGTATAAGTAAGAGTATGCTGAGCTCTAATTGGCTTGCTGAGACTAGGTTTAGGAGAGGACTAATAAAATAAACAACAATGCATTTTTACATTGTCTAATTCAAAAAACAGTGATGATGTTTTTGGGTAGTTTGTTGAAAAGTAGTGTCCGTCTGGCATATTCACACGTACTTCCAGCATAGTCGTAGTTATTGTCTGTAAAAAGTAGCTTAAAGTGTCAGTGAACCCACTGTTTCAACTGGAATTCGAACACTATGAGATAAAAATGTTTTATTTTTTATCTCAGTTTTATGAAGGAGGAGGGGGCGCATTATCCCCATGGTTACAACCCACGCCATCTTTGTGATACTTTTTTGCAACCGCAGTTGTTGTGTATGTGCGTTATAATGAGATGTGATGTATATGAAATGCGCCACCCACTGCAGCATTATTCTATAGGTGTCCAGGACGCCTAACCCTCACTCGCAGACATTAAATAAACCGCTGCTCAGACCCAGCTTCAATATCCGCACAATGTGGAGTTAGACAAAGTGCCTCGGAAAAGGCACTTTGACGTCCCCAAATGTCACAAAAAAAAGACTTACCTACACTCCAAGTAGAGTGGAACGTTCACAAAGCATTTTGGGGAACAACATAGGATTTTACTTTAAATTTTATTTGTTTGCGTTTTCTTTAAATTATGGTCTCATTTTGTTAACAGTGATAAAATGGCTTACTATGTTGACGACCATATAAGACATATTACCACGTTCAAAAAAAAAAAAAAAGGTTTCGGGTTGAATTGCTCTTTAAGTCACAGAGCCATCCGTCACCTATACTTACTGGAAGTTTTGAGTGAGTTGAGCAATATCACCTTACCGTGAAAGCACTTGCTTTATTCTACATCGGCAATGTCAGCAATAAAAACCCTAATGGAAATAGCAAATTCTTTTGGCTAGCTCGGAAAATAATAAATGCACATGGCAAATACATATATAGAAACCAGAGCAAAGGACTACGTTTTGTCTTTGTGCAGTTTGGGTTATTGAAAAGGCTATGGCTTTGAATCATCTGGGGTTTTTTTGGGCTTTTTGAAGGAGACGAAAAAACAACAGCACTGCGTTCGTCTCTCCAACAGCGAACAGTGAAAAATGTCTGTTTGGGGGTACTCTGCCTTAGACCAGCCATGTCACTGCTAATCTATTTCATGGTTGAAGAGAAGCACTCTGTGCTGTGTATTGTCAAAGGCTGCCATCAATGGTACTGGTGGCAAACTAGAGCTGACAGTGCATTATAAAGAGTCGGGAGAACAACATGTGCCTAGCACCACACTTTATGCTGACAGGGGGGTAGCTGAACAGAAAAAACACAGAACAGTGACAAACATTTCATTCGAGTGAAGCTCCATCGACTTCTTGCACAAAGACAAGAACGTTTTATGGCATTGGTGGCATTTTTTTTCATCTCAAATGGCAAAGGCATCATAAAAGTGATAAGAAGCGTTTGAAAAGGTACACTGCCCTCAACTCTTACATAAACTAGCTGATCGCCCTTTAGAACAACAACAACAGGCACAGATACTCGACTTTAACAATGTGTGAAGAACCAGGGAAATCAGTCTCTTTACATTTACGAGTGTTCAGGCATAGACACAGAGCTTGAAGTACTGGGTATTTTTCAGGGTCTGTTAATCGACTCTTCTATCTCTTCTCCCGTCTCTCTTTAACCTGTCGTTGTCTGCTTCAAATCAACCACGCATACCCCCGGCCCATCACTGTGGCGCGTGTTCACTCCATCACCCAGACATGCAGCCATTCGGGACAAGCTTAACGACCAGAACTGAGGACATGTGCCTCGTGGCTAAATTATATTTCATGCTCATCTCACATGTAAGCAGTGAGCTGTAGAATGCTGAACATGTGGTTATGGAAATGTACATATAATGAGATCCTACACCCAGTGATGTGGAACCAGTTAAATTTAGTGCAAGCTTTTTGGACATAATGATCACATCAACACAGTAAATCTGATCTCTTTATTCTTTAAATCTGAGCGGGGGTTTTGATAACCTCTTCATTGATAGCCGCTTTAGCCGGTTCATGGGGGTATTCAACTGATTCATCATGGTTGGGACGGGAGTACATTTCAGCTTCCAATAACTCTAGGAGATACAATAATGTTTATTGCTCGGGATAGTGCAAGAACATTTTTAGCAGAAACAAAAAGGCTAGGAATATTTACCCCCTAATACATAATGATTATGACCATTGTTAACAGTTCATGTGCTTCTTGAAACAATGTAGTTTATACCAGACCCAATCAGACCCTATCAAAGTGTATATGGGTCGTTGACATCCAGTGGTCCCTTCATGCTATTGGTGCACACATTAAGGAGCGTTGAAGTGATTTACTTATTGGGTCATCGACTCAGTATCGTTGCACTGATTATGTTGGCGTTAAAGGAGATTGCTTTCCACTGATTTCTTTATATGCTGCTCAAGACTTTGCTGTAACCCCCTGACGTCAGCTTCAGCGGGAGCCAAGAGGAAGACTTTATGGCCAACAGCTGCTACGGTGCACAGAGATAGGGCTCGCTAAGAGGGAGATCACTCATCCATCAATCAGCACTGATTGTGGGCTCCATAGAATCAAAGTCGAGTATTGAGTCAATAATCACACTGAATGTTTCAAAGAAAAACAAACACAACACATGGGTGCATCTTGTTTTTGTGGCTGATTTTATGGATGAATTCATTCATGAATATCCTTTTAATTTATTTTGAATATGAGTGGACAGGTGTGTGAGCGTGAGCAACCTTTATCAATGGTCCCACTATTTTGTTTCCCTTTATAACTGGTAGCCCATATTCCTTTTTTAATTTAAATTCCAAACGTAGTAATAAAGTATATTTTTTCAACGTGTTTCACCACTTTTGTATAGCCTGTGTAAAACAGTACAGTTGTTGAACTGTGAATGCCCAGGGCAAGGTATCTAAGATGTGCTTTTAGAAGTCCATCTTTTGCACATTGCAGTACGAACATCTGCCGTCGCATACTGATGTAGTGTGAGTGCGGTCAGATTCTCTTAGCACTGCGTTGTCTTTTCCTGAATTTCCTGTAGTCTTTCTGAATTCTATTTCACATCTTCCTTGACCTCATGACATTTTCAGTTGAGGTCAAGGAAAGGAGGTGAGGAAAGGACATCATCTTTTGGACTATCTGACTGCAACCAATGTTATAGGGGGCAGAGGCCAAGCCAGTACTGCCTTTTAACTTCTATGCAATTAGGAACTTCGGTCCAACGAGGTGAATGGGACACAGGGCCTATTTACTAGGGCTGTAACGATACACCAACTCACGATTCGGTTTGTATCAAGGTTTTTGACCGATGGTTCGATACATCCCACGATACTTTTTAATTTAAAAAGCATTTTTTTAAACAACATTTACTTATGTAACAATTAACTGAATGTAACATTTAGTTGGAGTTTTGGGGTTTAGGCCTACGTATTTTAAAATATTAATGTCAAATAAATAATAGTAATTTGAAAAGTTTGGTAGCACTAACCAGCGTTCCCGCTTGGAAAAAACCGGTGCCGGTCAAAGTGACCTGCACCTGGCGGCAGAGTGGAGGCGGTTACAACCGCAGTGGTTGGACCAGGAAGCGGTTGCCGCCCACGTGAACGCGCACAGATTTTGCCCTACCGCTCAGCTTTCCCCGTGTTGAAACTTGGCGGCAGCAGCAGCCACTTTTAAAAACGCCTGGCCCTTTCACACCGCTGTGCGGAAGCCTCCGGCAGCAAGGCAGTTGTCGGGGCATTTGCCGCACGGTGGTGTGAAAGCAGCTTTAAAAACGGCGTGCCGCGATTCTGCCTTCTCAGACTGCGAGACTCGTGGCGGTTTGTGGCTTGAGTGTCGCGATTTCGGTTTCGATAGGCATATCGTTACAGCCCTACTATTTACCGTGCAGTTAACTGACCCATACTATAACAAAAGGTGAGATACTAAGGATTAAGGAAACACAACATCCTCATGCAGCTCCACACCTTGCTTGCGGACATCCTCCACGGCAGCGATGAGCTCCTCCTTCAGGTCCTGGCTGTCTTTAGCGATCTGCTCGCCCTTCTCCAAGAAGTTCTGGGTGGCCTGCTCCACGGACACGGCCAGCACGTGGGCCTTCTTGGAGCGCCCCTTCTTCTTCCCTGACGGGCCTTTGTTGCTGGTGTTCACCAGGGTGGTCACCTGAAGGGGTGAAGGGGTGGAGTCAATGAGCCTTTTATTTTCACACACCTCAACTGTGTAAAAAGAACCATTCGTCTACCTAGGATAAGCTAACTCCCTGGCCTGTCGACGGAGCGTATAGAGGGCTGAATGCAGATTGCGACCCTGTCTGAGTGGAACCTCCCGGGCTGCAGATGATGGGTCATTCAAGTAGCTCAACTAGTCAGCAGAGACTGTGTGAAAAGGGCCTTAAATCTCCATGAGCTCGGAAAAGTTTCAAAGAGCAAATTCTGTCCTGTCACAACCTTCTCACTTAAGTGGCCCTAGACTTGTGAAAGCACTTTAAATGTTGCACATCCATATTTATCATGCATTAAGGGATATGTGTGCTGAATAATGAACAGGTATTGCCTAGTTATTCCATTATTATCTGAGTTTATTTCTTTTTTGTGCAGAAGCAATGCAGACTGCCCTGACAAGTAAATTTGAAGCTGTGCTTTCCATCAAATTGTTGTGCCAGACAGCCCATTATAACTGACAGAGTGCTCAAATTAGGAGTCTAATAGCGTGCTTATTTCATGAAAAAGCTTTTACAAATCAATAAAAGCTACACACAAAAACAAACGTATACATAATCACACACACACGCTCGCATACAGAAACACGCACACACACAGACACACACGCACACACACACACACACCTAAACACCTTTCCTTTTATGAAGCCCACTTTAAAAAAAAAAAAAACATGAACCCATCGCTCTCTTTAATTTCTGCTTAAAAAACAATGTTTTCAAACATGAGGGTGACAAAAGGTTGCGGCTAAATAGATTTGTAACTATCGCAGACAGAGAAATTGTCTGCAATATAAAACAATTGCTTTGTTTCTCATGGTTAAAGACTTCTAAGTTATGGCACTTGAGCTTTACACTGAGAAAAACACCACCAAAAAAGAATAATTAGAGGAGAACATCAAATAGCCACCAATAACAACCTAGGGAAAAGTGTTAAACTAAGTTCCACTCACAGAGAAAATAGCTGACACAAAGCAACAGTACCCTGGAGCATCCTGTTGCTATTGAAATGATATAGTTTGGGACTCACATCACATCTCCCTCTCAGCAGATAGACCAAAGAGCAGCAGCACTAAAGTGAGTTAATGTGGGCATCTGACCATACGCTCGGCTATGTGTGGTGTTTTTAGAACTCTTAATTCCTAATTAAAAGGTTTTCAGCCAGTTTTGGATGGAGTATGTGTGTGTGTGTATGGATGAATAAGTATGACAGTAATAGCATGTTGTTCAATATGCCACATATATATGTCACATATGAAATATGGCTTGCATTCGTATACTGTATTCACTGTGAGCCTTGGTTATGCACGTCCTCAAAAATGTACAGTAAGCGTTTTGGGGGACAGCATTACTTTGGTAATGTCAAGTGAGGTTATACTTAGTTACGACAGACAAGGATCAGTTGAAACAAAAACAACACAATGACTATAATTTAATAAGACAAAGGAGAAAAAGTGTTTTTTATGTCTTACTCCGTCTTCTATGATCGTTAATAATAGCGTAATTCATATAAAACCGGGGTCAAATCCTTTTTTGCCAGCCTCTGCCAAAACGTTTGTGCACGTTGTACTCCTCTGCTCCAAACTACAGCTGTGTTCTTTGCTTGGCATTGAAGGTTAAATGATGATGACAGCTTCAGAGAGAGGGTTAGGCTTCTCGGACACTTATAGTATAATGCCACAGTGAGTGCCACATTTCATTCAGGACATTGCTCTTTATAACGCCCTTTATACTCAACGACTGCACCAAAAATAGGCCGTGGATCGTAACCACAGAGATAGCATCTCCCATCTCCGTCCTAGAACTCTCAGCACAACAATTTAGTTCTGTTTGAAATGGAGCTGAAACAAGGGTTTCACCTCCACCTCCACCTCCACGACATCAGGGAGGAGAGTGAAGGTATTGGTTCACAAGAACCAATATGCACCCCCGCTGGAATTTTGTGCGATGCCATGCATAAAATATCACAATCATAAGCCTTCTCAAAAGAAAGCCAATGTGGAATCGAGGGAAACCTATGAGACGCTTCAGGGAACAAATTAGTAACCCAGGCACTTAGCCGTGGTCATATCCCTCAACTACATTCAAATAGAACAGAAAACAAAACAGATTCATCGCCTGCGCCAAAAAGCCCTGGCCTTTGCCGTTAGAAGGGTCCCAGGCAGCCGGCCGGCCCATTTGTCCTGCGTGTTAACAGCAGAGTTCTCCCTAAACCAGGGGTCTTCAACGTTTTTAGGCCAAGGAACCCATTACATATATTGTATAAAACTGTGTTAAATATTAAACTGGGCCTACAATAACATGTAGGACAACCTATAGTGTCATGTATAAACATACCTTGTTATTGTGCATACAATAATAAGGCTTGGTAACAAAGCTCCATCCATTGTGGCTCACAAAATACCTAACTCACAATTATTTTGATAAGAGGTCCTGACTCAATGACTGTTATGAAGGTGTCAGATACTGATCTTACCGCAATGATTCATGGGTAGCCTTTCATCAATGTTGCATAAATGTAATGTTAGTTACTGAAAATACACATTAACATGAATAATAACATGAATACACTAACATAACTGTTATTGAATGCATATTTGAAAAAGTATATGTTGGATTCATGTTTAAAAAAAAAAAAAAATCTAAGAATAATTTTGCGACCCCACTGCAGTACCTCTGCGACCCCACTTGGGGTCGCGACCCCAAGGTTGAAGACCCCTGCCCTAAACGATGCCATAGTGACGCTGAGCCACCATGCTCCTTTCCAGCGCCACTATGTAACATTTTAAAACAGAGCGATAGGGATGGGGACGTTTGGTTCCCAATTCATTTCTGAAACTGTTGAATTGGTTAAAATACATACTGTATGTTATATTTGAATAACGCTTCAAAAAGCGAAAGTTCAAAATCACGAGTAAGTGCTGTGTGGAGGAGGTCAGTGGCTTTTAGAAGCCCACCTTGGTCCGAGTCTGACTCAGTTACGGCATAGCTAACACCAGACGAGCCACGGAATGCCGCGTCGCGTGGTAGACAGACAAAACACACACTAAGATTTTAGTTTGTGTTCAGTGTTAAATTATATAATGGGCTGTGGATGGGGTTGAGATGTGTGCCATCCATTAGGCAGTGCTGGAGGATAGAGTGGCTGCATGGCAGCTCTATAACGTGTGAGTCCCGCATTGGGAACATGGCGGACCCACCCATCATATCATATGTGCTTATAATATACCTTTTCCTTATTTCTACACCCAGTATAGCCTTTCCTTTATCCCTGAAATTGAATAAGTGCAGGTGTAGGCTCTGCCAAAGGAACTCAGGGGCAGACGTGAGACGAAGCGGTTTTGACACTTGGCTGTGCAGCTCCCCACTGCTGACTGACAGATGATGCTATCAAACACCATCACTGCATTGGTATAAAAATATAGGCTTAAAATTTCAAAGTATGTTTACCCTGGTTGCTGCTGGGTGGAAAATAACAAGACTGCCTCAAAGCTGTTCCCACAATATTGTGCCTCAGTCTATACGGAGAACGCCAAATTAAGTTGAACATTTTAAGCAGCTCAGTTGACTGTGTGTGTGTGTGTGTGTGTGTGTGTTTACTAATTTTCTTGACACTGAAGCATACCTGTGGCATACCAGTGTCTTGAGAGGGAACTGCAGCTTAGCAATATATTGTGTGGCAGTGTGCTGATCTACACGAGGTACAACCCTGACTTGATTATCGGCAGAACAGCCTCATGGTGGGAACTCCACACCGCTTCATGTTGGACAGGCTGGGGAACCCCACTGGATTTAGCTACTGCAACTATTACCCAAACGAACAGCTCTCTTTCATGCTCTCCACTTTAGTTGTTATAATATACATTATATATATACATTAGCAATCAGAAAATGTGCCAACTTGCCTGAACCTCAAAAAAACAAGCTACACTCCAATGTTTGCCTACCCATTGAGACAGCCAAATTTGACTAAATTGAACCTATATTTTTGTTCTCATAACCTTAATGCCAGTCTGATGCCGGCACAGCAGTCGCTTGCGTTGGCGCAAGTTGCAGTGCCCAGCGGACCCGATCTGCTCAAGATCAATAGCCGTAAATGGCAGGAGGGCCAATCGTCTCCAGAGCCGTGGAGAGGGGAGACCCTCCCCCCAAGGGTGTGGCCCCCTGGGGCACAACAAGAACCATGCAATGGCCTCTCCCCCACACCTACACACACACACACAGACCCACACACACACACCTACACACACACACACACACACACACACACACACACACACACACACACACACACACACACACACACACACTTCATGTTGTAGTGTGCTGACCTTTGCTGTGCTTCAACAGTGAGTGGTGTACATAACTCCTCTGGCTGAATAATGGATGAAGCTGTTGGGGCGTCACGTGTGCTGAGGCTCAGTGAAACCAAGCTGTGAAGGGGGTCTTCCACACCCCGGACCGAGCCTAGTCCCTTCCCCTGCACACTGCTGTGACGGTCCAGAGGACCGCACAGGAGAAGTGCCGGCTCGGCACTCGTCTGGCCTCCCGGTCAGCTGTTTACATCCACATGCACGCACACACTACATACATGGATGGTGACATTTATACTGATAACACACAAAGAGTGGCACTTTATGTTGCGAGTGTTTGCACAACGTCAATGGACATTTTTAACTGGTTATAAGAAGGACAAAAACAATTAAGTTACCTCAATGCATTTCGCACATATTTATTTTCGTGAGTAAGTAGGGCGCCACGCTTACGTAGCGAAATAGATAGGAGATTAAACACCTGTGGGTTCTTGTGCGGCTCCGGCGTCGACGGGCAAAGGATGCCGAAGAGAATCAGGGACGCGGATATTGGTTCCGGGCGGAACTAAGTCCGGAGCAACAGCGAATTGACTATGGGGGGAGTTCCACGTGGAATCGGCCGTGATCAAGCCGTCTGTGGCGAATTTCTGCTGTATGTTAATTAACGTCAACTAAATATTGTAATGTTTATAAGGGCAGGTGTAATGTATGTGGTTGGTCTCAGAGTTTGTGTTGTTGTTGGTGTCACAGTTAATTGTTGAATGTTCCCCTGTCTATTGTTAATGGTGCTGGCCGCCTTGTATATGTCTCCCCTGGTTTTTGTTGCATGTTGGTTCGGGTTAGGGTCTGGCAGTGGCCAGTGGGTGACACCTCTGAGATTCAATAGAATTTTAAGCAGAGGTAATGAACTGTGTAAGTTTTATAGTTAATTACTATTTGTTTGTAATTTCTTTGTTTAAGTTCCTTTCCCTTATTTTTGCATTTTTTTCATGCTTTTTGGACCTTCAACCGCTTGAACAATTTGTTCAAGCCTTAATTTATTAAAACCTTGTCCGAAGCTACTACTGCCTCTGCTTTCTTGGCCAAGCCCACAGTTTATGTGTAAACGACCCCGCTCGGTTCCATTACAACTGCCTAAGCTTTGACTTCTCTCTTCTCACACAAACACACATGCCGAACGTGCGCAAAGACATGCACACACACACACCGCAAGAAGCAACAACACACTAACACAGACGAACACACGCACAGCCACAGACAGACACAAAGACACACACACACACATGGGAAATAATGGGGGAAATAACATGGGTTTTTTGAGTGATAACAAACTCTGTAGGTGGCAAAGAAGTAAAAGCTGCGTCACATTTTGAACTACACACATTTTCCATCTAGTTTCGACTGGCTTTTTGGATTGTCGGTGCCGTTAAAGTAGTAAACGATTATAAATGCTATTTTAACGACACGACAATCCAAAAAGCCAGTCGAAACTAGATGGAAAATGAGGGAACCGGAGCCTTGGAGGCGGGACTTATTCTTCAGAGGTCTATTCCCTCTAGCCCTCTCCCCCATCACATCACAGGAGACAGCAGAAACAATCCCATCGGGGAGCCATGGGCTTTGGATGAGTTGGATGGCTTTGGATTTGTATTTTTTTCTAAATCATTAAACACCAATCACACACACTGTATATATACATATGATATATATACTTACATATACATATAATATATATACTTACATATACACATTTATATTTATATATATATATATATATATATATATTTGCACATATGATTGGTTCTAAGCTTTGGAAGCTGTGATCATTTTCTGCCTGTGAGTTTCCAGCCTCCACTCACAGAAGTGTAACTGCTGCTGGGTAACTCAGCCTGGATCTGAGTTAAAGGGGTACTTCAATGGATTTCTGGCGGAAGCAAAGAGCTAGCTCAGCGCTAGGTCGCTACATCAGAGGACGGCATGTGTTGCTTAAGAGGAAAAAAAACCTCAAAGAGATTATAAGTAACATAGCTTCCTCACTGGTCTATAGAAGTACACATAGCTGTGTGCATGTGTGTTTTTGTGTAAGTGGGTGTTTGTGTGGATGTTTGTGTGGATGTCTGTCTGTCTGTCTGTCTGTCTGTCTGTCTGTCTGTGTGTGTAAAAAGCACCCAAAAGTATGACGTTTAACCGATGACAGTAGGCAAAAGTTTGAATGAAGAGCATGAAAAAAGGAATGGGAAAAGTTCTTTATTTTATCTCTGAGGTAAAAAAAAAGTTGTGTGGCGGTGCTGCAGGAGCCCCAGATTTATACATTACTCATACAATACAGCTTGGCACACAACACAGGCATAGTAGGCGTGATTCATCTGGGAAACAGGCCACAGAGGCAGCCTCGGCAACGGCAGGTTGCAGGGAACGCTGCTCACAGAATGATGTCAACAGAAACACATCATCATCTGCGTTGCACATAACTGGCGGCCGCTAAGCTACTCCGCCCCAATACTGCTCTACTCATCCTCTGGTTTTACATCCCTCCTGAAAACACCAGCGTCCTGCCCTGCTCCCTTCACGGCCCTCCCTTCACAGCCCTCCTCGGACGATAAATCCCCCTGCTCCTCCCTGCTTCTCTGTGATCCCCCCAGAAGCCGTCCCTTTCTGCTCCCTTTGATCCAAGTTTAGCATTTGTTCTTTTTGGAATTTGGAAAGTGGCTCAAAGAGAGGTGCGTGGGCGAGGGGAAAGAGAAGAGAAGGACACAGAGAAGCCCACCATCACTTCCTAGATCAATCCAGCCCTGGAGAGGCCCTGGGCAGCGGCGGCGGCTGTATCCGGTCTCGCTCAGACATCTCTCCGCCTCGAGGTGGTTAAGAGGCGAGGGGTAAGGTATTAAGAAATTATCCCCCACACACACACACGGGTCGCCACTCCGCCAAATGATCAGGATCCTCAAAGAATCGGTCACAGGCATTGCCCTCTCTGGAGGGACGCGTGCCAGAGCGGCCCCGGGAGAGGACAGACTTCAAACGGGAAGGGATTTCACCACAGAGAAACCTGGGGGCGGTATGACTCAGGGTAGGCCTGGGCAATAAAACAATAAATTATCGTATTGTGATAGACTTTTGATCAATATCAATATAAAACATGTTCAATATATATCGATAAGAGACCGGACCACCGAATCTAGCAGCTGGGTTTGTTACAGAAACACGGTTCCATACTTATTTACAATATTTGAGTGTTTTTCATTGTTGGATCGACATTGGAGTATTTTTCAATGAAGAACAGTGGAAGGTCATATTAAGTGTTAAACATAAGTGTTTAAATCCAGCATGGTAATTCCTAGTCTTTTTAGGTCATTAAAATGATCAATAGTTATCGTTATCGATCAATATGATCAAGTTATATCGTGATATGTCTTTCAGCCATATCGCCCAGGCCTAACTCAGGGACAAACTGGCTTCAAAGAAGTGGGAATGTGGAATGGACCTGCGGAGAAGATGATCGCACCCAGGTCTGTTTGTTTCTTTCATGAGGGAGACAGGTTTAACCTGGGGATGAGCGTCTAAACTAAGTGAGACAACTTGGACATTAATTATTTAGTGAAGGAGTAACAAGGGAGTCCTCATTTAACTGTGGTTTCAATTTTTACAAGACGTGCCCTGAGGTTCCGGTTAATCTTAAAAAAACGACCCACAGAATACAAATCTCACTTCGTGCTTCATAGACAAACTAAATCTTCCTCACATTGGAAGGAAACATTTATTTCTTCTTCTGCGTGGTTGTCTGTAATGTTTCCCACTTTCATTAACAGCCACAGGTGCCAGGTGAATAGGTTTTCTAGAGTCATTCACGCTTAAACACGGCCATGAACGATGTATGCACTTTGCTGACTGCCTTGCCATACTTAAGGAGCAACCTTTAGCCTGATGAGAGGCAAACTGATAAACCACAGTGCAAGGCCTTGCTCGAACAGAGCCGTTTAATTTTATCATTAGGCTTCTTTTTATTATCTTTCAAAATATATGAGAACATTTCAAATGACTCAAAACTGCATGCCCTGTTGGTTACCAATAGCCAGAATATCATATGAAGGGAACACATGCGACTCATGCATGGGACCACCAGCCTGATGCATCACACTCTGGGGAAGAGACCCAAAATGTTGGGGAGATAAATGTTTGAAAGGCTAAACCATGCCTCTGACAAACGAGAGCTTCAAGCAAGCGTGAAAATTACTCTTGACAGTGTCTGACACTACAGAGGAGGAGTATGACATGGACAGGATGCCAGGAACAGAGCTCAGACTCATGGCTAATATAAAGAGATGTAATTGGCCACAGACGGTGCTACTCCCGACTAAAAAGTTTGGACAGGACAAATTATATTTATTAGTACGTATGGTATCGTTTGTATATTTTTCGGATCCAC
Source organism: Micromesistius poutassou (assembly GCF_964030765.1). Taxonomy (NCBI): domain Eukaryota; kingdom Metazoa; phylum Chordata; class Actinopteri; order Gadiformes; family Gadidae; genus Micromesistius; species Micromesistius poutassou. Next base: position 8,727,979 of record NC_140273.1, on the reverse strand, counting down.
CAAGGGACACTGCATAGCTTACTGACCCCCTCCTCACTGCACGGCGAGCTGCAGCTGGCGAATCAAAGCTACAGCAACTTGAAGCGGAGGTCCGGTCCAAAATGAACTAACACGTTTTTGTCCTCTCCATTGTTGCAGCTAGGATCTGTGCATTCATTAAAACCAATCAAATGGTTAAGACTTATGTAAACGCTGCACATCAAAAATCAAAAGTTCATCAAGAGAGGAGGGAAGCAAACGTTTACCACTGAAAGGAGTCAACACTGTCTACCGTTCTCAAGCAGCTTGCATACACAAATAATTGAATACCTGCAGCCTGAACATCACTGTCATGCAGTTCCTCAGAGAAGGCACTAACTCAATGTGAGGGTTGACAGACTAATGGGCAAGTTTACAAATTGAGCCATGGTGGTGATACATAATTCATGGGAAAAAGCTATTTCTGCACACCTTACTCTTTTAGTTTGCATCAAATGAACGCTTCAACAACTACTGCTCACGGATGATGGGTGGAGGAGCGATGACATAGTGTTAGAGAGGAGCTGGCATAGGGGGGACACACTAACAGACATGATTTATATATTCAGATATTGGCTGTTTGTGTGCTGGTTATACATGTTGAATAAGGGAAGGGGTCGTATCGAGTCTTGACCTCATCGTATGTACTGAAAAGTCAACCTTAGGATTTCTCGCTCTCCCTCATTTTACATTGTTGTGTCTATCGTTGAACATGATTTTTTATATATATTCTTTCCCGGCATGATTTACAGACAGTTCAATAAATGTTCCTTTTTTAAATTGAGACTTGTAACATTTGTTATAATCATTGTGTAATTTTTATGATGTAAATTGAGGGAGCAAAAGCAGTATCGGCTCCAAACATCGGCTCAAGAAAATCGGTATTGGCGTATCGGTTAAGGCTAGGGCTGTACGGTATGGACTAAAATTTATATCACAGTATGATTTGAGGCATAGACGGTAACGGTATTATATCACGGTATGTTAATTTTATATTCTAATTTCAATATAAATGCTTCTGAAGGGGTAAAATACTGGTTATGCAGCTATTACTGTATTTTTGTATTACTAGGAAATATTTCACATAGTACAGAAGTATTTTAAGAACATTTATTGAGCAAAACTGCAATAGAAAAAAATGCAAAATCTTTTTTTTTTTTTAAGTTACTTCCAGTATGGATAGTATGGATTTCTTTCTCCACTTGGTCGCGGACCTTGCCATATAGTTTTGGAAACCGGAAGAGAAAAGTAATTTTCATCTAGTGGTTGATCAAATCCCGATCGTCCCACATTGGTTGAACTAAAAAGCCATTTCTCTTTCATGTTATTAATATAAATAATAGCAGACTTATATCGATCTGATGGTACCAGGATTAAATAACATATAAATTGCTATCTTATCGGGGTAAAGACTGTGGGGTCAACAATTGCCGAGTCAATATCCGCAGAATCAATATTGCCTCATACTCTGACAAAGTGAGTGACTCACATCCACGAGTGAACACAATATATTATTTATCTGTGGCTTGTGGCTGCGATCATGAATCTTAATTCTGGGATGGGCTCTGGCAGAACATGACAAGCCCATTAAGCAGCGAAGGCTTCTCTTATTTCATCAGCAGGCGCTTTCACCCAGATCACTCGGTGTGTTTGCGAGTGGAGAAGAGAAATATCGGGACCTATCGAAGACAGGGCAGTGCGTCAGGTGGGGATGTTGAGGATGTCCTTTGGTAGGAAGGCAGAGCTGCAGCAGGTGATCAAACGGTGCTGGTCAATGGCTGCCGTGTTCAGGGCCTCGGGCGCAATGCATCGCTGACCCAGCCAGGTGTCAGGAGATAGAGCCCAGAGACACATGAAAGAGAGCTTCGCTGGGCCTGCGATCACAGCTGCTGCTATGGGTCTGCTGCTATGCGTGTGTGTGTGCATGTGTGCATGTGTGTGTGTGTGTGCGTGCGTGTGTGTGTGTGTGCTTGTCTGTTAGTGTGTGTGTGCACGTGTGTGTGTGTGGGTGGGTGCATGTGCATGTGCATACATGTCTGTGAGTGTGCATGTGTGGGTGCATTTCTGTGTGCGTGTGTTTCTGTGTGACTGCGTGTGTGCATGCATGCGTGTAAGTCAGACAGATTAAAATAGCAGTATGTCATGGACTGCAGTACCAGGTCATGGCACAAAGACAGTCTGAACACACCATGTGTCATCTGCATTATGTCCCGTTGGCCTGGATGGGTCCCAGCGAGACCGGACCCCGTATTTGTAACCGATTGCACAAATGCTTAGCAAAGTGTACTGCAGTCACAGGACTTTCACAAAAGTCAAGACTTATTCACACAATAGATCATTGGCACAATGACAGAGATAAGCGCTCTATTATGAAACCATGATCTGCATAATCTGCCAGCTGCATTATCAAACAAAAGAAAGAGAAGAGTCAAGCGAGTGTTTCAAAAGGCGGCTGATGTAAACAACTGCTTCGGAACAACTTCTGAAGATTCCTACTTTCCAACTCAACATCTCTGTATGTAAGCTTCACACTGATAAAACGTACTCTTACCGATGCACCCAGCAAATGTGTCACTCGCTCCATGTATTTTCCATATCCAAATAAAACACACAACATCCAATACCCCTTAAAGGTTCCTGCCACAAAAACCCACATAAACAGTTTTTTTTCCACTGCATTTGCACATTTTGAGTACCCTGTAAATCCAGAGTTATCACAAGACCACAATTTGAATTTGCTCAGCGAGTCAATCTGGGAACGAGCAATATACTCACTCCCCCCTTCCCCTGGTCCAGAACATTAACCAATCACATCGATGTATCTGATATAGGTAGGCCAAAAGCATTGCTGTTTTACCAACCGGATACGGCAAGAGTCGTATCTATTGGTTAGCTCCGCTGGTCTGGTTACGTCACCCATTGTATTCTTCTGATTGGTCGTAGTGTTATCCAATTGCGTCAAGTGATATTTTCAAATGCATGTTTGGTGCCGCCCCTCGAGTTGGGCCATTTTCATTACTCGTTGCCAGACCCTACAGCTGGGACTGGATTTCCAGGCTACATTTTGAGATGAATTACCACCAAAAAACATGCAAAAAATTACAATTGTGTTTTCAGCTGTCTACTCCAAAACAATCCCCCAAAACATGAAGCTCAAGCGTACTGCCAGGATGAGGACATTGAACAAAACAACGCAAGATGAGCCGAGCCAATCTTCATATCTTGGTACGAGGGCAATTATTCAATCCACTGACACGTGTAAATTTTTGACCTGCCTAACAGAGAAAATGTTTATCAATTAATCTAGAAGGTTGATATTTCGCATCTGCTTTTGCAGATGCCTAGATTAGTATTTCAGAAAACAAAGCAGTTAAATATAACCAATGGCAATGCCCTATAAGCTCCCCTCTGCAAGGTAACAAAGTCAAAGGCACTATGAAAACATTACAGGTTAAGAATCCTAATAGGTATTTTTCCCCATGCTCTCCCTGACTTCATCAACCTCATTAGTATAGGATTTATCTTTTACGTGTACAAATAAGTATGACCCAGTCTACTACCCATTAAAACGTCAAGGTCTTTGCAGTCTGTAAATCTCTCACCTCTGACCACCCTCATGACTTGACCATATACCAAAAGCAAAAGACCCATCCCACAGGGCCTTATGCACCTAGTGGCCATTTTCATCTAGAACACTAGATGGATGGAGGAACTGATTTGGGATTCTTACATTTAGTTTACCCACCAGCTGTTAAGAACCGAGACGGCCACTAGGTGAATAAGTCCCTTAATACTATTGATTATATTACTGATACCTTTGACCCTCCCATGTTCAGGATCACTGGAGGATCCTCCTATCGTGGAGAGTCCGGAGAACTACCTTTGAACATCCCTTCCGCTCACCACTCACCACGCAGCAGTCATGCAAGGCCTCTTAGAAAATCCTCTGTCATCCAGATTCAAACACACTAAGGGTAGGGGCACAGACAGACAGGTGGTAGGACGTCTGCAAGTCCATGAAAAATGAATTTTCACTTCTTAAATGAATCATGCATCTTCAACTAACTAAAAAGAAAAGTCAGGTGGATCATTTAAAGGACGACAGCAAGATGACGAGAGTGACAGTCTGTCAGTGTGTCCATTGAGTTCTCACAGCTGTACCTGAGCAGACCCTCCCATCCGGATTTGATGTGGAATATTGGATGTATAGGTCATCCAAGGGGATGTGTCAAGAGGCCCATGTGAAATGGCATAGCACATAAGATCTGTGTAATACAGCGTTGCTCTCTTCCCGCTGGCTTAATGGATTATGATAGGGATGCAGTGAGAGGATCTAATCTCGCCAAAGTCTACTTTTATGGATAAACCCTCTGACTGTGTGTGTGTGTGTGTGTGTGTGTGTGTGTGTGTGTGTGTGTGTGTGTGTGTGTGTGTGTGTGTATCCATGTGCCTGTGTGCACATGGATGAGCCCAAAGAAAAAGAGAAACAGCAGGGTGCATCTTCCACTAAAGGCCAACTCTGTGGGTTACCAAAAACTTGCTAGTATGATACTCACTATAAGAGATTGCATTATGAATCAGATTAGATAAGACAAGATTCAGCAGTATTGTCATCAGAGTACATGTACTGGGACAATAAAAAGATTAGAGAAGTGCAAAAAATGCAGTAAATGCAGAGTATGTACATATGTATAGTGGAAAATTGTCGACTACACAGTATTGACAACAGAGCAATGGTGATGAAAACCATAACAAATATACATTAAATGTATATGAGCAGCAATGGCAGTACATAGGGCAGATATGGTAAAGTATAGATAAAGTAAGTACCAGTAATAGTAGTAAGATGCATACAGAATTTGATATGAGGTATGATATGAATACTGTGAATAAACTAGGGAAAAGATATGAAAAGTATAGATTGTGGTAAAAATATGAATGCACTAGAGGTTTGATACATACAGTATGGACATTAGTATAAATGTGAATAGTGCAAATGTTGCATGGCTGCAGGAAGGTATGGGTGGTGGTCCAGGGTGGAGGGGGTTAAAGGTCACTGGAGGAAGCTGTATTTAATAATATGAATAATAATAGTGTCAGATAATACTGACAGTGACACCAACAGCAGGTAGTAGAAGTAATAGGATCACTGAAGACTAAATTATACCTCAAAGTTGTTGAAGTAATTACGAAGTAATTAGCAAATCAAGCGTCGAGTGAAGTGTCTGTGCTGTGATATGAGAGAGATGGCAGGGGGATAGGGAGGTGTTTGAACCAAGGAGGGAGTCCTAAAAAGGCAGGCTGCAGTTTTACTGCCGTACCGCTGTTTCCCCCATGGCTCCATCTTCCTGGGGCCATGGTGCAGTTTGTTTGTATATGGGTGTGCTTAGGAATGCATTGATGTGTGCAGAACTAAAGGATTGGTTCAGCAAGCAAATAATAATCTACAACATCCACAATAACAGACGGGGTCAACATTTCAGTCATAATATCACCATTGCTCAAAGGTTTGGTGTTGTGTAACTGTTTCAGACATCACCATCAACAGCATTGATTACAAATCCTCAATGATGATAACACAACACGGAGGTACATACTCCTCGAATATGTGGGATTTTGAGTTCTGTAGAATATGCTGTAAACAGTGAGTCTCGACCAGGAACACTCCACCTCTTCTGTTTTACTTTGAACATGGATGTGAAAAATACAACACAGGCTGAAATGGATTTTCGCACCACAGGCCATCTGTAAAGCTCCAAGTTGATGAATGCATTTATCAAATAAGGGAACAGGCCATGCATCAAAACTTCCATTTAGAGGGGAAAGCTAAAAGAAAAGCACCCAGCAGCGTGTCATACTACATCAAAACTCAGTTTGGTGTTAATTTCATGGACAACATGACTCACAATCCAACAGCAGGTACAGCCTGTGCCACTGCTTGGTCAATGCCAACACTCTGAAGCATCCTTGACAGAGAGAGGCCTACCATATACAAGTGAGGGAGAAATGTTGAGTAATCGTCCACCCTCAGCATCGTGGGTCGTCAACAACAGCTGTCAACATTGTTCTTTTAATTCGCAAATTCTAAAAAAGAATTAGCCTTGTTCAGAATACATTTCCTTCGTTTTAACTTCTTTGTTGGTACATTAATCAGTGCATTCAATTAGACTAGGTTATTAAAGAGAAATACAAATGTACAAACTGTTTATGAGAAGTTATTGGTCGACACGATTATTGGTCGATACGATACAAATACGATTTTTTGATTGCTGGATTTAATTTATTTAGTATTCTATAAATATCTGTTTACATCAAGTTATTCAAAATCAGCATTTTTACTTTCATTTTACAAGATTTATTTTTCATCAAAACAAAACATTGTTACACCTGTTAAATGTTAAAACATTTTTCGCCTTACACCTAACATTTCCATTTTTTATAATGCTTCTAACTTTAAAAAAAAGAAAGCGCTGGAGTTGTCTAGGAATTACTGTGCGTTCACACCAAAAGACACACGTTTCGCCTGTTCGCGCAAACAGGCGAATGTTGCTGCGCGACAAATCTAAATCTGTCGCTGTGCAGTTATGTGTGCAGTTATGTCAGGCGAACTTGTCGCGCAGCGAATTTTGTCTGACGACGTCTTTTGCCCGCCAACGGTGCTTTATGCCAATTCATTCTCATAAACCATGGCCGAGATAACCACCATTGCGTGTCTCCACCTGTTGTGGAAGAGGGAGAGACGTCGGAATGCCCGTCGTTTATAGGTTAATAATATAATCCGGAGGCGCACTTGTGCCATGATATTATATATATGTTTATATTATATAGATATTTATATATATATAGATAGAGCTCCGGGAGTCGCAAACGGCAACAATCACTTTCTCCTCCAAGCTGCGGTTCACTGCGGAGTGCAGGGAACGGTTGGCCCAGCCGGTTGAACGGTTGATTGGCTGTTTTACGTTACTTCACCCACGTTACCCACAGGGAGTGAACGCTGATTGGCTGTCTCACGCGAATGCCGCGGAAAAGTTGAAATATTTCAACTTCAGCGAATTTGTCGCGCTGCAAATACACGTGAACGCGCTCGCCGTTGACGTGGAAAAATGTCGCGCCGTCAATCAAATCTTGTCGCGGGTTTCAGCGACAAAAAATTTGCCCGATACGCGTGTCTATGTTCACTTTGCATTGAAACGTGTCGCGGGGCGAAGTGCGGTGTGAACGCACAGTTAGAGGAACCAGGAGGTGCAGACTGCTTGACCACAACACCAGAAGCACAGAGGCCAACAGCAGCACCCACAGGGAGCTAGGGCGAGCAGAAAAAACATCCATAGCCACATAAATATAGGTCCGCTACGGATCCTCCACACTTGATGGCAGGGCAGAGCCACCAGGATCTGCACCTCCAGAGGTACAGACGCATGCCGCCAGCTGTTTGTCGTCACACCAGGCAGATAAATGTTCACCTCGTTTGAGACAAAAGAGCCGTTCAACACCAAACATGGACAGACATTGGGTGCATTACTGAACAAAAGAAACACAGTCACAATTCATTGCAGGCAGCTAATGGTCAGGTCTAATGTGGCTCTCTTAAAAATGTAAATAAAAGGTACTTGTCATGACAGCTAAAATGATCAACCCGAGGCTCAATGTGTCTGGACTTAAGTAGCAATCAGTACAAAATGCTGATTTGATTGTACGCCACACAAAATAGAAAATAGAAAAAAAGACTAAATGAAACCTCTCAGACTAAGAATTTGTTAAGTGCACCAATTGGCAAGATGCGTATTGACCTCTCACCATGAAAGAAGTCATGACAAAGGCTACCAGGGCAACCAAAGAGGCCCCAACCCTCAGCAGCGTAGCTTGAGGGGTTAATCGTGGATCCCCAGAGCTAAAAGAGGACTTGGACCTAAAGCCCCAACAGCATCCCAGCGGTGACGGCCCTCATCCAAAACCAGGATTAAAGCAGAGGGAGATCATAATAAGTACTAAATCAACCTTCTAGCATGCTGAAATGGTGCGCGTTCACTAGGGGTGTAACGATACACTCATTCATACCAAAATTCTTCGGTACGGATCTAACGGTTCGATGCGTGTTTCATTTCGGTATGTACCAGGAAAAAAAAAAGTATTTATTTTCATTTGTGTTAGGCATTTTTTTGATACAATTCAAATCAAAATCCAATTGTTTAATAAAAATAATAATTAATAATAATAAAAACTGCTGTACCGAAAAACATACCAAACCGTGACTTAAAAACCGAGGTACCGAATCGTGACTTTTGTGTATCGTTACACCCCTAGCGTTCACAGTACTACTTCTATCAGCAGTCCTGTGAAAAACATTTACGACACAATTAGACACAACTTCCAAAACAAACCAAGAATTCATAGCCTCTTGTTTGATCAGGGGGGCTGTTTGGCAGGAAGTCATCAAGTAAATAAAATAAAAAGGCCAACCACAGTCAACATGCTGATAATGGCCAGTGCCTATTACTAGGGGTGCAGGCCGATTATTATCGGGCCGATAACAGAAATGACTACGTCATTCCGATAAGTCTGATATCATGACGAATAGCCCCGATAACATAGCCTATATAATTTCAGTGCCCCGCTCCCACTATGATATCGTTAAATGATAGGTCTTATCATAACCCTAAAAGTACACATCATACAATCAATTACAATACAATACGAGTTCACAACTGCACGCGTATATAGAAAATGTTTATTTTATTTTTATGTTACACCTTTCCTGCTGTCGGCTCCCGGACCGTAGTCGAGGAGCACAGGGGAGACGTTCCCTCCAGGGTCGATGTTCTCTCTGGGGTAACACCCTTCCTTTTGACCAGCAGTGGGTCTGCTTATAGGTCGGAATATGGTCGGAATGAAGCGGCCGATTATTGACAGGCTGGGTACTTTATTCTTAGTTTCAGTAACTTTACAGTACACGTTTGCACAGACACGCCAGATTCGTTCATTACTTCACTAAACTGACACACGCTACCACTCGCTCTCCTCGCTCGTCCACTCACACACACACACACACTGTCATTCCCGCACACACACACATACACTTTCGTAACACTTCTTATTGACAATAGTTAGCTGAACATTATAGGGTCCCGGCCTTCCACTTCCTGTTTTCTCAGTTAAACACAGAAATCAACTACATTTGTCCTAGTGTTTGTTAGATGTGAAATTAAGCAGAAAAAGACACTCTCTTTCTCCGGTAACGCAGTCGTTCGCGATGCCTTTCTTCTTCGTCATTTCTTCTATTTGTCTGTAACTCATGCTCCTATCTTTCATCAATCGATGCAGAGGTTTTTGAGTTTGTTCATAGTATTAATAGGTCATGATCATATATATGTATAAGTGTGTGTGTTATCCGTTATCGGTATTGGCCTTTAAGAGCTGAAAGTTATCGGTTAAAAAAAAAGTTATTGTGTATCCCTATCTATTACCAATTACAGTAACTACATTAATACATGAATATGTTGTGTTTGTACTAGGGATGTGAATAACTCAAATTTTTCATGGTCGAATAATCAGTGGGTGGTATGAACGAATAATCGATTATTCGATGTGTGCCGACATTCACAAAGGCAGCCATAGATCGGCAAGAAATCACTTAATATCTTAAACGCAAAAAAACAAACTTTAACAGTGATCAGTGTTTGTGTTGTATGCATATATATTAATATTTATGCTTGTGTATTGTGTATATTGTTTTTCTGTACATGATTAATAATAATGAAAAAACTAATAGTGCTACAGAACCAACATTAGTTCTGTCCGTTAATTCTTGTTTATTTGAATGGGAAAAAATGTTAACGGTCCAAATGTTAAAAATCGACTTTGACCCTCAGGAACGAATATTCGAATAATCAAATATTCTGACCCATCTCTAGTTTGTACATTCATTTTATGCACAAACAGAACATATTCTGCCAAACCAATATCAAGCACAGCTTTAAATTCTTTTCAATGATTTTTCAATGATGATTGAAAGGGAGGCAAGAGAAAGCGTAAAAGGGACAGAGAGAGAGTTGTGTTTACACAACCCTGTGATTCAACATGATTGCTTCGAGCGTTCCTTTAAATTCCTATTACAGTTCAATTTTGGATCTGGTTTCCTGCTGAGAAGCACCCAGTGTTTGACCTATCCAATCAGAACCTCTTTTCAAAATGCAGTTCTCCACTCTAAGGTTTATTTACGTGCAGAACATGACAAGTTGACTGTTGAGCTTTAGTACAAGGCCCTACGTGAGGGCATCATATTTAACGCATTGTAAAATGTGCCTTTTGGTAATGTACAATACACCTCAGATTGTGTTCGTTGCACATGCAGTCTTTTCTCTATTCATGATGTAGATCCAGTGCTCATTATCAAGCTGTATTGAGCCAAAAGTAATGCTGATAACATAATTTCCTGCAGTCAATACTGTCACAGTACTGTATTATATTGTCACAACATTATGTTCCCCACATCCTTTCATTCTGCTTCTTTCAGAGTTACTGATTGGTTTCACTTTCACTTTCTTTGTCGGGATCCTTCCTCCCCAGTGCTATCATGGTATATGAGGCCCTATGATAACTTTCAATGAGCAGCAGCAAAGTGATGGCTCAGCACTCCAACTCCACAGAGGCACCAGCGGAAACATTTGCAGTACTTAGAGAATGAGAACCGAATCATTCATGTGCAAAGCACTGAGCCCCTGACTCAAACCTGAGGACAAAAGCACCAAGCGCTGGCTGCACAATATTGACAACGGACCGGAAAACATTTCATCTGTCCTTGTTTCACTTGTCTCGCCTCTCTCCAATGTGGTTTCTGCTTAGATGGAGATGAGGTCGACGGTTCGCAGGTTAATTTACTCATTAGTTTTTGAATGATTACCCTACATTGTGTTGGAAGGAACATCGACGACGATGATAAAATATTAATAAGATAGGAAGTTACGTTATGGAGACTGCTATCTTACTGAACATTTACTCAGCTTCAAACTAATTGACAACAACATTGACAACGAAAGGAAGACAATAGGCTTGATAGGCTTTGAGTGTGATCATATCAGAGTTGGGACCTCGGCACCCATTTCAGAGGCACCCTAGATCGATGTATGTTGTCCTTTCTACAACCCGACATTGCCTGACACGGCACTCTGTGGCGCCTTGTCTAGTGTGCGGCACGCTTCACTCTGAAGTTCAGCCATAACAAACCAAAAGTTTTAAATAAAGAGTCGATCCCAAACCCACCAACTTCCTCCACACAGCACTTAAGTGATATTTATGCTACCAGGTAGATTGTACTATGGCACTCAGTCGACCCATCGATTGGTTGATGAGTAGGTTGAATTTAAGTAGACTTCTTTGGTCCCTACATCTTAATTTAAGTTAGAATTTATTGCAAAAGTAAAATACATAATGGAACATTTGAATTGTGGTTGACAATGGATTATTATTTAAAATGTCATTCCCTGAAGAATCGCAGAACTGGTGTTCAATGAGGCAACTTTTCTCTCCATGCAGTGAATGCAGTTTGTCCTTGGAGATGGTCTCACTTTAAAAGAACAGGATCAAATGCCACATCCTCTTTATTTACAGGAAAGTGCCAGCGTTGGCTCTCACGCATGCATAACGGATGCTGCCGCGCCAGACTGAGCATACCGCCTGGACGTGTCCTCCCAGGCCCTAGTTTGACCGTGTGTGAAAGAAAGCAAACCAGCCCAGTACAGCTCACCTCAGCTGAGCTTCTCACTACAAAGACATGAAGGGATGCTATGTGGGGAACGGAGGGGGCGCCTCAACTGGTTAGAACTATAGTATGCTATTCCTGACTCTACTTTCACATTGAGTTGCCTTTTTGTGTATGAAAGGGATATACAATATAAACCTGACTTGACGTTCGCAAAAACGGCCAACCACAATTTTAAGAGTTGGAAGGTTCCTAACTAGCATCGTTATAGAAACGCACCATTTTTTATTTGTTCCAAAAATAATGAAAAATACATCACATACATTTTTTCAACAGTACTCAAACCTAAGTTATTTTGAAAAGTTTTTCTTCCGATTAGATTGTTTTTTGTCTACAATGATACAAAAAAAAAGGTTTATTGCAGGAACACTGCTCACCACAGGTTACAGAGTTTAGCTTCATGAAAAAGCAATGCAAAATTCACTCAAGAGTGGCGAGGTCATCACTGGTAGCCAAATGTGCATCAAATAAACAGCACAACAATTAAAGAAGAAATCCATTACAAGCAGTGACGCATAAACCATGAACCTAAACACCATGACACACAAACAGATCAGCCGAGGTGCATTATGTTACACATCAAGACCATAGAGCATAAGTCACACAACGCCTACTGAGTCGATTGAGTTCCACGGTATTCCAACGCAGCGTCTCACACAAAATCATTGGTGTGTGTGAGGAGGACGGCGACATGTCAGCGGCTCACGCCACTCTATTTGTTAGCCATAAGCTGTGAGGTTTGGAAGGAAAACAAAAAGGCAATTCCAATAAAGCAAGGGAGGGAGAGAGAGAGAGAGAGAGAGAAAAAAAAAAGGATTTAAATCCTGCTTCAAACACAGAGGGTTGAAGCGACGAGCTGGGTTTTTAGGGGGCTTGGAACATAAGTGTACCGCATTGTACTTCGAGTCTGTCTAGCTCCTTCCTGCCAAACCTTGCGCTGTTTCTCTCTCTCTCTCCATCTCTCTCTCTCTCTTTCTTGCTCTCTCCTGCTGCCCTTCAATCTCTCCCTTGCTTTTTTTCTCCCTCCCCTTCACTCTTCTTTTTCCTAACCTCCCTTTCTTCCGAAATCTCTTTATCACAAAGGAGATTTCTCTGCATAATCACAAGTGGTATTGCGGAAGGTCAGAAAGGACGATGACATGTAAGTGGTTTATGAGCACCAATCTCACAAAGCCCAGTGCAATCTCCCTGCCGGAATACAAAGCGGGGAGCTTTTGGATAGCCCTGTTAAGGCGCAGGAATGCACACATTAAGGTTGAAGTTTTAGGACAAACAGCTACTTAAAGGGCATAAATTGTTTTTCATTGTTGTTGCTTCATACCTTATTGTCCTGTATGATCCTCAACATAGTAACCTATGCCATTTTGTCACTAGAATAAGTAATTTAATAAATTTTGGCTGACGCATCACAAATAGGCCTACTACATCACTCATCACACTGTTGGCGTGGGTTGTAACCATAGAGATAACATATCTCCTATCCTTCCTAGAACTAATTTTTTTATCCCACTTTGTTTGAATGCAAGCTGAAACAGGGGGTTAACTTCCACTTTAAGATTAACATTTGAGAATACATTGAAATTGCCAGGTTGTTTTATCTCTCTTCTAATGATAGTAGATATATGCAATTCCTTCTTATTTGAAACATTACAGCTCCCATCAGGACAAATATACAGGTCACTCCAATTCAAATCCTGGAAGGTTGAGTCCTTAGCCCTGGGCTAGCTGGATCATTTTAGCCCTGGGCTAGCTGGATCGTTTCAGCCCTGGGCTAGCTGAATCGTTTTAGCCCTGGGTAAGCTTGGTAGTTTTAATCCTGGACTAGCTTGGATGGTTGAGTCATGTCTAGCCTGTTAGTTTTAGCCAGGGGGTTAGCTTGGCACTCCTGTAGGACAGGATGCGTGTTGATAAATGGGAGCTGCTATCTCAAACATTGTAAGGATGGGCTTGTCAAACTATCCTCCAGAGGCAGCCCTGTATTTCCGACAAATGTACTGAATCATCCAAACAGACAGCAAAAACAATCACAATGTCATGTATATATTCTAAAGATCCTACTCACTGTCGGTGCACCCAGGATTTGATTTTGTACCGCTGTTGGCCGTTGGGCTTATGCTGTTGCTGTGGCTGTTTTTAGTGTGCATTTTTCATCTCTGTTGCAGAATATTGACAACAGCATGCAGAATAATAGATAATGGATTTAGACATTACATTAAAACCAATTAATAATAACCACTGTGTTGGGGGAGGGAAAAGGTCTTCCTGCCTTCTTCATTCTGATGAGTACCTGTCATTTGCATGGCTGCTCGTGTGGGCTATCACAGCATTCAGCTGACAGGTATACAGGCTCAGAGTAAAGTCATCACCAAACTAATTACACTTCGGTTTGTTCAATTATGTACAGGTGAGTTCCCTTAAACCAAGTTTTATTTTTTACTTATTGAGCTTTATAGTTATATTTCGGATGCTTGGAGTCAAGGCAGGTTTGCATGGACTACCACTTCCCTTCTAGCATCTGTGTTCACTAATCTAGACAAAACTGATCAAATTGGACAATGCAGATGACAGAAATTCATAGTGAGATTAGCTGTACAGCGTGAAATACTGAATTCCACTATATTGTTAACAAGGCCGACAGAAAAAGCCAAGCCTGAAACGGGCTGCAGTAGAGGAATGAATGTCAATGTAAACGTAACCAGCATGTATATGTAAGTATTATACACAATGGATAGTAGTTTCTTTCTGAAGTTGGGCCTACACTTGTATTACCATGGGAGCACTCGCACCAAACAGACAACACTCGTACACATGCACACATTTCCTTTGGGATCAAACCCAGAACCTTTCAGATAGATATGTGCATCATTTATGTCATTAATGTTATGTTAATCTGTGATTTGAAGTGATTTGATAGCCATAAATGAGGCCGAACTTGACTAAAAGACAAAATCACAGAGGGCAGTGCAAGCATACTTTCTCTGCTGGCTTTATATTTAAGCCGATTTTTTGGACTGCACTCCATGAAGACGTGTTGGGAGCCATCATACAGATCCTAACAGAGGCAGCTGAGTACTCTGATGTCATTGTAAGTTCAACTCTCATCTTAGCCAAATAGTTCCCTGGAGGAGTGCCTTGGTGGAGTGCAGCCTGCTTCATGGTAGCCCAGAGCCCCATAGTCTTCTCATCTTCTCTGTATTCCCTGTTCACACACACATCTGCTCTCCTGCTAGAGTTACTTCGCTGTGAATCTCCATTGCCAGGTTCAGATGTAAAATATCAAAACATCAAAAGATCCATCCCAATAACAACAGTCCTTCTGTTTCCCTTGGCTACATCTTTCTGATAGAGCCAGGGGGCTTGGACATAAATCTGTCATAACGTGTATCCCATGACTGGTTTCTGTCCTGTCGCACAAATTTTGAATAGATAAAAAAGCACAAAAAGATGGAATCAACCAAAAAAATATAATGCAATCTCAAAATCATATTATGTTTTGTATTCAACTTGTTTGTGTGTGATAAACTGCTGTCATAGCCACAGCTGTTATGCTGTGTTCTCCTCCAGTGTCAGCCACACCCACTGTCTGGCCGTTTCTCAATACCAAGCACGCGGACTACGTACTCGCAGACTTGGAAGTACGTACTTGGCAAGTCCGGACTTCGAAGTACAGACTTCTGAGGACGCGAGTATGCACCTGCAATTGGAACAGCAGCGGACTCGATGACGTCACCACCTCAGCTCTGTTAACTGCTTTACGGCCTCATGTAGGCATACTGAACAATATAAACAAATTATATAAAACTAAACCCCAGCCTCTTTCATTTAAAAATAGTATGTTAATATTTTGAATGAAAATATATGCTTGTTGTGTGTATTTATATACACACGACTTTTTATATGTAGGGTACAGATGCACGTGCCTAACTGCCTATGTAGTTGGAGAGTAGGCTATTATAATGAATAATAATAATAACGAATGAGCGAGAAATTACACATATTAGAATAGAAAAACACACACACACACACACACATATACACACACACACACACACACACGATCGGATGGATCCGACCGGGATTTTCGTTGCCCTTGCGATGGGTTTCCTCTATCAGCGACGTATACAATATAAACAAATTATATAAAACAAAACCCCAGCCTCTTTAATTTTAAAATAGTATGTCAATATTTTGAATGAATAGGCCTACAGTTTTGTTATATATGTAAAATGTTCCTATATATAGCCTATTATTATAGCTCATACTAATATTTTAAAACATGGGAATGCGAAATGCATCCTGGGATATTTAACGGTCCCAAGTCCACACGATGCATCCTCGGTAGAACGGCCTCATCGAGAACGCATCGAGAACACTTCCGGGTTTTACGACTGTACTCGCGTACTCAGAATTGGAACAGTACTTGGGCTACCACTGATGACGTTTCAGGAGAACGCAAGTACACGAGTACAGACGAGAACGCGAATTGAGAAACGGCTTCTGTCTCTGGGCTTTGCCTGCCACTCAACTGCTCACACCTGGCCTGCATCAACTCATCAACTCCCCTTCAAATACACCTGGTTTCCCTGCAGTCGTCGCCAGATCGTACTTCGATATACCGTGGTAGATAGTCGTACCTGGCTCTAGTATCGACACTTCCTAGCCTATATTTCTCCTGCTGAAATCTCGTGCCTCACCTTTGTTCTCTTTTGTTTGTAGTTTTTGGATCAACACCACCCGCCTGCCTGCTGCACTTGCTCCAGCCTGATGCGCACCACTGTCCAACCTGCCACCCTGCCTCACTCCTGATTACAACAAATAAACCTGTTCACCTTCACTCCAACTCCTGTCCTGCCTCTGTGTTCTGCTCTTGGGTCAAGCAGCTATCGCTCCCCCCTGACACCTGCATCCGGAGGCAGCAGCACAAATAACTTAAAATGTCAATGAAAAGACAGAGTGCAGTTAAGTGTCAGCTAATACTTAAAGGTCCCATGGCATGAAAATTTCACTTTGAGGTTTTCTAACATTAATGAGTTCCCCTAGCCTGCCTATGGTCCCCCATAGGGATGTAACGGTTACTGGTGTAACGGTAAACCCTGATTAAAAATGTCAATAACAATTACCATTTTCATTTCAAATCAAATTATCTCAGTGGATAACCGTGCCTGCGGTGTGGAAACCGTGTGCTTAAATCCTTCCCAGCGCTTCATCCGAGTCTCCTGAAGTTGCCGCCCAGGTGTACTGTAGTCTACATGTTTTAACTTTCAGTTGGAATCATGGTGGAAGGAGGAGACGACAGCGCTCAAGACATCATTACTATACTACACGTGAACACTCCAAAAATAAACAAGATAACACGTTTTGCAGGGATTTATTTGTTTATTAGCGGTTTATTTGTTTTTATTAGTGTGATGAGACGACCGTCACGCGCAATGAAAACAATATGCCGAGTTTGAGATCTCAATCATGAGATATTGCCCAATATCCCAAGATATCAAATTGTGCCATCTTAGGAGGTTCACGTGTAGCATATATGTAGCATATACTTAATATATAAATATATATATATATATATATATATATATATACAACCGCTACAACCGCTACCGGTTGTAGCCGGGCGCTGAGCGGGGGAGGGCGGAGGAGAGGAGGAGGAGGCGGTCGCAGTCACGGTGATCTGCGGAGGAAGTGTCGGCGGGAGACGGAGAGAGAGTAATTGTTTACATATTGTTCTTTATGTCTTGAATGTTTGGATTAAACCAGTTTGGATTGATGTTGATGTTAAAAGTTGCACTTTTGATAATATAATATATAAATAAATATAAACACTGTTACACTAACACAATAACCGTGAGGTTAAATTTTCATACCGTTACATCCCTAGTCCCCCAGTAGCTAGAAATGGCGTTAGGTGTAAAATGAGCACTAGGTATCCTGCTCCGCCTTTGAAAAAATGAAAGCTCAAACATGCCGATTTGGAGTTTGGTTCATGGTCGTCATAAGGGGCCAGGTTACCTCACCTTTCTCTGCTTTGCCCGCCCAGAGAATTTGGCCCGCCAATGAGACCATGAGCTACGACTGAGCGAGCGCCGTGTGTGTGTGTGTGTGTGTGTGTGTGTGTGTGTGTGTGTGTGTACACATACTGTAACGCAAGTTTTGTACACTTCTTTGTTATTTGGATAACCATTCTGCTGTTGGTGTTATGGCACATAACACGCAACACAATAAGGCAAGCTTGCGTAAAGCTTGCATTTGGTGAAAAGACTAGACTGCGTCGGATTCTCTGACATCTCTGGTATTTCCACAACGAGACTCGTAGTGGGCTCAGCCATGGTTGAGAAGGAATTGGGGGAAAGGAACTTTGGCTTTGATTCCCTGAAGTATATGAACCGCGATATGAGAAAGGAGAAAGGAGAAAGGAATTGTTGCCCGCGACTGTCTCCCACCAGAGCCCCGCTGCCCGCTGCCAAGGCACCACCGCCACGAGGCACCACTGCCGCGGGGCAGTGGTGCCTCGGCAGCGGTGTGGGTGCCTCGCCATTGCGAAAACACTACACACTGTAAACACTAGCGCATGGTACCGTGGCTGCTCAAGGCCACACCCCCACCCTCCACCTTGACCCGCACGTTTGTGGAAAGCTCATTGTGGGACTGGTTCGTAGAGGCTGTAATTCTGCACCAAGGCTGAATTTCTTGAATGTCTTCAAGTACTGTATTTGGGGCCCACTAACAGCTATATAAAAGCATTCATAAAGTAGCATGCCATGGGATCTTTAACACTAATGGTTTGTTTGGCATGTAAATAACCTTGGAAAATACTTGAGCTTTAAACATGACGCCATCAAGAGCCATCCGTAAGCCTGTAATGTGATTGTGATGATTCCTCACCACTTCAAATCAATACTACCAACATTAACTTGGAGGCCTCTGTTCTTTATAACTGTATGTCACATTAAGAATGTCACGTGTTACGGAAATAAAATGGACAAATGCCATTTCACGAAGTGCAATGACAGGTAAAATTGACAGGTTTGGGTCTAGTTACCAGCTTGAACCGTGGCCAGAATTGATAGTCTGTAGAGGACCAGGGGGGGAACATGCTGGGCAAGTCCTGAGCTGGGAGTAAACTTCATATTTCCATTTCTAATGCAGTGATGTTGCCCCTCCAAACCCTGAACACCTCATACAAGCCCTAGAGGAAGGACAGAGTCACCAGGTCCCCTCAGGTGCCTATGGCCTAAAGAGTTACCATCTCATAAATATTCTGATGACTCCAACCAACAGGGCCTCATCCCAGCCGATGTGATTCACATAAAATCACATTATGGATATCTTCTGAATTCAGCTGTACCTCTTTTTGGCAGGGCAACCTGAGGAATATGGGCTAACAACAGTTATTATTCTAACGAGACTCCTCAGTAGCTTGTTGCTAGGAGTGAGAGCATTCTATTGTGTTTTTTTTCTTTTTTTTCAGTTTTTCCATATACAGTATGCCACCATATATTCCCATACATAACACCATGTCCATATATGGTACCATATATCCCCATTTGTGGCACCATATATGGGCATATTAATGACATCACTTATGAGTCCATTAAGTAGCAGTCCATTATGTCAGGTATCCTACCTGTGTGACCAGCGGCTCCAGCAGCCTCTCTACTGTCAGGGTACGGATCTCCAGGCTCTTTGGGTCCCATTTCAAGAGGATGGGGGACGTGGCGGTCGTCATGGTTTCTGATGGGAATCAAGAGAAACGTAACAGTTACAGGGAGAGGAATGTGTACAAGACAGTTAGAGCTTACAAGGCCCACTGAAGGAACGAGGAAACAAGAACATGAAATAAAAGACAGAAGGTAAATTATGTTTAAATAATAGCTGATCAAATTTTTTAACACTGTTCAATTAAAAATCTATCAATGCACACGAAGAATGGTTTGATTTTCTGCATAGCACCACAGTATGTTGTTAAATATCCATTGACACAATAGAAAAATAAGTACAGATATACTTTGGATTGAATTCTGTTTGGAAGCATATCCAACATGCAAAGTACTGGATTTAGATCCAGATAGGACTGGATCTAAAACAAAATAATCCATGATATTTCTCCACATTGATTCTAATGCTAAAAATATCTAACATTGGCCATCATTCATAAAGTGTTGGTAACTGTGTTGTCACACACATACACTTACTCTCTATGATGAACCATTGCATATGCACTGCCCCTAAAGCAGTAAATTATAAGTTCAGTTGAAATCAGTTGAAAATAGCATTTTTTCTCTGACAGCTGTAACTGCTACAGATACTTAATCTGTGACATTCATAAATGATTTCTTCTACAATTTATGCAAACAGAAGGGAATGACTAATCGTTGAGAATGGTACAGTAATTTGCATAACAAAGCTCATGCAGGTAATTAAGGCCAGCTTTTCAATTGGATAAAAGGCAACACAGCAATTACATTTCATGGCATTTACATGAAATGGCATGGTCTTGCTGTGCTACAGAAATTGGCACATACTGCATTATATAGGGGGACAGGGGGATTCATAGGGTGGTGTTTTGGTGGTTTGTTTCTGAAAAGAATGAACTCATCAGCTCATCGAGTTTTAAACAGGGTTTCCTAAAACTGTGTGGGTTGCATTTAACAACACAATAGCAAGACTAATAACGGCAATGTCATTTTTGTGTGATTGCAATTCTATTACAAGTAGAATACATATGGTGTTTTCTATGCTATTTAATATATGAATAAAGTATTTGGGTCCCTTATGATGCTATCTCCACACACATGGTTCACAACACTAGTTGATTGTAACCAAATGGAGGCACAAGTAATCTCAATCAAGGATAGTGAAGGACATAGATACATTTAAATGAAGTAACAGATACATACTTTTAGTGCCACGTCATTGGGGCTGAATTGAGTTCTCATTTGAAGGACTTGTAAGTTGTATCTACAGTAATATGCATATACATACAGCCACAGGGTTCAATTCGAATTTTGATAGCTTTCCTTTGCGCAGTTAAGATTAGATAAAGGTTTGTTGTTGCACATTTTATGAAAAGATTTTACCAACCTTGTCTTACAATGAATGCATGCATCTCTATTGCATGCCTTCATGCAATAGACATTAGTGTTTTCAGAGACTCGAAAATTCCACGTATTTACAAATTTCTCTGTTTATCACAAAATCTAGAGTCTAGGATGGTTTTACGACAGGGCTGAACGATTTGGGGAAATAAAGTTCCTTATGTTCTAAACAAGCAATAAATCATTCTATAGTATGACCAACACAACATTGGAAGCAGTCAACATATAAACTGCTCTTTGACATTATAACATCTTTATTTAACTATTGAATTGTAAAAGAAGTTCACATATGACAAGTACGAGTCACATATGATTGCAAAAAGTGCACTTGTGATACCTGCACTCATACACACAGATCCCCAAACTGAACATAACTTTTACTCAATTAATTACTTTATAAGCATGCAACGAAAACACTTGCATAAACCCAGTCCACATCCCATGCCAAGAAGGACAACTGGATAAGAGGATGAGCATAAAACTGGAGAGATTTGGGTCAGACGGCCCTCCGTTCTGGCCTGGAATGGGGATGCTAAACTGGGCGGTGGTACAACATCTCTGCATTATTGATGAAGCCATACAACCCAACCTTCATTTATGTTCTCACAGTGCAAAACTTTGGCTGTTGACAAATTCGTTCCAACTCTGGAGATACGAGCAGGATTAGCAGATTTAGAATGATTTTAGATCAACTTTTATATGTTCTTTGAATTAAGTCTAAATATTGATGCTTTGATACCTTTGAAAAACTATATATAGCCGCCTTTACATTCAGTTTTCAGCCATGGTTATACACGGTGAAAATAAACTTATACGCTCAACAATACAGTATCTCTCTGAGCAGTCGATATGATCTAAAATGATGTATATTACTACAGAAATACCTAGTGACTATGTAGCCAACCATCAACACATTTAATCTGTCTTTGTGGTACCATTTGTACCATTAGCATGAGTATGACGGTACTAATTTCTGATATTCATGGAAAAGGTAAACTACCTATTTTTAAATGAGAAGCGACATGATATTTCATATCCAAGAGGTGACAGAGTGGAAACCATATATGAAGGAACTTGGATGGATTCATAGGAATCAGAGGAGTATGTCTTCTGCACCTAAATTATTAAGGAGAGACGAGTTGCCCGGGTGTGTAGTCCAACTTCATTAGAGAAAGCTACCTAATGCCATCAAACAAACAACGCCTGACGGCTTGATTTATGGAGCCCAGCGCTTGATGTCATTAAATGCCTCTCTTAAATGGTCTTAAATCACTCCACTGCTTCCCAATGAGCTGACAGAGCCTAGCTCCAAGTGACTGTTCACAAAATCCAAATGAACTCAGATCTTTCCACTAAAAGAGCATAACAATCAAATTGGGGGGGGTGCACAAGTCTCCTCCATTACACAGGGGTGGTTTCAACAGAGGCGAGAGGATCTCCGGCAGGGAGTCAACTTGCCGCTGATGAATTAGAGAGAGAATAACAGTGTGAGTAAACATACCAGAGGGGCGTGTTAATGCAACTGTTGTTCACTGTCCATATTGGGATCCGTCTTCGACAGAGGTGAGGAAAAGTATCTCATTTGTAAACATAAGCAAAAACTACATGTGATGAGTTAGAGAAGAAGCAAGAAGCCATTTATTTTACTGGACCCAATGAATGGACCGTTTCCACAGAGAGGTCCCAGCAGGGTAAACACTGGTGCAGCATTAATAATGGGAACATAACAGCAAGGTTTTAAAGTGTGCACTAGTCTAGGGAAGTATTTTTTGTCCATGCACAGTGGTCCACACAGAGCCAGTATTTTTTCAAGCTCTACGTTTACCCTGTTGTGAGAAATGTTTTCAATGGTTGGGTGTATTTTGTAATGTGACTAAATATCACAGACAATATACATAGATAGCCATTGCCAGTGACGGACTGGGAGCAAAAAACGGCCCGGGCATTTGCGCATTATAACCGGCCGGGTGTAATTGTTGACGGGTGGGGGGGGGGGGGTTGGTTGGTTGCGCGCGGACACGATTGTTGACGGGGGGGGGGGGCGGTGATTCCCAACAAGCATGCCGCTCCGTGATTAGCCGGCCCAAACGGCCCACGAGAGGCAAAACGGCCCACGAGAAGCCGCGGCCCTTCTGGCATCTGCCCAAATGCCAGACCGTCCAGTCCGTCACTGGCCATTGCCCTGAGTCTATCGAAGACCGACAGAAACATGGAAAACTGGTTGTTTACGAGTAGTGGCCATCTTCATAGTGAAAGCTTTGAGTGAAAAAGGGTGTCCTCCTCTACCTCCTGTACAATGCACAGCCACCCAGGTGATTGATGGGATACCGGATCACCATTTTGCAAGCATGTCTCAGTGTGGTAATGCCACAAGCTTCCCCGTCAGCACATGCTCTTACTATAGGCTTTAATGGATAACCCAGCTAATTATGCTGAAGCACAATCGTTGGGCAATATCACAAAGTAGTACAACATTGTACAACATAAGTATTAACACCTTTTGTTATACCGCATTCAAGTAAAATTTGACAGGTTAACCCTAAATATATGGTAGTGGCTACTTAAAAAGAATTATGATGTATACACAGTTAATTATAACTTTTATTTATTATTTGTAAAAAAAAATAATAATAATAATAATAATAAAGCTTCCAGATTGCTATAAAAACAATCACTGGAATATTGTAATTGCCTTTCACAAATTGTGCTAATTCAGCTAAAAATAATGGTCAAATGATAGTAAAATAAAAAAATAATCAGGCATCATGCATTATACATTCATGTGAGTGAGATAGTCTTCTCAATGTTTCTATTTTTACAGAACTGGATAAGCGTGTTCGGGAAGTCATGCTCCTCTAACCACACTTGGGACCCTGGTGAGAACTATATAAAGATGAGATATTTCATTAGCTGAGCGATGTTGACTCTGGCCTCAGAGACATGATTTCCTTGTCGTAAAGACTTGTTAAAGGTGCTGTAGCTAAGATCTTAGGGTTGAGAGAGAGAGAGAGAGAGAGAGAGAGAGAGAGAGAGAGAGAGAGAGAGAGAGAGAGAGAGAGAGAGAGAGAGAGAGAGAGAGAGAGAGAGAGAGAGAGAGAGAGAGAGATGCTGGATTAAATCAAACCAATTTTGGCAAATCCAAAGACCCGTTTACGTGCCCAAAAGCTGTTCATTAAATCAGTAAACAAACAAATAAAAAGATCTACTTAGTGACTGGGTTTGTGACTGGGTTTGAGGCTGGGATTAAAATGAGAGCAGCTGTAGAGACGACTGGGTCAGAGGGTGCATCACTGGAATCTAAACAAGGATCATTAAAATAAACATATAAATTTACAAGTATAATCAAAATGGTCACCACTGCATCAAACTCCACAAAATAGTACAAGTCTAGCCTCATTCCGAAGGCGTTCTCAGAACACCTGGAGCGTGGTGATCGTGTGAGACTGATTGGCGAAAGAGACAAAGGAACTCCCGAGCATGCTTTGGTGGGGTTGGGGAGAGGCGGGAGAGATGGAGGACTTCCGATAGAGGGATATCCGTTTCCTGTCGGAAGCTGGTTGGCGTGCACAATTCATAGGAAATAAGAGAAAGAAAATTGCGTTGTGGTAGAGGTTGAGGTAAACGCTACGATTCATGACCCTCTCTCAGCCTAGTTTAGTTTGAATATGAGAGATCTCCTAATTGTTGATAGTAAACAGACTTTCCAAATCATAAAGGTAAATCTTGGAGATGTTCAAATATCAAACAAGAAAACTAGTTTATTCTAGTCAAGGGGCTAATCTCTACCTGGCCATTGCTGGTCACAAATACACAATGTTCTGAGAACTATGAATTTCAACAGGTGGAGCTCAAGATGGAGCCTTCAGGGTCCTAAAGTGCTCAGTGTTGTCCAATTAAATTATGTAGATTCATACACGATTCAACAGAACTAAATAGAAACCGCCGTCTGTTAGTTTCCCCTACCTAAATGGAAACCTCACCTGTGTTCACCCTCATTGGCGTCATGCCAAAGAGGTACCAATGATGCTGAGAAGTGGGATAATTGAGTGCTCTTATTGCAGACATGCAAGCATATTCAACCAGAATTACCAATGTTTTGTTTCCCTGCTGTGTATCTCTATGTCTACGTATGGCCCTAAAGGGGAGCAAATGAAAAATAAAACAAATCTATACCAAACTTCACTAACAAAATGTTCACAACAAAATGTCAAGTCATTCCAAATGTTTTCTCGAAAGTCAATTTCAGCTTCATCCAGTACTACTACTACTAAAATAGTCCAACGTCAACATTTTGAGTTTAAAAACTAAAAAAGTTCTCCTTCCAAATGGCCTGAATGCTATTTTCTGTAGAAGGCTGTAGACCCGAAGGGATGAAAACAGCATAAGCCCCTGGTGCAGCCAGAGCTTTAGTTAGTCCATCAAAGACTATGCTTGCTGACTTCCTTTGTCCAGCGCTCATTCACTCACCCATTGATCTGTGTGTGCGTGGGTGCGTGTGTGTGTGCGTGAGTGTGGCTGGATAAACAATAGGTTTCCAGCATGTTTCATCTGTGTGACCACATGCAACTATGGCAAATACATTTATTTATTTATTTTTTAAAATCTAGCAAAAATGCCTGACAATGGATCTCCTCATACTTCTATTTATCCATTCACATAAGGAATGCATTGTGTCTGAGGTATTTAGATCAGAAGTGCCCTCTACACATGTTTCAGTGACCTAACCGCATCTGAATCGAGCAACAGACATAGGCAGCATGTCGGTAGGGAAGCGCCCCCCCCATACCCTGACCTGGCAGTGGTCACTATTTGCTTTGCTTTCTTTGACATTCCTGGACCTTGAATATCAACACAGTGTAGGGGCGTTGATTCAGATCCAACACAGCACTTTGGCCTTCAAAGAGAAAGCCAAGTGCTTAATTAAGAACCCATAAAACATCATCAAAAACGTTTCTGCTCTGTTGGTAATATTTCAAAAAAACTACGGAATGGGTTGGCGATTGTGTATTGATGAAGAACACGACCACACGTGTTCTTCTTGACCTGCCACCATCCTAGTCACTGGGAAGAAATGGGATTTCCTTCTCCTTATACAAGGCAATATCCTTTTTCATTCAGTTAGAATCCCAGTAGCTACTTAATCTCCATATTTTGTATTTTACGAGGTCCTGTTTGACAGTGACAAAAAAAGTACCAAAAAAGATTGAAAGATTGAGTTACAATGAGGTTTTTTTGGCTATAGACTACTGAAAGGTGGCCTTTTTGAGTCACGCCCTTGATGTGCCAAACATGGATTGTTTCTGTTGCTGGGTGCAAAGAATGGCGGGTGACGTCACGGACGTCCATAATTTCTACCAAAATCAGGTGGAAGAATTAAAACATGAGATATGAGTGAACGAAGAAAGGAATGAAGGCGTTGACCTTCTGCCTCCAACGGACAAGTTGACTCTGTCAGCTTTCTACAAGTCATTACCATCACAGGCCTGAAGCTCTGTGCTGTATCACGTGATATCTGACAACACCATTGTCCGGGAACTGATAATAGATAGCCTGTTGTTTAGCAGTAGAAAAACTATGCAGATGAACAAAGATTGAAATCAAGACATTAATCCCGGACAGGAAATCAGGGTCAGAAAGTATAAGACAGAAATAGGTAGAGAAAACCTCTTAAATAACAGAAAAAAACATCCACCCCAGTACCAGGATAATAACATGAGATGGAGAGTTGTGGGAGTGGGTGTTGAGTGTGAACACAGGGGAAGATGTGGGGGTGGTGGCAGTCAGTGTGACAATAACCAACAGTATCCCGTCTCCCCTGATCCATGGGATATCCACCACCATGACCAATTTCTACGATCCAGCCGGTGTGTCAGGTGACCTGGGCCTATTTGTTATGTAACCGTTTGTAGTTTATTGCCCATTAAACAATATTATTAGATTAGTTTCTGCTAATGTCAGCGCTCTTCTGAAATAATGTTGATGGCACGGCCACTGTTGGAGACAAATGTGACCAGAGGTAATTAACTTGGCGGCAAACTGCTCATGTGGGTGTGTGTTGCCGTGTCGGGTATGCCTTTGTGTATGTGTGTGTGGTTTTGGGGGTATATTATTTGTTTAGAGGCTGGTTTTATTATGTCACAGGAAATGCAGTTGGCTCACAGGAGCTTTCCCATCCGTCGTTAGGATACAGATGGAACATCCCATGATACTGGGGCGAGAAAGGTAAACACCCTCACTACACAGACAAAACTCATCTCCTGCTTCTCTCTCCTGCTCTCCCCCCTCTCCCTCTCCCTCTCCCTCCCTCCTCACAAACAACAAAGTCCATTCTGTCGGACAGCATCTGCCATTTCAACATGTTTCTATTCTTCCCTCCTGACCTCTTCGTTGTGGCAGGTCGGGGGAGTCAGGGATGCATAATAATCGGTATTTCAAACTGCTGACATCTCTAATGTAAAATACCATAGTCCTTACAGCTCCAACTTCGTCAACTTAGTTTTCGCTCAGTCAGCAGACAATACTTGTCAGCAGGAGACACAACATTTTTTCATTTCAAATAAGGAAAACCTAGAATTAGTGTTGGCATTGTGCGGTATGGTGCTTTAATTATTATTATTATCAAATGTTACACTTTTAAATGGACTTGGTCAACAACCGTTAGGGCTGTCACTTTTTATTCGACATTTGAATATGCATTTGAATATGACGTGACATATCCGTATTCAAATATATATAATCAAACCGTTTTTTAAAAGTGCCATGTTGTGTAGCGCATTTTTTACAGTCTATGATGAGACCATTTGGTTTTTATTTTTATTTTATTGTTTGCCATCTCATCCATTCGCGGGCACGCTAATCAAGCGAATAATATATCCTGATTCGAAAATGGATAAGGCACGGAGCAGCCAGCCTGAGCGGTAAATTGCGACCCCAAGTCATCCCCGCTGACAGCAACACGCTGCATTGGTGGAGAGACACGGGCTGCAACAAATATCCGCTTCTCTCAACATAGACGCGCAAATACCTGTGTGCCAGGCACGTCTGTGCCCTCCGAACGTGTGTTCTCCGCTGCAGGTAACATCGTGAATAAAAAGAGAGTCGCACTTGATCCAGATCAAGTTGATAGACTGGTGTTTCTAGCAAAAAACATTAAGAAATTATTATTTCTTGCAGATAGGCTTTACTCCTGCTGCTGTCTCCTGTTTAAGTTGTCACATCATTGTTTGCGCTGTGCAGTTCGGATTCCGTTTTTGTTTTTCACTGCATAGCCTAATTTTGTGATATGCCTAGTGGCACTTGATATTGATTAAGTTGATAACCTGTTTCAAGCAAAGATGATATGGCCTAAGTCCTGTTTATGTCTCCCCTTGTCACGTAATACATTTATGATTGAATCTCCGTTACTCCGTTGTTGTTTTTTTGGGGGGGGGGCCTCGTAGATATTCGAATATATTCGAATTAGTGCTGTCAAACGATTAAAATATTTAATTGCGATTAATCGCATTAATGTCATAGTTAACTCGCGATTAAGCGCAATTAATCACACATTTTTATCTATCCTAAATGTCCCTTGATTTCTTTTTGTCCCATTATTTTTTCTCATTTTAATACTCGATGGAAAAGTGGATTGGCTTGCTTTGTGCAAATGTTTTTTTTTAAAACAATGTTGCTATATTTTATTTTTTGGCCATATCTTTCGGAGTTAAAAAAATGAACGCCGTTAAATTGGGTTTGCCTCTCCTCAGTCAACGCACGTGACTACTACGACTACTACTATGTGATTACTTAGTGAGGTCCAGTAGTCTCCGGTCAGCGCAACTGTGCTTGTCTGCCCCAACGCCGCCACCACCTTGGCTCTCTCGTCATCATACAGGTCGTGGATGTTCTTGGTAGTAGTGGCTCGACAAGGTAATTCATATGTCCAGTCGTTGGATGCAATGCGTATTATTTCATGCGAGGGGGCGCCGGGCTCTCTGCATCCGCTGTGTGCATTGCTTCCTGATTTCACGAGCTACAGAGTGGCCCGAGGTTCAAATGTCACAGCGTTAATCGTGCGTTAAAAAAATTAGTGCCATTAAAAGCATGTTGCGTTAACTCGTTAATAACGCGTTAACTTTGACAGCCTTAATTCGAATACATTGCTTGATATTCGATATCCGTTTGAACGTGATTTTCTCAAAGGGACAGCCTCAACAACCGTTACTTTTGCTACTTAAAGCGCACCTCCTGGGGCTAACAAGGCTGAACTAATGGTATTGGTTTTAAAAAAATGTGTCTACCAAATATATTTATTTACTTTGGTCTCAAAAATGAATAAACCCGTCAACATTAAGTTAATTACAACAACTTTCAAAGTTCAAAGATGTGGCATCTTAATGCAATACTTCTAATGCTGGATAATGAAAATGCTGGAAGTAACTGTGGGATAAATGTTTTGTAGAGGAGAGTTAGAAACCATTTAATAGTTAAAATTCATAAAACAGCCTTCATCACATGTTATGTTAATACAGAGCAGCGGGCGGACGAGATTGTTGATGGGGGGGACGGATACGGTGCGCAACTACTTTTCATTTTTTCCTTTATTCCAATTTCGGATCTTTCAGTCACAGTGAAAACCGGGGACATTGCCGGGGACAGCAGTGGCCGGGGACGGGTCACTGAAAACGAGGACTGTCCCCGGAAACCGGGGACGTCTGGTCACCCTATTCTAGTTGCAGAAATCGCTGGTGCTAGGCTAGCATAAGTCGAGGTGAACTGCTAGCCTGCCAATAAAAACAGTTTTACCCACTCCAATGTACACCCGATGCAAACCAATTATAATGCCCAACTATCGATGTAAATGTCTGAATGTCTGATAGAATAATATTAGAAATAAAACTATCCTTGTATCGCAATGATCACATTACATTTTGGGGGACTACTTTCTCAGCAGCGGCGGAATTTGACTTTGCTCCGGTGTAGCAACCAATTCACTACAGCAGAAGGTAAACAGAGAAGCGCACTCCAGGTAATATCAGTCCACCGCTGCCGTAGCTTGCTTCCAACTACAGGGATTATAAACTAAATGCAATGCGATGCAAGGGTAAGTTTATTTCTAACACAATTCTATCAACACAGACATTTACATCGATTGTCGGGCATTATAATTGGTTTGCCTCGGGTGTACTTTGGAGTGGGTAAAACTGTTTTCATTGGCAGGCTAGCAGTTCCCCTCGACTTGCGCTAGCCTAGCACCAGCGATTTCTGCAACTAGAAGGACTGAATGAAAAGTGTTGAAAACGGTCTCCAATGATAAATAACACACTGGCTCACTTGGAAATGAGACCCGATGTCCAAAATCCCGAACTACCCCTTTAAGAGTGATATTATCACAGACCACTGGGCAGAAATAGTGATACTCTGTCTATAAACTGTATTGCAGGTATATAGGCTAAAGCAAAACCTTTCTGACAAAACTCAACACACTCCCATTTAAAAAACACATGGGTTCAGCATAATGTTAAATTTCTATTTGTTTCCCCAATAGCCCAGAAGATTACCTTCACAACCAACCTGCCTCTCCACAAATAAATTAATAGAACGCAAGACTTCATTGCAACACTGCAATCCCTACATAATATCCTGCTGGATAGAATAACGCTGATATCAACATTCTACTATGTCCATGTGTACTTTTATTAAGTGACACTTAAGCACACATAGAAGTGTAAACTCAAAGCCTGTTCTTGCATGCCATGTGTAGAACACCAAGTGCATACACAAGCCTTGTTCAGTAAAAACACACTTACGCCTACGTTTCCTGAAAGCATCTGAGGATGGAGCTTGTGAAACGCATTGGAGAGGATTTATTAGGGATGCACCGAAATTTTGGCCACCGAAAATTTTCGGCCGAAAATGGCCCAAAAGCGCATTTTCAGCTTTCAGCCGAAAAACTTTTATCACCGAAACAACACGGCCGAAAGAGGAAATTGTGATGACGCAAACAAAAACCGCGGCCAGCACACGCTTGTCTGGATAAGCGCCTCTGCGCCAACATGTCTGCAGTGTGGGTATATTTCCATATATCTGAAAAAGACCCACGGATCAGCTACAACCTCGCTATGGCTCGCTATGAGACAGCTTCTATGAGCTGTCGGCTATCAGCCACGAGTTTAGGGACCGTCCGCAAAGTGCCGACAGCTTCTATGAGCTGTCGGCTATCATCCGCAAGCTTAGGGACCGTCTGCAAAGTGCAAAACGGAAAACTGTGTTTTTGTTTTTTCAGTGCTAAATAAATTTTTTCATACTTTTAATAATTGTAATTGATTTATTCTTTGAATTGCAATGCCTTGATTTTAGTGAGGTTAGTACACAGTCATAGCTATAAATGCAATGGTAGGCCTACTAATAATTGGCATAATAATTTATTTCGGTGTTTCGGTTTTTGGTTTTCGGCCTTGGTTTCCTCATTTTCGGTTTTCGGTTTCGGCCAAGAATTTTCATTTCGGTGCATCCCTGGGATTTATCCATTAAGACAACATGACCAACAGCATTAACTGTTATCCTGTCCATGGAGAACATGAAGTCCTTTACTGGCTATTGTGTGCTAGATGAGTGAGCCATCGCTTTTTCTTCATGAGGAGAATGCAGAAACATTTGTATGATTACAAATTAAAAACTGCATTTGAATGATCCGTTTTATTGTATAGAACAAATGCGGCACCATTCAATTTAGAAAAACAGCAAAAATGCAGCAACGATTGATGATGAAGATTCATTTTCACTAACGGGTATGATATGACAGCTGCAGTTGACAGAGTTTGCATTTAACCTTTTTGGGATCACCTTGAATTAATTGTTTTTCTTTATTGGGTAACCTACTCGATAAACGGCCAGGTATGTGTTCAAAAATACAATTATTGGATATTGCCACTGCCATTACACAAAGGGGTTATCAAACATACAATAAGGACATTTATTGAGAGCAAAACATAAAATTGCATAAAATTGCTTCTTCATTTAAGCAAAGTAATGCCACTCATTAAACAAACCTCCCAGTGGAATTTCCCGCGGTTACAGACCAACAATTTCCTGACACGATGATTCAACTATTAAAGACGATGTTGACTTAATGTCTGTTTATTGAAGACTTACACCTTCAAAGATTTGAGGTCACCCCGATTTCACATCAATCAGAAATGTCAGGTCTAGTAGTGATTCCCAATGCTAGTGTAATGAGAGTCAATTCACAGTTGCACAGTTCTACTGACGATAAAAGCTTTTCTACAAGAGGGCAAATGGGCATAGATTAACTGCACTGCAACTATCTGCACCTATCACAAGGTTAATACCAGGATAATAAACAAGGTTAATACCAGGATGAAAAAAACTATATTAATACCTCCAGCATAATGATTCAGGGGAGAAAGAGGTTGAATACCATGGGATACCACTTTAGCTATGCTTTGCATATATGTATTCCTTTTTTCATGTATCTTAACCAGTATGCTAGAAAAAAGTATAACAATGGAGACTTAAGGCTGCAACTCCCATCCTTATTTAACTGATTATCATGCAAGATGGGAATTAAGATCAGGTAGAGCCTGAAAACATGAAGAAAATGGCAAGATAAAGAACGGGAATTAGGGATTATTATTACATCATTATTTTGGGCTTGGAAGTAATAAAATGTAATGTAACGTCAGAGCTTTTGGCCAGCTAGGGCAATCTGAAAAGGGCATTAGCACACGATATGGATATATAATCAATAAAGGTATTGCTGAGTTTTATTTATATATATATATATATTTAGTCATAGTCCTTCTAAGCCATCTCAGTTTGAGTAAACAGATTTCCTATAACTCAAAACGGTGCAGTAAAAGCCTCTTGCGGAAATGTTGACGCTCTGCAGTTTCAGACAAACATGCACATTTGTTAGGAAGGAGATGCGTTAAAACTTTGAGAAGTAACTCTTAAAGTGTGCTTGCTGTGCATATACGAGGCATTGGGGCTTTTCCTCCAGATGACACTCTACCTCTGACTTCTAGAATCCCTGTCATTTGTCATTATGGAGAGCTTTGTGCTGACAATGCAATGGCCCAGATTCAGAGCTCGGATCTATATTTGAGAGAAGGAAAAACTCATGGGCACATAGCAAGAGGGAGAGAGTCTTGTGAAGCAGCCAGGGCCTGACCTGTCACATCACCTCTCTCTAGAGAGACACATTAACAATGGTCCCAAACTGAGGGCTCTCATTTCACTCTTCAAGGCGGTTTCGTCAGATCAATGGGATCTGACATTGAAACATACTCCAGGCCGCAGCCATATCCATCAACATCCTCACACATATTGCTGGTCTGGCTCTCAGGGGTCTGAACACTGTACGTTCAGACAGGGAAATGCTCTTGAGGTCGTCAAAGCAAATCTAATTATCATCAATATGTCTCGCCTCATAAAAACTAAGATTGTATGTCACTTGGTGTAACCAAGGAAAGAATCAAATGACCACATGGACTGAATTAAAGACAGGACATCCTTATCTTGTTTCTGATTGGTTCAAGTTAGTGCCAGGTGGCCAGTGTAACAGTGATGGTGGCACCCCTGTGGTTTAATTGTATGTTTAGTTATTCTCCCTGAACAATGTCCCAAAGAATGCCAGCTCTCCAACACCAGGCCCCACATCATAAACGTGTCAGCCGATAGGGAGTTACCGTCTATAGCTGGCTGGCCAAGCTAACAGCTAACATGTAGTCCACAGCAAGCAGCATTGCATTTCCACAAGTCAAGCAATGCTTAATGTTACGCTTTCAGGAGCTGTTAAAGACAAATTACTAAACGCACCCGCATCAATTCCCATGACATAGAATGATATAAAATCGAATAAAAGAGTAACATCACATCACCAATTACTCACATTAGAAGAAGTATTGTAGATTGTATTGTAGATCTCTAACCTATTTATTTATAAACAAACAAATTGAGATTCCCTTTCTGGTGTGATTGAAGGGTGCCCTAATAAGCCTGTGGCAGTGGACAGCGATTTCATCCACAGGATGTATAACGAGTGTCAAGTATTGCATGATTTGGCAGAAAACTCCAAGAGATAGGTAAATAAAAGGCAGAGACCCCAGCCTAGAAACTGTATTCAGAGGCAATATGTCTTATTGCATATAGGCAGTATGTATTAGTGCATATGGTACACTATCTACCATAAAAAGTGAATATACAAACAGACAGAAAGACAGAAAGACAGAGAGAGAGACGTGGGTGGATGGGGGGGGGGGCTGTTGGGCCATGACTGGAAGCATTTTTTCTGCTCCCGGAGGGAGACAATATTACAGGTTACAGGAGAGAAGAGAGAGAGAGAGGCAGAACAATAGACCAGCAAGGGATAAAGAGACTATCACCCTTGAGCAAGATTATCCTACATGATTTATTGGGGATAAAATCAAAAGTCTCTGGCACACAGAGGAGCAAACAGGAAGCAGCAGGATTGAGAGAAAGAGTTTCACTCATAATTAGCATTAGCTCCTCAGAGAGAACCAAGGAAACAAGGGTCTGTTCGAGACAATGACCCTGGATGCAAGTGATGGAAACATCACTGGAACACAGCCTTGTCAGTACCAGCTCCCTCACCAACATGCCTGACAGTTTACACATTTCACATCCCAGAAAACTGCTCTTTGAGTGGTTCCAAAGAAAAGAGATAAAGATTTACAGCCAATCTAACAATTTCCTTTGTCTCTTGGAGAACAGGCTTGTTTTCTCCTGGCATCTGGGTAATATAAAGATATTGAAATGTGATAAAAAAAAAAAAAAAAAAAAAATGCAGGAACAGCTAAAATCTAGCACAATTTAATAAGGTCAAATTAAAACAATGGGATATCCTAACCTATTTATAAGCTTGTTAACGACAACTGGTAAATTTACTTAGTTTGCAAAGTTGGCTGATTTAAAGAATTCTGTTGACAAATTGCCCCAAATCAAATTAGAGCACTCTGTTAAAGCCTAGGAACAAGAAGCTATATCAATAGGATTGGTCTTAAATAATCTAGATAAAAGCATCTGCTAAATGTATAAATATTAAATGTATGGAAAATAACTACTTGTTCATCCACAAAGAAAACATAAAACAGCTCATCTAGCTCTTGCCACAGAGACAACTTAAGGAGATGCCAGAACAAGGACAATTAGAGCTTTTATTACTTTACATGTCAATGCTATATTTCAAAAGGGAAAGCTTTTTGATTATTACCCTGTGTGAAATTACTTGTGTGAAGATGTGCCAATGTAAACACAAACCAAATTTTAGGTCTTTCTCAAGCACAGGAATCCTCAGGCAGTAATTCATATTAGACTTTGTTCAAGCACACTGGCTTAATAAATACAGTAACTATGCTTACTTGTGAAAGTGAACGTTGTACTATACAAAGTAGTTCAGACAGATGAGAAATGAATTGCAGTTAGTGACCACTGCTGTGGTTATCAAAGTGTTAAACAGAGGAATGTAAACTCTGAGAGTGGTGGCACGCTCGCTAAGGCCATGTGGGTGTGGACCCAACAGATGTAACCAAACAGCTGAGGGGGATGACCTCATTCATGTGCACTGCACACAACTCCCCCTTAGCAGTACACTTAGCAACAGTGCTAGGTCATCCAGATGGGCCCACATGGGGGATAGCGTCATACTCTGAACAGTTAGTAAACAAGTCCACTCCCTGCAACATGACAAAGAGATACAAAATGTATTGTTATTGTGGCTGAAAGTCATTCAAGAGTGGCCTCTTGCATGACTTTCAGCCACAATAACAATACATTTTGTATCTTTTTGCAAGCTATAAAGGTGTGACAGCCTTATTCATTTGGAAACATTGTGTTTTTCACAAAAATCAAATGCAGGTTGTAGCACCATGTGGTGCGGATAGGGGCGTGGGGGTTGGGGGTACCATGGTTACCCAGGGGCCCAGCACATTATGAGGGAGCCGGGTGCTGATCCGCGTGTGTAGCTTCCTCTCCCGGGAGACAGGGAATACAATGCAGGCCAGGCTGTCATTGATTGCCTTGCCGGGCCCATAAATTATAGTCATGCCTAATCCTGGTGACAGAATAAAGGACATTAACCACAGCAAGCACAACAGTGGCTGGATCTGACTGGCCAACTGTTTGTCACAAAATCTTCACTGAGGTAGTAACAGCAAAATATAACAATATCTAAGGGGCCTGACAGGACATTCCAACAAATGGATGTGGTTAGATATAGGCATCACAACCATAATGCCTGCATTGGTGCATTTACAAAAGCAGACCTATATGTCGTTTCCACAACACATGTATTAATTATATTTACAGTTGAAAAACCAAACATGAGAGCAAGTATACCCTAGGCGCTATAAAATATATTATAATCATTCTGGCTACAGAGTGCAAGAGTGAGACTCCAGAACTATAATGTTCATCCTCTCTTTGCTCTTAATGGTGATAGTTTTTATCTTAAAATGTGTTCTTCACATTAGCCAAACTTCCTTCATTACTAGACACTGAGATGATCCTGTTAGCATCCTCTGCAGTTTTAATTAACATATCATTAAACCAGGATTTGCAACCGCAAAGCACTTAAATAGATTCCACTCTACTGTCTACCTGGCCTAAATCACAGTACTGCATTAGAAGGCCTGCATAACCAGGTTTAGCAGTAACAGTTGTAGCGCATAAGGGTGACCGGTGGTATGATTATATTCCACTCAGTAAAAAAGAAATAACAAACAAAACAACAAACAGAAACATAGGAAACAAGATGGAAACAACATGCATTCTGGGGCAGAGAACAGGGAGTATGCATGCAGGTTCCAAAGGCAGGGCTGGAAGAGTCCCTACAGTTTAGCGGCCTCTTTTATCCCTAATCCCTGTCTTGTTTCTCTGCAAGTCTAGAGGAAAATAAATAAAAGCAAAAGTACACTACAGTCTATTGACCAAATTGCTGTCAATGATGCTCAAAGTAATTTCTGGCAATTGCAATCTACTAGTACCAGTGTACCACAATATCTGCCGTACTGTAAAGGAAACACCAACATAGCAGATATGCTGGGAGTATTTACAAGCAAAGTCGGTGCCCCCTGCGCAGGTCCTGAATGCCACTCGTAGGCTCTATAAACAGCCACAATGTGACCCTATAGGCCAGCGCTGCATACCCACATGCATCTCCGGTTACGGGGATTGCGTACTGTAACGCACTGGACCTTAACGTGACCGTCTCTCTCTGTATCGCTAGCCACCTACAATACAGTTTGTTTTGTACATTGGGGATATAAGTGATGAGCCTTTTCAGATGTTGTTTGAAGTGTAAAGTCAATTGGGGACTTAGAAGGATGTTTCATACTTCTCCATTACTTACGTGGAAACTAACCGAAACGGATCATTAAAGTGTTATTCTTAAGCTTAAGATTTGTTTCGTTCTGTTCACGCTCGCTTTTTTTGTGCATGATAACGTTACGGTTACGTGTCGACCGACATTGCGACATAATAGGACATGACATGCACATAGCACGTCACTTCTCATCTCATTTAATCTTTTCAAAAAGGACTTTCAATAGTTTTCCTCTCATATGCTGCGCTAGACTCGCAACAAGGTTCTGTCTCTCCGTTTCTCTCACCCTCATTTCTCTCTAACTGCAAACACAGCAACATAACGCACACTAATGCCGTGACGACGTTTACATGTTGCTTTACAACAATGACACAATTAAACGCAAAATAGCGAGACAAAGACAAACACCGAGTACACTAAACCTACGATGAGAAGAGAAGAGCAGCATAAACGCATCTTAAGGGAACGTCATTAACGAAAACGACCATTAAAATAAATACTTTCAACACTCTCAACGCCACTGTATCACTGACAGTGCTGGCGTTTAAAAACGGAGAGAGGAGCATGTAACGTAATCAGAAGGGTTCCCGGTGTCCGTGAGTGTAATCAGCCTGCTACACTACACTAGCATAGCATGCTACCGCGGCTCCGCCGGCGGCTCCACGCCACTCGGTCCGCTACGGCGTTCAGCACCCGGCCGGCTGGATAGCATCGCTCGGCGCACTGTCAGTAGTAGCGGAGGGTCCTGTGGAGCTATGTTCTTAGGACAGACCCCTATATCTTTACACCCACTACAAATAGGGATTCTTATTTTGTATGCACGCAGATATTGTAAGAAAGTGTTTATTACAAACCTCTAGTAAAACTATCCTGCACGATATATACACAGAGACCTCGCCTTAGCCGATATTAGCACAACACATCATGAAGCTAGGCGGCTAGCAAGAACCAGCCCGTTGACGGTCGGAGCGTCTGCCTGCGATGCTTACCCGGTGCAACTAACACTTCCCGTGGGTCCGACGGAACGTATAACGGCGATATTCCCCAAATAATACGTGTTGAGTGTCCTCAAATATCGTTTGCTAGTTCAAGTCCAAACGCTTTCCTCGAGCTTGTGGTGCTGAATTTGATGCACGCGCGACTGTCGGTGTCAGGAAATGCCTTCCCCCTTTTCTGCCAATCCCTGCAAAATAATGACCCCTCCCAGGGCTCAGCCAGCCCACCACCACACAGGCAGGTGCACGTTGGGCGCAACTGGACTTCAGCTCCTCTGATGTTAAAAATCAAATAGGTAGCACATTCGTTTAAGTTTTGTCAGATGAAAAATACTGTTTTCGTTATAATCTTCGCAAAACGAGCGCCTCGCGTCTAGGATGCACGTTGCCGGTGTTAATAAAATGGAGGCTTTGGGGGTGTCAAACTTTTCTTATTTTCTTATTAGAAATTAGAAAATATTTGATGTGCTCTTTTTCGCAAGCTACATGGATGCTCTCACTTTTTCTTTCGCAACCACAACGTTTATATATATCAAAAAAAGATCGGAGTTAAACATTAACATCATTATAAATCCGATTTTGGGCATCGTCTGTGTCTGCGGATCATTAAATATGCAACGAAGACCTTACTTAACAAAACAAACTAAATTATACCATTACTTGTGTTAACTCAGCGTAAATATTTGAAACAACCTTCGATCAATTCTGGGACGTCGTCTCCATCCTCCGTCGTCCTATGCTGCCGGTTTTGATCACATAATATGTGATCGAATTGGGATTCCCCTCCCACCTCGGTGTCGCCTTTGCAGTAAGGTTGGGGTCTTTCATACCGGGAGATGATATAAAAAGAAGACACAAACATAATATAGACAAATAATTAAATAATACCTGCAAGTAGGCTGTTTCGATTAAGTTCATCAGCTATGTCGCGCCTGAATTTAAGAAATGCCTTAGGGGTCGGACATTTAAACTGCACCAATTTATTTTCTTTCCTTATTTTATCTTAAGTGCCACTTTGAAGAATTTAGCTGATGGCGCTAACATTCTTAAGACCCAAACGGCAAGAAAATTAAGATATAACAAAGATAATGAGAAATAGGCCTATAATTCGGATAAACACCATCTCAGCACATTGACAGCAAATATATAGGCTAATATAATAATACAATAAATTCAACCCCAAAAGGTTGTGATTATACCCATGGCTCCTACATAGCACATAAACAATATAAGTGTGTGGAGGAAAAAAAAAGAATATCTAGGCTAATAAATCGTGACCTGTACCTAAACCTTCAACCTATGGGCATTGCACATTAGGCCATAGACATTGCACAATGGATATGGCACTCATGTGGATGGAAATCAGAGATTGAGCATTAGGGACATATAAAATGAATTAAATTAAATACTTATTATTAATGAGAGATTACATAACTTTGTGCAGAGATGTAAAAGACTATACTAGATTCTGTATAAGAGGTTTGTGTATATTTCCCTCCCATAATCAGTTCAGTCAGTGATGTAATGACACAATTTATTTGACCTCTTCGGAGTTTAATACATTTAAAACACAGGACTGAACAGAACTCCATAGAGGGGGCATCAGTCTTCATAAGCTTCACACAGTTATTCTTCTTGACGGTTTCTAGTATTATTTCTGATACTAAAAGGACTATGCTACCAAAACAATGAAATCAAAGGAAAAAGCTACAGACCGGAAGTGAACAAACCTGAAGAATGAAGAACAAAAATACACGTCACATTGGGCAAGTTTTCTATAAACCACAGAATAAAAACAACCACATTCATATTACAATCATAAGGAACAATGTTTATGTTGGCCTTTCATGTAGCTTTTCAGATGACTAAACTGACTCCTGAATGGACAACCTTACTACCGTCACTCACACCAACAGATTAACATTACAGCTGTCCATCCGCAGGCCTTTCTCTGAAACATGAACACAATGGCGGAGGGGAATGGATGTGTCCTGTGGTGACCCAGGCTGTGAACACACCCTCAAGGCCTGACCAAGGTCGAAGGAAGCCTCTCTTTGTTTGTCCTGCTGTGAGACCACTTGGCTTTCCTCTGAGGTTTGGACATAAGATGGAGGCAGTAAGATTACATTTAGCAGTATGAGAGAGTACGCTCTTTTTAGTACAAGGGTACTTTTTTTGAAGGGGACCCTGTTTTACCACCAGGTGAGAGTGTGATTATCCAATACAAGGCGTTTCAAAGTTGGCCCTGCCCTGTGCCTTAAGGGCTGATTATGGTTCCACGTACACGCAACGCAATGACCACGTAGACGCTTCGACACAGTCGTGAACCTTTATGGTTCTGCATCGGGTTGTATTGAGTGGACCAATCACAGCCCTTGCGGCTGTGTCGTCTCAACGGAAGGTTACAATTTTTGGGAGGCGCACGTCAGGCCCTTGCGGTGGTCCGCAAGGACGTAAGGGGTTCGTAACCCCCTTGCGTTGCGTGAACGTGGGACCATAATCAGTCAGACAACACCCCTGGTGTTTAAATAGGAGCCCGTTAATTATGTGGTTATCCTTCTATGACAGGGGGGCTATGATAGCCAGAATATGTACAAATAGTCTGTTTTCTTTACACAGTTTGATGATATTTGTTTTCAGTTTACGGTCACACGCACTGTACGTATGTGGTACATTACTTCAAAGGTGTATGCCAGCATTAGTGTCTTAACTTATCAGGAACATTTCATGGTTAACCAATGAGCTTTGGTCCTAAGCACCACTAATTGCTGGCTACAGCTCTCTATATCTGCTTGCACAGCACCTGTGAGCGACCCACCCATATCAGACTATGAGAGAGAGGGGGGAAGTACACTAGAAGCAAAAAATGGATTTGGTGGTTGCTCGACTTGGCATGAAATTGCTGCGCACAGACAGGTATGGCAGAAATATGATTTACAATGAGGTAAAGCATGTCTGCGTTGGCAGGCTCATGCTTGTTTCAAGCTCACGTCTTTGTGTGTGTGTGTATGTGTGTGTGTGTGTGTGTGTGTCTTTGTGTAGGGGGGAGTTTGTGAATGTGTGTGTATTAGGTCAGAGTGTGTGTGTGTGTGTGTGTGTTTGTGTGTGTGTGGCTGAGGGTGGGGGGGAGGGCTAGCATTAATCTTTGTTTTTCTCAAAGAAATATGTGTATGAAAAATACACAGCCCTGCAGAATTTTCGTTCATCAGTCTTTCAAATACCCATTACGTTGTGTAAACAGACAAACAGAGAGATGAATTGTGTGTATGGGTGCGGGGGGGGGGGGGGGGGGGTAAACGCCTGAAAACAAACATGGTGGAAAAAAATGGAAGCCGGTGAAAGTAAACTAATAAGCAAACTAACTGAGGCGAACACATGGCCCTATGACCCGTGTAATTACTCTGTGTGGATGCAGGGTGCTGGGTCAGTACCCTCTAGCTGCAGATTAGCCACAGCGCTGAAGGCATGGTCCCTGTTTCCCCATGATTGATACTGAAATGAGGGAAGTGAAGATGAATGCTTCTCATTAGCCTTCTGTAGCTCTGTGTTGTGCTCGGATCCGGGGGGACAGGCACACAGTAGTTAGGAGGGTTTTGGCTGCATTCCGGGTTGCTGGTTTGATCCCTGGGTGGAGTTGCTACTACTGTTCCTAGGGAGGTGGTATTTGTCTGGGTTTCTGGGTTTCATTCATTTTTTTTAGTATTTCAGCTTAATTTTAATTAGCTTATTTTTTTTTGCTTGTGAAGTGTCTGGTGCATTTTTTGAAAAATGCCAATTTTTTGCATAGCCTACTGTTTATTAGATTCAGTGTTGGTTTTAGTAGTTTTCTGTAATATGGGGTATTTGTCAGGGGCAAGATTCAAAAAGGTCAAAAAGAAACGGTGTAATAAAAACTCTGGACTGTGGGCTGAATTTATGTTATTTAGTTAGTTTTTACATTAATGGTAATAGCCATGGTGTGTGTGTGTGTGTGTGTGTGTGTGTGTGTGTGTGTGTGTGTGTGTGTGTGTGTGTGTGTGTGTGTGTGTGTGTGTGTGTGTGTGTGTGTGTGTGTGTGTGAGTGAGTGAGTGAGTGATTGCGTGATTGCAGTGCATTTACCATCTGTGTAAGGAGGTAACTCAACAACCGCAAGGTACACTAAATGCCGGATAAGTTAGGTCCCCAAAAGTTGAAGATGTTCAGTTACATCCTTGGATGTTTAGACATTTCTAAATGTTTATTGTGCTTTTAATCATATGAATGGACTGCAATGGACTGGGTACAAAAAACACAACACAATTCTTTATTTGACCAAGATCTACTTTACTCTCAGCAAGGTCTTGTCAAGAGTCTCAGCAGTGTCTTGTCAAGAGTTTTTACAAAGTGAATAAGTTGCTGCAGCACATGAATGAACGTCATAATTAAAAACCCTGAGTTTTCAACACTGTGTTATGTTAACCAAGGCTGGGACATTAACATTTAGGGCATTTAGCAAACGCTTTTATCCAAAGCGCTTTACAATAAGGGAATTTGTCAGAAGAAAGAGAAACAATATATCGCTGTCTGTACAGTAAGGATGTTCATAGAACCAAGTGCCAAGCACTAACAATTGTTAGGTTAACCCATTCCCAGTATACAACAAAGATAGCAATGATAAGATGCTACACTAAGTAAAAAAAAAAAGCTAAGTACTGTTTTTAAGTGCAAGGACGTACAACATATAATAAGTGGGTAAGAGGGGTGTGGTGGGGGGGGGGGGGGGGGGGGATAAGGGGTGAGGCTATGGATAGTCTAGGTGAACTCTCGGGACAGGTGAGATGAGGTGACACTGAACTTCAAGTAAACTGGAGACTACTGCCAACTTTCTAACCATG
The DNA here is from genome assembly GCF_964030765.1 of Micromesistius poutassou. NCBI lineage: Eukaryota > Metazoa > Chordata > Actinopteri > Gadiformes > Gadidae > Micromesistius > Micromesistius poutassou. The sequence continues at coordinate 8,684,911 of NC_140273.1, read as the reverse complement.
TAGCACAAGCCATATGCTAACCCATTAGTGTGCAAACCAGCGGTAGCTGTTTTTAGCTGACAGGTTTGATCGCGACCGGCAGTTACATACTACGTGTCCTCCCTTCTCTCGTTCAAAATCTTATCTTGCCACGGTTCCATCCATAAAGGTACAAAAGCCCTTCAATCTATATTTTCAAAAGATAGAAGCCACAGTGAAAGGTATGAATACCAACATCAGCTGTTACCCATAATGACACTGCTGAAGGTCACCGTTCTGAGATTAATCACGTCTCTCCATTTCAACCAGCCTATTATTAGCACTTTCCTGTTATCATTTCCATCCACTTACACCCAGACGAAGCCTTCCGGACCCACTGACCAGCCCCTCCACCCCCAACTCTCTCCTCATGTTCACCATGCTTGTCTTCTCCTCTTATCAAGCGGAGGTATCATTACAAGAACAATCAACAATTCTCAGAGCGATCTCAGTGCTCCATCCTCCCCTGTCTCCTTGTCCTGCTCAAACATCAGTTGCATGGCCTGGTAACAGCTTGATATAATTAGAAGAATAATATGTGGAGCTAGGATCCTGCATTGAGGGTTTTCAGCAAGTGGGAGGTGTCAAATTATATCCCCAAAATGAGCATATTTGACAATCTCTTATTATACTGATTATTGCGCTCTGCAAATTTGCCCAGGCAGCAACATCTCTTTGGTGATTTCACTTCAGCTCATTAAGAATAATGAAACTACTTCCAAAAGATTTCCTATTAAGGACTGCAAGAAAGCTTGATGACCACAGTTATGTGGTCATCAAACATTTATGGCATTTGGCTACAATATATGCCCTGTACATGGCAATTGCTCATGTGATACTCAGAGAGAGATATAAAGCTACATAGAAAGATAGATAGATAGATTGATAGATTGAGAGTGAGAGTGAGAGAGAGTAATATATCTAAATATATATGTACAGTATATAATAATTATAGATTGATACGCACAGCATTGAAGAGTTATGTTCTATTTTGAGTGTGAATGTGCTTGTTTATTCAGATGTTTGTTTGCATTTATGTATCTCCCTATAAATGTCACAAAATAATTGAAGCTTTCTCTGTAACACGTGTTATATATAGATTGTCATTCATACAAGAATAAGGTTGGTTTTCTGGGAACCTTTATTCATCTCCTTCTTAAACTTCACAATCAGTCAACCTAACCTCTTCTTCATTCAAAACCTATTGACTTGCAAATACGTATCCAATCGTTATGCACTCAGTAAGATGGTGGCATATTGGAAATGGTGTCCCTCCTCCCACTGCATCAAGTCTGTTTTGTTAGCGTTGTGATTGGTTTGGAGTGCGCTTGTTCAGGTGCGTTTGGTAGATAAGCCTGCACATGCTCTGCTAGGGATCCACCGAACACAAAGGGATTGCATTGGGGGCTGCTGATATTCCTGTCATATCATGTTTGTGTGTGTGTGTGTGTGTGTGGCAGTATGAGTGTGTGTGTGTGTGTGTATGTGTGTGTGTGTGTGTGTGTGTGTGTGTGTGTGTGTGTGTGTGTGTGTGTGTGTTTGCATTTGTGTGTGTGCGTGTGCGTGTGTGTGTGTGTGACCAGCGGTGTCCACAACAAGCCCAGCCGTCAGATTAATGAATTCCACCTGCCGCCAGGCGTTACCGGAGAACATTCCCGGGTGTTTCCAACCCTGGCACAGACCTGAGCCTCAGGACACCCACCACCTGCTCCTGGTGGCCTAGAGCACTTTGTGTGTTCTGCTACCTGTTACAAGACTTATGACATTGACTTTTTTTGGTCTAACTTTCTATATTTACTATTGTGTGACTTATTACATCGACTATCTATTACTTGACAACAAGCTGGAAAAGGAGATAAAGGTAGCCAAAAGAAGCTACAGTGAGAAACAAAAAAATAGCCTCTCAGCCAATGACCCTGCATCAGTTTGGAAAGGGCTGCAACAGTTCACAAACTAAAAGAGACCCTGCAGACAATCCCAGACTGGCTGCCGTCCAGAATGACTTTTAGGCCCTGTCCACACGGGCGAAAACAATCTCTTCCCCTCCGTTTTCCTTTGAGAATATCTCTGTAAAGATGGACTCATTGCAAAAACACATCGAGCTGTAGAAACGCTGTAGTACATATTCAAGGCCACTGTGCGGCACTGGTTCTTCACCAAAAAAAGTGGAGTGTGCATCAAGCCTGCGCGCATCAAACCTGCATGCTGTATACAAACATACAGTCTAGGAGGAGATAGCAGTTACCAAAACCTTTTAGATTGAGCAGAAATACTTTTTAATGTTTGTAATTAAATGTATCAAGGGGCTGTATTTAAAGCTACAAAAATAATACAAATAAAATAAAATAAAAACAAATTCAACGCAACTCTAATGTCGCCCAGCTGGTGGGGGGGGCGATTACGTCATTGTTTGCGTTTCAGGCGTCCACACGAATCCTAACACGAAAACGCATAGGTTTGTTTTTATCTCATCCACCTGGGACCTGGTTTCAGAAAAGTGTGTTTTTCGGACACCGAAAAGCACATTTTTTTTTTGAATTATGCTTTCATCAAAAAATCAGTTCCTTGTGGACGGGGCCTCACTGCAGGTTTGAAAAGCACCCATTATCACACGCACATGCACAAAAGGTTTTCCCTCAACACCCAACCCCCTCCCCCCACCTGCACTAACTATCCGCGAGAAGGATGTGTGCCGGCTCTTTCAGAAGCAGAAGATCAAGAAGGCTCAAGGACCTGATGGTGTGTCCCCCTCTTGTCTGCGAGTCTGTGCTGAACAGCAATCTTCATGCAGATCTTTAACTGGTCCCTGGAGCTGTGTGAAGTGCCCTCCTGCTTCAAATGCTCCACCATCATCCCAGTCACCAAAAAACCCTTCATCACAGGACTAAATGACTACAGGCCTGTCGCCCTGACGTCTGTGGTCATGAAATCCTTTGAAAGACTGGTGTTGAGCCACCTGAAGGACATAACAGGACCCCTGCTGGACCCCCTGCAGTTTACCTACAGGGCAAACAGGTCGGCAGATAATGCTGTCAACATGGGACTGCAATACATCCTGCACCACCTTGACTACCCAGGGACGTATGCCAGGATCCTGTTTGTGGACTTCAGCTCGGCATTCAACACCATCGTCCCTGAACTCCTACATCAGAAGCAGAATCAGTGTGCAGTGCCTGTCACCACCTGTCAGTGGATCATCAGCTTCCTGATTGACAGGCAGCAGCATCTCAAACTGTGGAGCATCTCAGCCAAAACAGCACTGGCGCCCCACAGGGGTGTGTTCTCTCCCCGCTGCTCTTCTCCCTCTACACTAATGACTGCACCTCAAAGAACCTGTTCGTAAAACTCCTGAAGTTTGCAGATGACACCACCGTCATTGGTTTGATCCAGGATGGTGATGAGTCTGCTTAGAGACAGGAGGTGGAACAGCTGGTCCAATGGTGCAGTCAGAACCACCTGGAGTTAAACCACAAGAAGACCGTGGAGATGACAGTGGACTTTAGGAGAATTTAACGCTTCTCCTAACGCTCACAAATAGCCCCCACCCTTTCACTAAACAAAGTCTGTTCTGCTCATCTACCTAATGTATATTTCAATTTTACAATTCCAATATTGTTATTAATATATTGCCATTGCACTGAACTGCCTTTCACTTTATTTATATTTAAATCTCTGACCATATATATTTATATTTAAATATTATTTTTTGACTGTACTGATATTGCACCATTTCTTCCCTCTCTTAAATTGTTATTGTATATTCTTTTTTGTAAAAATTAAAAATTTAAATTTGTAAATTATATGGTATTGTTATACTGTATACTTAACGGTATATTTATTTATATATATATATATATATTTTGTACTGTTCTGTTTTTTTATATAAACAATAGGTTAAGTGAGTGTTGTATTTTGAGAGCAAAGGGTTAACCAAAGTCAAATTCCTTGTTTGTTTACCTGGCCAATAAAGATGATTCTGATTCTGATTCTGATTAACTCTGTAGTTATATTTTATCAAATATAATTAATCTACATCCAGGGCTCTATGTATGTGCATGTGCATGCGCTTGCATTCTTGCGTTTGTGTCAAAAATTCCAGAATCCAGACAAAGACCGATTTTTAGCATTATAATTATTATAACATAATAGTATAATCATGCTGTTGTATTGTAAAGACAATGTAAGTTGATGAGGGGTAAGGTAATTATCACATTATGGTGCATTGTTCCATTGTAGACCTTTACAATCATTCTGCACAATATTACAAAAAATATATGACTATAATCCTGGCCCTTCAAGACTGGCAATTGGCAAGTACACTATATTGTATTATTATATTAGGATTATGTGTGCAGTCTGAATTCTGAGTTGTCCTAATAACCTCAACCCTGCACAACATCCAGACCCTCAACTTTCTTTACCACTGATCTACCGGCTTAAATAATTTGATACTACTTAAAAGCGAAGGAGCTTCAAAAAAGCATGGTACAAGCATGTTGCTCCATTTTCAGAGATACCGTCTTCAGTGTCTTATTATGTTGAGATTATAGTGGTGGGGGAGGGGGCTGTATGGTCCACGCAATCCCTCCAGTTGGGACCCCTCAATGAGAATTCACAAGTCCTAATGTATTAAGGATGAGCTATGTTGGCTAGGTGTGTGTCTTTGTGTGTTTTACAATACCTTACCAAAAAACTGTTTTTTTTGTTAAAAAGAGCATGGAAGCATGGAAGTGCTGGTCTGAAAAGTATGATCCATTATTCATTCTCCCCAGTGCCATCTCATTTCCACAACACTATCTTAAAGTTTTTCTGTAAGTTTTGAATGGAGTGACTAATAAGTGTTCCCCCCTCCCCCCAACTGAAATGGAAACTTACATTTAAGCTGTCGCATAGCATTGACAGAATGTGGAAGTACAGCCGTCGAGATGGTTTAAAGAGACCTTCATGTGCAATTCTTATTTCCATGTTTATGAATACAATTCCATCTTCAAGTGAATATAGCTTGTTTTAATCAAACGCAAACATGGATTATCGTTATTTTTATTGTTTAACTCTAATAATGAATGACATCAGGATATAATTTATATGTTTCTATACCAAAATGTCTTAAATTCACGGTTGAACTATTATGTAGACACTTTTTCACAGTGGCTTAAAGCTGATTCATATAAATGTCATTCAGTAGCTCCTAGGGAGTTTGGGCCTCTGTGTCAAGAATGCCCACAGGGGGACTGTGGACAGTGGGCTCGAAACCAGGACCTTTTGGTTGGGAGTTGTACACTACACTATCCTCATGTATTATGATCTAGTATTCCACATGGAAAAGTGATCCCAGTAGCACCTAATTAGGCCCTTCACCCAAGGTGGAGACCACTTCCCTCAGATAAGCATTCTCCAGAGCAGAGGAAGCGGGGGTAATGCCTGCGCTGCCATTATGGGGCGCAGCGGTCCATGGAACAATAATGTGACCCAGCGGAGGATGAAAGAGCCGCCGCGGAGAGCATCACTGCGCTACGTGCTCTGTGTTTGTGCTACAACGCAGGGTGCACTCACACCGTCAAATTACACCCATTGTTAATTTTTATCGGCGCGAGAGATGAATTGTCAGGGAAGTATACTGCAACAGAGCAACAGCATCGTGCAATCGATTTCGATTTTCTCCTGTCAACCAACTGACTCTTCAAGGCATAGGCCTATATATTCCAACCTGAATAAATATAAACAACACACTATTTGCAAGATAAGTTATATACATGCATCTATTTTATTCTGGTGAAAATGAGAAGAATCTGAATGCACCAATCAGGTCACCCATTCTGCTGCTTGTATTGAAAGGTCAGCTGTTGCCATTGAAGCTGTTGGCATCCAGAATGAGGCTCATACACTGAAAGGACAAAGAATATGGCAGCGGCTTACTGACTGTCCCTCATAATGTAACACTTACAAGATGGCAGCAGCTAGGCACAACTACACATTAAGGCTCATGGATATGTTTCAGCTACAATCAGTTTGTCATTATTGTGGAGAACTAAATATTCAAGATAATCAGATTTATTTCTGGACCTTCAGAAAGGTGGATGGTAAGGGACACAGAAATGGTGACTGAGCTGTTCATGCTGGGTACAAATCACGGCTTGAATCTCAATTTTTGTGGCCGCATGATTGCAGAACTGAACAAGACAGATTGTTTCACAGAAGGCAACTTTTACTGGGGGTGTGTATAGGTGAGGGAAACAGTATGCTGTTAGAAACCCGAAATGCATTCCGCATTCATGCATTGCATTTTAATTTCTCTGTTAGTGAACTTACTTTGAATACATTTTCTTCATTATTGTAAAAAATATTTAGTACACAGCAACACAATTCTAATGATATTGATTTGATGCCATTACAGACAAGCAACATCAATCAATTTTATGCCACTGGAGGGCACGCAGCAATCCAAACAACCACATGACCCCTCTCTGCCCTTTCCAAATTGTAATCTAACGTACCATGACAGAAACTAGTCCACCATTTAGTGAGGTGGTGTATTTGTGTGTGGGTGGTGGTGTTTGGTGTCTCCTTTATTGGATGACTGACAACATGCAGGATTGAGGGATCCCCCGATAAGTATGGGTCCCAGGACCAGTAACAGATGGAGCAAAAGGTGGCAGTATCATAGTAATGGAGGACACTATCACACAGGGCTGAACGGGGGTACAGCTTAGGGCCAACCAAGAGAAAAGGATACACCAACTACCAGGCCTACTAGGAGCAAGCAACCAACACAACAACACTCTCCATAGGTGGCCCAATAAAACACATATCTGAGATAATTTGTTCACTGTAAGCCTTTAACAAAGGACTGATGGACGCTTTATATCTCATTGCAATGTTCTCCGGATGACATGTACTGTATGTTATTTGAATTTGTGTTTTTTATTTTATTTATATGATGTGTTTCGGTTATGTTGACTACTGTTTGCAAACCAAATTACCCCTCTAAGACCTACAGTGACCACTTCGTGGTCTTCACTGTTGTGCCTTGCCCAATGGCGATTGCTCTCCTTCCCTTAATGATAACAACAATGGCAAATGGAGTAGTGGCTTTTCTCTGTGGTAGATCATAAGAATACAGTTGAGTCTAAATATATAATCAAGTCAAGTTAAATAAAATACAGTTTTATTAGATGGTAAACACACAAGCTACCTTTGGTTATTTTACATGATGCCCTTGATCTCTGTCCTCCAACAGTGTTCTGTAAAATGGAAGGCCCAAGTTTCTTGTAGTAGAGCATACAAATAAGTTACATTATAATACATCATTTAGGAACAAATCAACAATGGATTCAAGTACAGCATTATAGCAAATGTTGAAATCACATAGTTCCTGCAACCAACATTTGAACCAGATTGGTTCAAACTGCCTCTGTCACCGCTTCTGTCAGAGGCTTCTGCCTCTGTCATCTAATGCAAAAAACTACATAATGCTCTTATTGACTTAAAGAATAGATTAGACAGAGCAGCTCCCAGGGAAACACATTTCTGAAAGCCGTAAAGTGGTGTTCATTGTATTACATTGAGCTGTGTGGCAGAAGTCATTATAGTGAAAAAATGCACTACCAACTGTCATTTCTTTGGGAGCCAATCCACCCACATTCCCCAGACTTTCTTATCTCTTATATCTTAAAATAATTGCACTGATTAATTCTACTGCCGAAAATTGGAAAAGAAGACAAAATGTATGCACATCGAAGCAAAAACACAAAAGAGTTTCGGTTTCTCTATCGTCTAACTTCTTTCTATGATAGTCTGTCAAGGTTCGGTCCCCCTCTGTCTGCTGAGGGGATAAAGACTACGTCAACAAATAAGACAAAAGGAAAGGAAAATAGCAAAGAATTAAATAATTAAATAATGATGATGAGAGGCAAGACACTGAATAGCAGATGGAAGATATTGATATAAGCGCAGAGGGAACAGACAGAAAGCATTGACTTTGGCTTCCACCCTGCACAATGGAAGTAAAATCAGTAAAAGCAACAGAAGTAGATCTATAATAATACTATCCACAAAATAGCACAGATTGCACTGGAAGGAGTGTTGTTAAAAGGCTTATAGTGCGGGTAAAACAACTCAAAGTGCAGGGTTTCATCATTTGTGCAAGTTTAGAATTTGAGTAATGAATTATATGAATGGTATAAAGTAACATTGCCATATCTGAGAAATGCTGTCATGTAGTCAATAGGCCTTCAGTCAGAGTGTAGGTTCCATACACAGACTGTAGCTCTTGACGTAGCTTTCCTCGTAGCTTCCCCTGTTCTAAATGTCCAGGTTGCAGTACCTGGTGAAATGATGAAATGTTGAAAAAAATGTGGTGATAAGCACCCTGTGAAAAGGCACCATTAACTTCCTATCTTAAAACCCCCTCTGCAGAAATTACAAGCTTCCCCGGCGCTGCTTGAGAGATCATGCTCATGTTGGAGTCAATTATGGTTCTTTTCAAGAGAGAGAGAGAGAGAGAGAGAGAGAGAGAGAGAGAGAGAGAGAGAGAGAGAGAGAGCGCATTGGATATGCTCTTAGTGGAAAATCCAAATCACAAACTAAAAAGCACTTGGCAATTCAGAATGCCTGTGGGTATAGTTACCGCATGAGATAAAGGAGGAGAGCCTTATCATCGAGACAGACAGGGTCTTTAAATAACATCCAAATTACCACACTAGCGATGTCAGGTTACCATAGGATACAGTATGAGGCAGAACATCTCTCGGAACATTTACATCATTAGTTATTAGATCTCAAAGGAAATCTGTTCCACTATGCACCTCAGAAGAACTTTATACAACTCTCTGATACTCAGGTGTAGTTCTTGGTCACTGCTGTCTCAGTCCAGACGATGGTCTTTGATGACTGTTAGGCTTGGATCAGAGAGTAGCTAGTTGTATGTACCATGAGACGAGAACAATTCAAAATTTCAAGGACTCTGCCATGTTTGTTGCCTGTCACGTGGGAAGAGATGAGAGAATCTGGGATGAAACATGAATGGGAAGAGCAGTGAAGGGTAAAATGTAACATCCGCAGGGGGTAAATTGAGGATGAACCAATTATAAATGACAGTCTGTAGCGGCGCCCGCGTCAGCGAGGTGTGGACCACCTGCACAGGCTGCCTTGGTACGAGAACAACAGACCAGAACCAAGGCTGATGATCAGGTGGTGAAACAGCTCTTTCCTCCTGACCAGGAGGAGTTAGGAAGGACCGTCGCTCAACAGGAGTGTTCCTGGGCGATGGCCCTGATGGCCCATTTCATACACACACACACACACACGCACGCACGCACGCACACGTACGCACGCACGTACACGTATGCACGCACGCACGCACACACACAAATTTCATATCAAAAGGGTCTCATCCGATGGTCTGAAATCAGAAAAACGTAACAGTATTTTAGTTTATTTCTCAATGATTTTCTTGACTGCATTTTTTAGTGCCCATCATTGTACGTATATTATATGTAAGACATCAAACCTGCCTGTAACTACAGAGAAATAATGAGCTGTTGTTTTTTTGATGTGGAACATACATAAAAAACAATTGTGTGGGAGTGTGTAGATGTGTGCTTGCGTGGGTGACAAACTGCCTAAGTGGGATTGTGGGTTGAGAGTGTGCGTGTGTGTGTGTCTTTGAGTGTGTGTATGTGTGTGTGTGGGTGTGTGTGTGTGTGCATGTGTGTGTGTGTGTGTGTGTGTGTGTGTGTGTGTGTATGTGTGTGCTTGCGTGCGTGCCTGCATGTATTTGTGCAGGTGTCTACCGTCTATGCCATTGAACTGGATGCCGCTATAATTGTATGGCGCTGAACAGCCCAGACTGCAGCATAGTATACAGAGGGGAGATTGAGTATACCACACAATCACACAGAACAGCACAGCCCCCTCTGAAACACAAACCAGCTGTCTGGGCTGATTCTGGCTTATCAATACAGTTAGAACCCCAGCTTTAAATGTATATATCTCATGTTTAAATGCTAACAAAAAGGCAGATTATGAATAATAAAACAGAAAGCCTGATTGTTGAAAGTATATAAAAATGTCACTTTAATGTTTTCATTTTTGGGGGATTTATTTATTTTATTTATTTGACGTTTATTTGACAGGGACAATGCACAATATATAATTGGGCCAGATTTTAGCCACAAGGCTAATTTACATCTGTTGTCCCTGGACAGGAGTTGATGTTATAAATCAAATTAAAAGACAACATGTAATGAGTTGGGACAATGACCCAAACACACATGACACAATGAGTTGGGACAATGACCCAAACACATCACAGTGTGTGTTATGCTATCATTTGGATTTACTGAAACGTGTATGTTATAGGGGTTCTAGCTACAGTAAAGGATTGGACAGGACAATAAAAAGGAGATGGCTATCATTATTATCCTAAAGGTTAGCTGTCAGAAGCAATTCATTCAACTATTAACTGTTCCACTTGACGAGCCAGAGGTGTTTTGCCCTTTCACGTTAGTTTTTTCTGTTTCTTTTTATACCTTTTTCAGGTTTCACAAAGAGCCTAAACAGAATTTATTGCAAAAAACTTTTTCTGTAGCCCGTTGTTAAGGACAACAATTATGACCACTAGATGGCAGGCGAACACCAAATCTAAACGCATTACCTTATTTCGATTTATTATTTGAAAATAATTATTAGACCCACTAAAAAACATTGTAGGCTTTATGAATAATCAAATTAAATTTCGAATCATTTTTAAGTATTTAATTTGATATAAACTTGTTCATAGTCAGATGGTGGTATTTAAGGTTGTAAGCTTGTGGACAAGGGACTATAGGCCTACCTCAAATCCAAACCTTTGATTTATATCGGGACATTATGGTAATTTCCAGAAGACGATGAGTAATCACCGCACGTCGTCCTCCGGACAGAAAGCCTCCCGGCCATCAGCCCAACTCGTTTTGGTCGAACTTGTTTGAAGGAAGAAACCCATTTATTTTGTTTCCCTCTCCTCAGATTCAATTTGAGGGAGACAAAATGTCAGTCCAGGTGGAGTATAACTGTGGGTTCACACCGCACTTCGCCCCGCGACACGTTTCAATGTTAAGTGAACGTATAGAGACGCGTATCGGGCGAAACTTTTTGTCGCCGGGTATGGCGAGTGAACAGTGCCAAACCTAACTGTGTGTTCACACCGCACTTCGCCCCGCGACACGTTTCAATGTTAAGTGAACGTAGAGACGCGTATCGGGCGAAACTTTTTGTCGCCGGGACCTGCGACAAGATTTGATTGACGGGGCGACAGTTTTCCCCAAGACGGGCGGGCGCGTTCACGTGGATTTTGTCGCGCGAATGAGCGACAGATTTCGCAGAAGTTGAAATATTTCAACTTTTTCGCGGCATTCGCGTTGAAACAGCCAATCAGCGTTCACTCCCTGTGGGTAACGTGGGTGAAGTAACGTAAAACAGCCAATCACCGTTCAACCGTTCAGTGAACCGCAGCTTGGAGGAGAAAGTGATTGTTGCCGTTTGCGACTCCCGCTCTATATCTACATATAATATATAAATATCTATATCATATAATATATACGATATATATAATATCACGGCACAAAGCGGTGTGCGCCTCCGGATTATATTATTAACCCATAAACGACGGGCTCTCCCTCTTCCACAACAGGTACAGACACACATCTCTCATGGTTGAGAATGAATTGGCATGAATGACCATTGGCAGGCAAAAAAAAAATTCGCCCCGCGAATGCACACAAAAATGCACAGCGACAGATTATGATTTGTCGCGCGGCAACATTCGCCTATTCACGCGAATAGGCGAAATGGGACAAAGTGCGGTATGGCGAGTGAACAGTGCCAGGATTACCAGGAGAAGGATAACATCGTGTGAAATGCACGTGTGGAGAAGATACGTACGCCGCCGCCGTGGGGAGAGGATACGCACGCCGTCGCCATTATATATATATATATATATATATATATATATATATATATATATATATATATATATATATATATATATATATATATATATAATATATTTATTTATTTATTTATTACCTTAACCACAACATTGTCTGGACCATGACCAAAAATAAATAAATAAATAAATATATATATACATATATATATTTACTTATTTATTTTTGGTCATGGTCCAGACAATGTTGTGGTTAAGGTAATTGACTGTCACGCGAGAGACTGGGGTTCGATTCCCAGTCTATATATTTTTTTCTTTTTTATTATTATTTATTTTTTCTGGTATTAATATGTCCAAATACTTGTTGATGAATAAGTTGATGACATTTTATAAAAACCGTTAGTTTTTGTGTGTCAAAAAGACCAAAACTCTTAAGTTTTAGTTCAGGCGTTCTCACGGCGACGTAGGTTAGCAGGCGTCTTAGTGGCGACGAACTTCTTCAGATGTCCGTGAGTAGACGTACTATGGCGAGTGAACAGTGCCAGGATTACCAGGAGAAGGATAACATCGTGTGAAATGCACGTGTGGAGAAGATACGTACGCCGCCGCCGTGGGGAGAGGATACGCACGCCGTCGCCATTATATATATATATATATATATATATTTATTTATTTATTACCTTAACCACAACATTGTCTGGACCATGACCAAAAATAAATAAATAACTAAATATATATATACATATATATATTTACTTATTTATTTTTGGTCATGGTCCAGACAATGTTGTGGTTAAGGTAATTGACTGTCACGCGAGAGACTGGGGTTCGATTCCCAGTCTATATATTTTTTTCTTTTTTATTATTATTTATTTTTTCTGGTATTAATATGTCCAAATACTTGTTGATGAATAAGTTGATGACATTTTATAAAAACCGTTAGTTTTTGTGTGTCAAAAAGACCAAAACTCTTAAGTTTTAGTTCAGGCGTTCTCACGGCGACGTAGGTTAGCAGGCGTCTTAGTGGCGACGAACTTCTTCAGATGTCCGTGAGTAGACGTACATTTTGTCTGAATTTCCTTATGTACGTCGCCGTGACACCGCCGCCGGTGGACGGAACTTCCATGCAGTCGCCGTGGCGTCGCTGCTGGTCTCTCGTCTGCAGTCCCAATCAATCCCATACAAAATTTCACACGTTGTGACGGCGGCGTAGGGTTAGACTGCTCCTTCGCCTCTTCCTGGTTATCCTTAGGTTTGGCACTGTTCACTCGCCATAAACGTACATTTTGTCTGAATTTCCTTATGTACGTCGCCGTGACACCGCCGCCGGTGGACGGAACTTCCATGCAGTCGCCGTGGCGTCGCTGCTGGTCTCTCGTCTGCAGTCCCAATCAATCCCATACAAAATTTCACACGTTGTGACGGCGGCGTAGGGTTAGACTGCTCCTTCGCCTCTTCCTGGTTATCCTTAGGTTTGGCACTGTTCACTCGCCATAGTACGTCTACTCACGGACATCTGAAGAAGTTCGTCGCCACAAATGCCGCTTTTCCACCGCCAGTACCTACTCGACTCGACTCGACTCGAATCGCCACGCCTTATTTGCGTTTCCATTGGCAAAAAAAGTACCTGGTACCTAGTACCGGGTACTTTTTTTTAGTACTACCTCCGTCGAGGTTCCATGCCAGCGGAGTAGGTACTTTTGTGTGACGTAAACAGGCTGCTGGTAACTGATAAATGTAAATGGGAATATTCACTCAAGTTAAGTTGTGTCCGGCGTGGTTGGAGTCCACGAACCCGCTCCCGAGGGGGACACTGATCAGCGTTTCGCCGTGTGTGTCGCTCCTTTCCCGGGGCTAGAGTTAGGCTGCGCGTCGTTATGTGTGTCGGGCGTGGTTGTGTGTGTCCGGCGTGGCTGGAGTCCACGGACCGGCGTTTCGCTGTTTCGTTTCAGTGTCGTTCCTTTCCTAGGGCTCGAGTTTCGCCTCTATCAACGTTACCGTATGACAACAATAGACGCGCAGTCATTGCGCTTTTTATTTTATTTTATTTTATTTCCCATCATAACCTTTCCCGGGAATCAGGAAATAGTCTTGATCAGATTCAGATTTCCCGGGAATCGCGTCTCCTGTGATTAAAACCTAATGACGACCCGCCCATGGTGGAGAGGTTCTTTTCTACGACCCGCCCACATTGAAGAGGTACTTTTTTAGATGGAAACGCAACCAAACCGAGTTGAGTCGAGGCGAGTCGAGTCGAGTCGAGTTGGTACTGGCGTATGGCGAGTGAACAGTGCCAAACCTAAGGATAACCAGGAAGAGGCGAAGGAGCAGTCTAACCCTACGCCGCCGTGAGAACGTGTGAAATTTTGTATGGGATTGATTGGGACTGCAGACGAGAGACCAGCAGCGACGCCACGGCGACTGCATGGAAGTTCCGTCCACCGGCGGCGGTGTCACGGCGACGTACATACGGAAATTCAGACAAAATGTACGTCTACTCACGGACATCTGAAGAAGTTCGTCGCCACTAAGACGCCTGCTAACCTACGTCGCCGTGAGAACGCCTGAACTAAAACTTAAGAGTTTTGGTCTTTTTGACACACAAAAACTAACGGTTTTTATAAAATGTCATCAACTTATTCATCAACAAGTATTTGGACATATTAATACCAGAAAAAATAAATAATAATAAAAAAGAAAAAAATATATAGACTGGGAATCGAACCCCAGTCTCTCGCGTGACAGTCAATTACCTTAACCACAACATTGTCTGGACCATGACCAAAAATAAATAAGTAAATATATATATGTATATATATATTTATTTATTTATTTTTGGTCATGGTCCAGACAATGTTGTGGTTAAGGTAATAAATAAATAAATAAATAAATAAATATATATATATATATATATATATATATATATATATATAATGGCGACGGCGTGCGTATCCTCTCCCCACGGCGGCGGCGTACGTATCTTCTCCACACGTGCATTTCACACGATGTTATCCTTCTCCTGGTAATCCTGGCACTGTTCACTCGCCATATTCACTCGCCATATTCACTCGCCATAAACGCCGCCCCCACCGCCGCCCCGGCTGCCGCTGCTGCCGCGACGCGCACCGGAGACGAGCGTGCCGTGGACCTGTAGCGAGGGCGCGTCCCGGTGCCGTTATATTTTCCCGTGTTTGAGTTTGTGATAGTAAGCGTGTAGTAAGTTATACTAGAGTTTGTGATGCATTTTGGAAACAGGAGATGAGCCCCTGGTCTAATGCGCCACCTGGCTTGAGAAACCCGTTCTCAAAGACTTACTTTTAGTCATTATTTAGGTAGTAGCACACACATATTATGAATGCCTTCGGCAGAATTCTAATGAGCCATTTTAATCTAGATTAATCTAGATTAATTATATTATATATATATATATATATATATATATATAGACCTTACATGTTTATATTCTGAGAAACGCTCCAACGCATGGGTTAACATTTCGTTCTGCGTAGAACGAAAAAAGTCAGACAATCGTGCTCTGGGACACGATTCAATAGATTAACTTTTGTGCGCATGAGCACGAAATGTTTTTGAGGAGGTCTGCTGTAAAAACCGGGAAAATCAGAGTAGCCCTAATACACTACATTTACCCTTTGATGCATTTGTTGTTTTGACACATAAATAGCTAGAGGGTGCATTGTACTATCTGCGCACACCCCTTCTATAGTCGAAGAAAAAATCCAAATTGAAAGGCTATGGTTTGAATTTCGTTCTGTGTAATACGAAATAAGTCAGACAATCGTGCTTTGGGACACGATTCAATAGATTAACGTTCGTGCAAATGAGCACGAAATGTTTTTGAGGAGGTCTGCTCTTAAAAGCAGGGAAATCAGTTGTATCCCTAATACACTACATTTACCCTTTGATGCATTTGTTGTTTTGACACATAAATAACTAGAGGGTGCACTGTACTATCTGCGCACACCCCTTCTATAGTCAAAGAAAATATCCCAATTGAAAGGCTATGGTTTGAATTTCGTTCTGTGTAATACGAAATAAGTCAGACAATCGTGCTTTGGGACACGATTCAATAGATTAACGTTCGTGCACATGAGCACGAAATGTTTTTGAGGAGGTCTGCTCTTAAAAGCAGGGAAATCAGTTGTATCCCTAATACATTACATTTACCCTTTGATGCAATTGTGGTTTTGGCATAAAAATAACTAGGGTGCAGTGTACTATCTGCGCACACCCCTTCTGAAGCCTCTCTCTCTCTCTCTCTCTCTCTCTCTCTCTCTCTCTCTCTCTCTCTCTCTCTCTCTCTCTCTCTCTCTCTCTCTCTCTCTCTCTCTCTCTCTCTCTCTCTCTCTCTCTCTCTCTCTCTCTCTCTCTCTCTCTCTCTCTCTCTCTCTCTCTCTCTCTCTCTCTCTCTCTCTCTCTCTCTCTCTCTCTCTCTCTCTCTCTCTCTCTCTCTCTCTCTCTCTCTCTCTCTCTCTCTCTCTCTCTCTCTCTCTCTCTCTCTCTCTCTCTCTCTCTCTCTCTCTCTCGTTTCGTTCTGTGGAGAACGAAAAATACGTTTCAGTCTTTGAGGGGGTCTTCTGCAAAATCGGAAATATTGACACACACACACACACACACACACACACACACACACACACACTGCATTGGTTTACATTTCATTCTATGTAGCACGAAGAAATCGGAGAAACGCTCCCATTCACGATGCATAGGTTTACATTTCGTTCAGTGTAGCACGAAAAAAACGCTGCCACTCAAAATGCATCGGTTTACATTTCGTTCTGTGTAGCACGAAATAATCGGAGAAACGCTCCCATTCAGAATGCATTGGTTTACATTTCGTTCTGTGGAGCACGTTCGTTTCATTTTTTGAGGAGGTCTGCTTAAAGATCGGAAATATTGACATACATATAACTAGAGGGTGCACTGTACTGTCTGCACACACACACACACACACACACACACACACACACACACACACACACACACACACACACACACACACACACACACACACACACACACACACACACACACACACACACACACACACACACACACACACACACACACACACACACGCTCTCGCTCTCGCTCTCTCGCTCTCTCTCTCTCGTCTGAAAAACGCTGCCATTAAAAATGCATTGGTGTTATGACCGGCCTAGGGGAACCGGACACAACAAATGGTGCTCCCCTCTTTTCCCCACTCCCAAGGACGACCAGGCACACAGGGCTGCAGTCTAGCAGAAGGTAATTTATTCAAGTGATGATGGAGCCTCGGGGTGAGCATAGCCAAAACAACAAACAAAAACAATCTAACCCAAAACTAACTTACCTAACCGAAAAACCAAAGAAAACAAAGTTTACAGGATTCTCACTGACTCCCTAGGTGAAAAACAGGAGAAAAACAAAGATAAACCAAACAAGCTACTCACCCCTATGTTTACCTGGACTGCTTAAAGTTTTAACACAATACAATACAATACAATGCCACATGATAAAGCCTGGTGCAGTTGGGAGCAGGGTCAAGAGAAGGAGGCGGATTGTCTTTAGCGGCGGCCATTTATAGTAGCTCCTCCAGCCTCTGCACCAATCGACAGCCAGCACCTGGAGACACACCAATGGTGGTAGCCCCACCCTCAGGCCGGGAGGAGCAGCACCTGGAGAGGAAGAGAGCCTAAGGGTGGTAACACCACCCTCAGGCCGGGAGGAAGCATAGCACAGACGAATTCCATACAACACTGAAAAAATTCAACATATGACCCTGGGTCATAACACCCCCCCACCTAAGAACAAACATTTCCTCCTCTACAGGAAATGTTTGTCCCATTAAGATCTAGACAGTGCATCGGCCATGATATTGTCTAAACCTTTCTTGTAGCGAATGTCAATATTAAAGTCCTGCAGCAGCAAGGACCAGCGCATGAGGCGATGATTGCTATTCTGCATTCTAGTTAAGAACACGAGCGGATTGTGATCAGAGAAAACGACGGTTGGCTCAGGGTTAGACCCAAGGTACACCTCAAAGTGTTGTAACGCCAGTAGCAAGGCCAACGCCTCTTTTTCGATAGTGCTGTAATGGAGCTGGTGCCTTTTGAGTTTTTTAGAAAAATAGCAGACTGGATGGTCGATACCACGCTCATCTTCCTGCAGAAGCACCGCACCGACGCCAAGCGCACTGGCGTCCACCTCCAGCTTAAAGGGACGCACAAAATCGGGGGCAGCGAGTACAGGCGCACTACAGAGAAGAGCTTTTGCGGCCTCAAAAGCAAACTGACACTTCTCTGACCACTGGAAAGGAACTTTGGGGCTTGCCAAGCCTGTGAGTGAAGCCACTACATCTGAAAAGTTCTTACAAAATCCACGATAATATCCAGTCATCCCCAGGAAACGGCGGAGCTCACGGCGCGTTTGGGGAGCTGGGAAATCGATGATGGCCTGCACCTTCGCAGTCACAGGACAGACACGACCTTGTCCCACGATCTTACCTAAATAGGTAACAACAGCCTTCCCAAACTCACACTTGGCCAGATTCAGGGTTAGGGAAGCCTTACACAAACGTTCGAAAATCTCAGAAAGGGTTTTCACATGTTCATTCCAGTGGGAGGAATAGGCCACAATATCATCCAAGTAAACCTCACAGTTCCTCACCCCGCGAAGAACTGTGTTCATGAGCCTCTGGAAAGTGGCTGGGGCGTTTCTCAGACCGAATGGCATAACTGTGTATTGTAAAAAATTGTCCGGAGTGACGAATGCACTTATCTCAGAGGCGCGTGGGGTCAGGGGAACCTGCCAGTATCCTTTTAGGAGATCAAGCTTCGTGACATATTTGGCTGAACCCACCCGATCGACACAGTCATCCATGCGAGGAAGTGGAAAAGAGTCCGGTTTAGTAATGCTATTTACCTTGCGATAATCATTACAGAACCGCGGGGTCTGGTCCGATTTAGGAACCAGAAGCGAAGGAGAGCTCCATGGGCTAGTACTCGGCACAGCAAAACCATTTTCAACGAGATAGGTTGCCTCCTGTTGCATTATGGCACGTTTTGACGGATGTGCTCTATAGGCATGCTGTTTTATTGGGGAATGATCACCCACGTCAATATCGTGACATAGCACATTAGTTTGAGTGGGGATGTCTCCGAAGAGGGTCGGATGATTTTGCACAAGCCTGTCAATATCAGCCCTGGCAGAGTCAGGCAGGTGCGCCAAATGGGCATCCAGATTTGACAGGATTTCTGAATTTTTGAGGCGCGCACATGAAGAGGAGCTGCGTCTGTCATTCAGCCCGTCATCACTGGGATCATATGCGGGCTGTGCAACCGAAACGGTGGCAATAGGCGCAACTATGGGAGGTGAAGCACTCTCACGGCCAACATACGTCTTCAGCATGTTGATGTGACACACGCGAGTTTTTTTCCTGCGATCGGGAGTGTGGATTACATAGTCGGTCTCGCTGAGTTTACGGTCAACCTCATACGGCCCGCAAAACTTTGCCTGTAGACTAGGACCCACAAGAGGTAGGAGAACTAATACGCGGTCACCAGGCGTGAAGGTCCGCGCGACAGACTTTTTGTCAAAATGTGTCTTCATTTTGGACTGAGCAGTGGAGAGTGAATCACGGGCCAAATCACAAGCGTGATGCAGTCTCTCCCTGAAGGAGCTAACGTAGTCCAGCATGTTTTCAATCGAACCAGTGTTTGAGAGAAATTTCTCTCGCAACAGGCGTAGAGGGCCGCGCACGGTGTGGCCAAACACCAAATCGGCTGGACTGAAACCTAACGACTCCTGTAACGTTTCCCTTACGGCGAACAACAACAGGGGCAAACCCTCATCCCACTCACGGTTTGTCTCAGTACAATATTTGCGAAGCATACTTTTCAGAGTTTGGTGGAATCTCTCTAACGCACCCTGACTCTCGGGATGATAAGCGCTGGAAGTGTGGTGTTTCACATTTAGCTCTGACATGACCTGGGCGAAAACCCTGGACATAAAATTGGATCCTTGGTCACTCTGAACGCGCCTTGGAAGGCCAAATGTGGAAAAAAACTTGACAAGCGCTTTTACAATGGCACGCGCTTTTAGGGAACGCAACGGGACAGCCTCAGGGTAACGGGTCGCCGCACACATCACAGTGAGAATGTACTGATTCCCAGACTTGGTTTTCGGCAACGGACCCACACAATCTACAATAACATGTTCAAATGGCTCTCCAATGGCAGGGATTGGTTTTAATGGAGCTACAGGGATCACTTGATTTGGCTTACCTGCGACCTGACAGGTGTGGCATGACCGGCAAAATCTCACAACATCTGACTTAAGTCCAGGCCAAAAGAAATAACGGAGGATACGGCTGTAGGTTTTTCTAATACCTAAATGACCGGACATGCTATGGTCATGAGCCAAACCTAGCACCTGGGGACGAAACTGCTGTGGCACTACCACCTGAGTCACAGTCCCATAGGCTGAACCAGAACGAGGACTCCAGCGGCGCATCAGAACCTCATCATCTACCAGGTAGGACCCAGACTTATGACATTTTGGATCTGTTACCAGAGAAAAACAAGGAGACAAAGTGGCATCAGTTTTCTGTGCAGTGATTAACTGTCCCCTGTCTACTAAAAGAGTCAGCGGTTCAACATCAGGCTGAAGTTCCACCACAACCTTCTCTTTAACGTCTAAGAGAGAGCCTGTGGAAACAGAGGTAGTCATAAAGGAGTCACTGAGATCCACCAAGTCTCCAAGTTTCCGGGCCTGAGCACGGGTTACAGCACACACAGGAAACAAAGGAGGTGAACCGGGCGTAACAGAACCGGACACAAACAAATCTGCGATTGGGTTTCCAATTACCTCTGGAGACGGGAAAACTTTACCACCGGCCAGATCATTTCCGAGGATCAGATCAATACCAGCTATTGGCAACTGGGGTCTCACAGCGATTTTGAATTTGCCTGACACAATCCTAGAGGTTAACTGAATGAAATGCAATGGGGCAAGTACAGCACTTAGCTCCACACCCCATGCTAAAATGTCAGAACCAGAGTAAGACTGAGCTGAAAAGGGGAGAACACCTTCACATACGAGAGACTGTTTCGCCCCGGTATCCCGCAGGATAGTGATTGGAACTGGCTTATCCACACCCTCAAGGAAAACAGAACCTTGTGTAACAAATGGTTTGAAATCCTCGTCAATTTCATCAACCGCATCCACAGTTTGCTGGTGATGTGGTTTAGTGTGTATGAAACCGATTGGGAACGGTGTGTTAACATTCTTAACTTGTTCTTTTCTCCTAAGAGTGGGACAGACGGCGATGAGGTGACCCTGCTCATGGCAATAGAAGCAGACTCGTTCCTCAGTGTCACCAGTAGCAGCAGTGGGGTTACGATAGGAACTCTTGGGTGATCTAGGGCTCCGGCCAATGGGGACTAAATCATGGCACACCAGGGGAGAAAAAACACTCTTGTGCGTCAACAAAAATTCATCAGCGAGTACCGCAGCCTCCGTGACACGGGTAACTTTTTGCTCACTGAGGTAAATGACAATTCTCTCGGGAAGTCTGTTTTTAAATTCCTCCAGCACAATGAGTTCTCGCAAATTATCAAAAGTTACTACCTTACTGGCCTGGCACCATTTATCAAATAGAATGCTCTTCTCCCGTGCAAACTCAACATATGTCTGATTGGCAGTTTTTCCACAATTCCTAAATTTTTGCCTGTATGCTTCTGGCACTAGTTCATAAGCTCGAAGGACAGTGGCTTTAACGGTGTCATACTCAAGGCTGTCCTCAATGGACAGAGAGTTGCACACTTCCTGTGCTTTCCCAACTAACTTACACTGTAGTAGAAGAGGCCACACACTCTTCGGCCAATGTAGAGTAGTAGCGATGCGCTCAAATGCACTAAAAAATGAATCCACCTCAGATTCCCTGAAAGGAGGCACTAACGCAATATGCCTGCTCACATCAAAACCATCGTGAGGACTGGGCGTGGATGTCTGCCTGGGTAACGGACTTGCAGCTACAGAAGCTCCCCGCTCTAACTCCAGAGCCCTTACTTTAAGGTGCATGGTTTCCACCTCCAACTCCCGCTGTCTAACCTCCACCTCCTTTATACGCAGGGTGAGCCTCAGCTCCTCTGCATTCATGCCAGTAGGGGAGGTCAGGAGTGGGGCAGGAACACCAGCCAGATTACTCTGCTCAACCCCAACCGTGGGAGCTGGCTCACCCATCCATCCCCTTTCACTCAACTCTGCAAAGAGCAGCTCATATAACTCTTCTTTCTTCGTGCCAGAAGATACATGCACATCCCATAAATTGGCGATAAGGCACAACTCAGCCCTTTTACATTTTCTTAATACGTCTACAGTCGGATTAGCCACAAACTCTTCTAATTTGAACTCCATTCCTTCCGTACCAACAAAAAAAAAACAACTACCAACAGACCAGCAGAGACAACATGAGAGAACTATGTCACTAATTCACCAGACACGACAAAAGAAAGATGGACGAGCCCCCAATTATGTTATGACCGGCCTAGGGGAACCGGACACAACAAATGGTGCTCCCCTCTTTTCCCCACTCCCAAGGACGACCAGGCACACAGGGCTGCAGTCTAGCAGAAGGTAATTTATTCAAGTGATGATGGAGCCTCGGGGTGAGCATAGCCAAAACAACAAACAAAAACAATCTAACCCAAAACTAACTTACCTAACCGAAAAACCAAAGAAAACAAAGTTTACAGGATTCTCACTGACTCCCTAGGTGAAAAACAGGAGAAAAACAAAGATAAACCAAACAAGCTACTCACCCCTATGTTTACCTGGACTGCTTAAAGTTTTAACACAATACAATACAATACAATGCCACATGATAAAGCCTGGTGCAGTTGGGAGCAGGGTCAAGAGAAGGAGGCGGATTGTCTTTAGCGGCGGCCATTTATAGTAGCTCCTCCAGCCTCTGCACCAATCGACAGCCAGCACCTGGAGACACACCAATGGTGGTAGCCCCACCCTCAGGCCGGGAGGAGCAGCACCTGGAGAGGAAGAGAGCCTAAGGGTGGTAACACCACCCTCAGGCCGGGAGGAAGCATAGCACAGACGAATTCCATACAACACTGAAAAAATTCAACATATGACCCTGGGTCATAACAATTGGTTTACATTTCGTTCTATGTATCACGAAAAAAATCGGAGAAACGCTCCCATTCAGGATGCATCGGTTTACATTTCGTTCTGTGTAGCACGAAAAAAACGCTGCCACTCAAAATGCATTGGTTTACATTTCGTTCTGTGTAGCACGAAATAATCGAAAAAACGCTCCCATTCAGAATGCATTGGTTTACATTTCGTTCTGTGGGGGACGTTTGTTTCAGTTTTTGAGGAGGTCTGCTTAAAAAATCGGACATATTGATATACTGTATATAACTAGAGGGTGCACTGTACTGTCTGCACACACACTCACTCACTCTCTCTCTCTCTGACGCTGCCATTCAAAATGCATTGGTTTACATTTCGTTCTGTGTAGCACGAAAAAAATCGGAGAAACGCTCCCATTAAGAATGCATCGGTTTACATTTCGTTCTGTGTAGCACGAAAAAATCGGAGAAACGCTCCCATTCAGAATGCATTGGTTTACATTTCGTTCTGTGTAGAACGAAAAAAGTCGGACAATCGTGCTGTGGGACACGATTCAATAGATTAACGTTCGTGCGCATGAGCACGAAATCGCGTGATACCGGGTTGCTGGGTGAAGTAACGTAAAACAGCCAATCACCGTTCAGCCGGCTGGGCCAACCGTTCAGAACCGGCCGCAACTGTGGGTCTATTTAATGATATGCGGCAATACATTAACACCGTTTGTTACCAGTATTGTATACATTATCGTTGTCGACTTCTCATCCTCATCGTCATCCGCTTATCCGGGGTCGGGTCGCGGGGGCAGCAGCTCAAGCAGGGGGCCCCAGACTTCCCTTTCCCGGGCCACATTGACCAGCTCTGACGGGGGGATCCCGAGGCGTTCCCAGGCCAGTGTTGAGATATAATCTCTCCACCTAGTCCTGGGTCTTCCCCGGGGTCTCCTCCCCACTGGTCATGCCTGGAACACCTCCCAAGGGAGGCGTCCAGTGGGCATTCTTACCAGATGCCCGAACCACCTCAACTGACTCCTTTCTAAGCAAAGGAGCAGCGGCTCTAATCCGAGTTCCTCCCGGAGGACTGAACTTCTCACCCTATCCCTAAGGGAGAAGCCAGCCACCCTCCTGAGAAAACTCATCTCGGCCGCTTGTGTAACAGTGTAAATAACAACTGTTTTATTGTTTTTACAGTTTTATGTTAAATTCCTGTCAAACATGGGATTTTTTATATTTTATTTTGAAAGACCACGGCGGAAGTTTGTGGTAATGCTGGGCAATATGTAAATTGCTCAGTCTCATCAAACTTTCGTCGTGGTAAGTCGTCGTCTGTCCGCTTGTATATAAATCAAGTTATAAATTATAAATTACGCATAGGATGGTTGAACTTGATCAGCATTTGATTTTTTCATGTTTGTTGAACTTAATGTTTGTCAAATCCTTTTGTATTATTGGTTTGTAATGAGAATTGCGTGATGTGTGGAGTTCTTGAGCACGAGGTGTACGTGACCTGTGCACACTAATGTGGGGCTCCTCTTTTGTAGTTCGAGCGGAACAGACTGGTCATTATTATTTCCCATTTTGCAGGTATGTCTTATGTTGTACTGTAATATTGTTATGTGCTTTTTGTTGAGAAAAATACCACTATACGATCACAAAATGTAAATGGATCAGTCTCATCAAACTTTCGTCGTGTTCGAGCGGAACAGACTGGTCATTATTATTTCCCATTTTGCAGTAAAAAAAGAGTGCTTCAACCAGTCTTTGTGGAGTAATTCAACGAGCAGTGGAGCGTCAGACACATGGTCACATTGGTGCCGTGACTCGTTAATCTCCTGCTGGACGGTGGTTTCTTCAGCGCGACCCGGGGACTCGTCTCGCTACCGCTGCTCCTGCTCCTCTGTGTATCATCAGGTGGACATTTTATTTGAACTGTTGAGTTGTCAAAGGACATACTTAGAGCTGATTTTTTTGTTTTTTGATTTGTTTGATTTGACATTTTACATCTTTTTTTTTCACAATGAGTTTTGGTCGGGAGGGATATAGCACCCCTCGTGGTGTTGGCAGGGGGAGAGGAGTGTTGGGTTCTCCTATGGTTTTAGAGTTTGGAACACCTGTAAATGGGCGTGGTATTCTTATGGGGGGTAATGAGGGTACATCAGGGATCCCTTTGATCAGTGGGGCTGTGTCCCCTCCCCTAAGTCACCCTGTGGGTAATCCGGATGTGCCTCAACTCACCAGTTCTGCTGTCCCAAGTCCTGAGGCCCTTGCCAATGAAATAGTTAATCAAATGGGAGATGTAATCCAACATGTTACTGAGCAGGTTGTGCAGAACATTATAACCCAGCTCAGCCCATCTGTTAGTACCCCTTTTACCAATTCTTTCACTTCACCAACCAACGCTGGCATGTCTTCTTCAAACATGCTTGACGCCTCTCATGTGCAGCTTGTATCTCATAGAAAGTTGAAGGATCCCCCATGCTTCAGAGGAGAGAGCTCCGACTCTGTATCTGTGAGAGAGTGGGAGGACCTCATGAGAACCTATATCAAGAAAAGTAACCTGAGACCTGAGGAACATGCTGAGGAGATCCTTGTTCACCTTAGAGGTAAAGCTAGGGACATCGCCCGAGTTGGTACCAGAAATAGTGACATAGACATCACCTGTGACCCTGAAGCTATCTATGTTCTCCTACGACAGCACTTTGACTCTGCCCCATGCTCACCTCTCCCACTAGCAGACTTCTATACCACTCTGCCTGAAAAAGGGGAGGAGGCTTTTGACTATTGGCTCAGACTGCACCGAGCCGTTGACATTGCTGTTGAACGGCTGAAAGAGCATGGCAAGACGATGGACAGTCCTGGCACTGAGGTAACACGCATGTTTATAAGAAATTGTCCCAGCCCGGAGCTTTCAATGACCTTTCGTTCAAAGGCTATGGCCAAGTGGACTGCTCATGAAGTTCAGGAAATATTATGCGAGCATCATTCAGGCATGACGTCCACTGCTAGCAAGGTAGTCAGGGAGAAGGTAGCAATGAATGTACAGCACACTGCTCCTCCACCACCTGTACCACCTACTGGGGGGCAGGGCATGTCACAGTCGCAGCCCACTGACTCTGCTACCCTGGAGCGGCTCATCAGCATGCTGGAGAAAGTGCTTTTACAGAGACCTGTTCAGTCGGGTCCATCTAGACAGTCTGGCCCACGGCGTCCCAGAATTGAGGGATTGCATGACATGCCTTGTTCTGTCTGTCGTGATGCTACTCACTCCGCCTTCACTCACTGCCGTGAGCATAGGCTCTGTTTTCAGTGCCACTCATCAAGCCACTCGAGTCGTGCTTGTCCTGGCCGCACAGCCTCGACCACTCATCAGCAGCCGGAAAACTAGTGGGTCTGCACTTCAGGGAGGACAGTGTGGATCATGATAGTGAGTCTCCCAGCTGTGTCAGTGATGACTTGGAATCCTTGTACGAATCTCATTGCTCCTCTGCACCATCTGGAAAAACAGTCATTTTCCAATCGACACACAGGCTTGAGAAATCTGACAGCTTGTTCTACACTGATGTTTGTGCTGCAGGTGGAGTTCAACTGAAAGCCATGATTGATAGTGGTTCCATGTCATGCTCTATAAGTGAAGCTGCTGCTGCACGTCTCTTGCGACACTGCCCTGATTTGAATAGTAGTCCTGCTGATGACATTGTTGTTGTTGGTGCTGGAGGTCACCATGTTTACCCAAAAGCAGTCTATGATTTAGAGGTGGTTATTTATGGCTTCAAGTTGCTCATCCCGACACTGGTCATCCCTGGACAGACAGATGACATGATTGTTGGCAGTAATGCTATCAAGCAGCTCATACACTTGATGAAAAAGTCTGAGGACTATTGGAGACTTTTGGCTGCACCAGTTGACATTGCAGACGATGACTGTAACCAGTTCTTATCCCTGCTCTCCAACTCTGAAAGGTGGCGGGGAGGGCCCATGCCTGACAAGATCGGCACAATAAAGTTAAGGCAGAGTGTTACACTTGAACCGCTGTGTGAACACCTTGTCTGGGGCAAGCTGCCTGCATCTACACCTTTGTCAGTGGGGAGTACAGTTGTTGTCGAACCGACTCAGTCAAGATCAAGGCCCAGGAATGTACTGGTTGGCCGTGTTGTCACACCTCTGTGGGGCAACAGGTGGGTGCCCGTAAAACTGATTAACCCTGGCAGCAAGGCAGTGACTCTGAGGAGAAACTGCAAGATTGCAGACGTCTTCCCATGTGTCGCAGTTGAGGAACTGCCTTCACCTGAAAAGGTTTCTGTCAATATTCAAGATGTCACACAGGGCTCTGTGGTGACAAAGTCCCCTCAGCAGAGGAAAGAGATTTTAAACGACTTGGGATTACAGGACTTAGACTTAGATAGCTGTGAGGTGTCTGATCAGTGGAAAGATAAACTTTTGCAGCTTGTCGTGAAGTATGAGTCGATCTTCTCAAGGGATAAGATGGACTGTGGGGAGGCTATGGACTTCGTCCACAAAATCCACCTTGTGGACGAGAGGCCGTTTCGCCTACCTTACCGCCGAGTCCCACCAACACAGTACGAGAAGTTGAGAACCGCACTGAATGAAATGGAGGAAAGAGGCATCATCCGGAAGTCACACAGTGAGTACGCCTCACCACTGGTCTTGGTGTGGAAAAAGGATGGGAGTCTGCGCATTTGTACTGATTTCAGATGGCTCAATGCAAAGACTGTGAAAGATGCACACCCACTGCCTCACCAAGCAGATACTCTTGCTGCACTTGGAGGGAATGTCTTCTTTTCTACTATGGACTTGACTTCTGGATTCTACAATGTGCCACTTCATGAGGCACACAAGAAGTACACAGCCTTTTCCTCTCCCTTTGGCCTCCATGAGTACAATAGGATGCCCCAAGGTCTATCCAACAGTCCCGCAACCTTCATGCGGATGATGTTATCGATCTTTGGGGATGAAAACTTCAGCAGCTTGCTCTGTTACTTGGATGACCTCATGGTTTTCGCTCCCAGTGAACAGCTGGCCCTTGAACGTCTGGAGATGGTGTTCTCCCGTCTGAAAACTCACAAACTTAAGCTGGCTCCAAAGAAATGTCATCTCCTGAAGAGCTCAGTTAGGTTTCTGGGGCACATTATCTGTGCAGATGGGGTGAAAACAGACCCTGACAAGGTCAAGACTATTGCTGATGTAGGAGAGTCAGAGTTGATGGAAAGTGATGGTGTTACGCCTTCCTGGAAAAAGATCAGGTCTTTTCTTGGCATGGTTTTTTATTACCAGCATTTCATCGCTGACTGCTCAGCAAAAGCCAAACCTCTTTTCAGGCTCATTTCTGGACGTCAAGTTCAATCTCAGGCCAAGAAAAGAGCTAAGTTCAAGAGAAAGCCCTCTGCCCCACTAGCTATGACACCAAGTGACTGGACTGCTGCATGTAAGGAATCATTCAGAATCCTGAAAGATGAACTTACTCATGGTGTCACCTTGGCTCACCCTAACTTTGACCAACCTTTCATTCTTGCTGTCGATGCTTCTTTTGATGGCATTGGGGCAGTCTTGTCACAAGTGGCACCTGGTGAGACAATTGCAAGGCCTGTTGCCTTTGCCAGCAAGACGTTGACCCGTTCTCAAATGAACTATCCCGCACACAGACTGGAATTCCTGGCGCTGAAATGGGCTGTATGTGACAAGTTCAGTCATTGGCTTAAGGCAAAACATTTCACCGCCTGGACAGATAACAATCCCCTGTCCTATATTCTGACAAAACCACGCTTAGATGCATGTGAACAGAGGTGGGTAGCCAAGCTGGCAGCGTTCAATTTCGATCTGAAGTATGTTCCAGGAGTTCAGAACACTGTTGCAGACGCTTTGAGCCGTGAGCCATTCGTTCAGTCATGTGTTGGTCACCGCTTGCTGAAAGAGCCTTACATCGCATTATTGGACGAAGTCAATGGCGTTGTCAGAGGCACAGTGCAGGATGCTTTTCGGCTGACAAACAACTGTCAGGTGGTTCGTGGTGCAAGGTCAGAGTCATCGGACCTTAATGACGTGCATGACCCTCAGACTGAGGGAAGTTCATTCAGCTCAGACGAGGTGTCAGCTGCACTGAGTGCTCACCGTGGTTGTGGTCGTCTCAGTGCTAATTTACCATTGCCGCAGCTGCCTGACGAAGACCCTTCCACTGTTATCTCTCAGAGCCAGCTTTTGAGCCTGCAGGAGCAAGACCCAACAATAAGCAGAGTCCTGTTCTATGTGCAGCGTAAAAGAAAAGCTACCAGACGTGAGGCTGCAGCTGAACCTGCCTGCGTTGGTAAGCTCCTCAGACATTGGAGAAAGCTGAAAGTACAAAATGGGATTCTGTACAGGGTGAGAAAAGACAACCGACTGAACAAAAAGCTGTCCCAGTTCATTGTGCCAGATGGCCTTAAACATCAGATTCTCCTTGGCCTTCACGACAATGCTGGTCATCAGGGCCGTGCACGAACCCTCTCCCTCGCCAGAGAGAGGTTTTTCTGGACTGGCATGGAAACAGACATAGTGAACCATGTACGACGATGTGAACGATGTATTGTTGGCAAAACCCTTGAACCTGCAGCCCGTGCACCCCTTGAATCCATTCACACGTCTGAACCAATGGAACTGGTGTGCATTGACTTCTGGACAGCTGAACTGAGTGACAAAAAAACTGTTGATGTCTTGGTCATAACCGACCACTTCTCCAAAATGGCACATGCCTTCCCTTGTCGCAGTCAAACTGCAAAGCATGTAGCCCGCCGATTGTGGGATGATTTCTTCTGTGTATATGGCTTTCCCAAGAGAATTCATTCGGATCAGGGAGCCAACTTTGAGAGTAGGCTCTTGAGAGAACTTTTGGAGATGGCAGGGGTAAAGAAGTCACATACCACACCTTACCACCCAATGGGTAATGGGGTCACAGAGCGCTTCAACAGGACGTTGGGGAATATGTTGAGAACTCTTCCCCCAACTGCAAAAGCCAGATGGCCTCAGGTGTTGCGGACTCTAACCTTTTGCTACAACTGTACTGTACATGAGACGACTGGCTTTGCTCCATTCTACCTCATGTATGGACGGGTTCCATGTCTCCCTATTGACGTCATGTTCCAGCATGTGGTTCGAAATGACAAAGTAATCAGCCATAATGAGTTTGTCTCACGGTTGAAGCAGGACTTGAGTGAAGCCTCAGAAATTGCTCGGAGGCACAGCCTTGATGAGCAAGCGCGTCATGCCAGGCTGTACAACCGCAAAGTGAAGGGTTCTGCACTAGCTATGGGTGATCGAGTGTTGTTGGCTAACCGTGGCGAGAGAGGGAAAAGGAAGCTTGCTGACCGGTGGGACTCTACACCTTATGATGTTGTGTCTGTGAGGTCTGGGATCAATGTGTACAGAATAAAGGATGCCATAACTGGCAGAGAGAGAGTTGTGCATCGGAACCTTCTCCTTCAAGTTGACTTTCTGACCATGGATGAAACTCCTGCTTCCCTTGCTGACTCAGATAATTTGGATGTGGAATGTGGAAGTGGTCGAGACTCTGTGGAGATGAACGATGTAGATGGCTACAACCAGACTATGGACTGGCTAATGCACTCACCTGACATAGCTCCCGTTGGTGTGGTCCACTCACCTGACACAGTTCCCGTTGGTGTGGTCCACTCATCTGACACAGCTTCCGTTAGTGTGGTCAACTCACCTGACCGTGGCCCCACCAGTGTAGCCCTCTCATCTGACCCAGTCTCTGCTGGTGTCTCTCACTTATCTGTGTCAGATGTGTCTCACTCGACTTTCATTGAAGATGTTGATGAAAACATTGCTATTTGTTTGCAACCCTGCAGTGTTCATGCAGGTCAGGGTGGTGCAGTCACTACCAGATATGGGAGACATGTCAGACCTCCTAAGAAGCTGATCCATGAGATGTCAACACAAAAGGTTGAGCATACCTTTCCTGGTTCAAGTCCTGTGTATGCATTCTTTCATGGACTGTTTAAGTTCTAGTTGACCAGGAGTTTTCTTTCTTTGTTTCCCCCCAGTTTTATATGGGCTGCATCTGTACTAGTGGATTGTTTTTCTGTTGTTTTGTTTTTTTAATTGGGTATGCAATGTGTGTTGCCTTGATCGGGATGTTGAGAAGGTGTACATGGCATCTTCTACTGGTCTGTGAAAAGTATTGGGCTTGGTACCTCCTAATCCTTTTGCACTCCCTATGGGAGGATTTTGTATCGACTGTAATTCACATCAGTGGTTTGGTTTCACTTTGAGCAACCCCAATTTTTTTTCCTATTTATTTTCTTGTTATGTTGCTCTGGATTTGTCTGTGGTTTAACAGAATTTAAAGGGGGTGTATGTAACAGTGTAAATAACAACTGTTTTATTGTTTTTACAGTTTTATGTTAAATTCCTGTCAAACATGGGATTTTTTATATTTTATTTTGAAAGACCACGGCGGAAGTTTGTGGTAATGCTGGGCAATATGTAAATTGCTCAGTCTCATCAAACTTTCGTCGTGGTAAGTCGTCGTCTGTCCGCTTGTATATAAATCAAGTTATAAATTATAAATTACGCATAGGATGGTTGAACTTGATCAGCATTTGATTTTTTCATGTTTGTTGAACTTAATGTTTGTCAAATCCTTTTGTATTATTGGTTTGTAATGAGAATTGCGTGATGTGTGGAGTTCTTGAGCACGAGGTGTACGTGACCTGTGCACACTAATGTGGGGCTCCTCTTTTGTAGTTCGAGCGGAACAGACTGGTCATTATTATTTCCCATTTTGCAGGTATGTCTTATGTTGTACTGTAATATTGTTATGTGCTTTTTGTTGAGAAAAATACCACTATACGATCACAAAATGTAAATGGATCAGTCTCATCAAACTTTCGTCGTGTTCGAGCGGAACAGACTGGTCATTATTATTTCCCATTTTGCAGTAAAAAAAGAGTGCTTCAACCAGTCTTTGTGGAGTAATTCAACGAGCAGTGGAGCGTCAGACACATGGTCACACTTGTATCCGCGATCTCGTCCTTTCGGTCATCACCCATCCCTCGTGACCATAGGTGAGGGTAGGAACGAAGATTGACCGGTAGATCGAGAGCTTTGCCTTGCGGCTCAGCTCTCTTTTCGTCACAACAGTGCGGTAAAGCGAACGCAATACCGCCCCCGCTGCTCCGATTCTCCGGCCAATCTCACGCTCCATCGTACCCTCACTCGCGAACAAGACCCCGAGGTACTTAAACTCCTTCACTTGGGCTAAGGACTAATTTCCTACCCGGAGAAGGCAATCCACCGGTTTCCTGCTAAGAGTCATGGCCTCAGATTTAGTGGTGCTGATCCTCATCCCAGCCGCTTCACACTTGGCCGCCAGCTGATCCAGTGAGTGCTGAAGGTCACAGGCCGATGATGCCATCAGGACCACATCATCTGCAAAGAGCAGTGATGAGATCCTCAGATCACCGAACTGCAACCCCTCCCCACCACGACTACGCCTCGATATCCTGTCCATGAATATCACAAACAGGATTGGTGACAAGGCGCAGCCCTGGCGGAGGCCAACACCCACCGGGAACGGAACTGACTGGCTGCCGAGAACGCGGACACAGCTCTCGCTTTGGGAGTACAGAGATTGGATGGCCCTGAGGAGTGAACCCCTTACCCCGTACTCCCGCAGCACCTCCCACAGTTTCGTTGTCGACTTGTGTTCATAATATGCCTGTGTCCCCCTGTTAATATACATCGCCATGGACCAACCGTTCCCTGCACTCCGCAGTGAACCGCAGCTTGAGGAGGAGAAAGTGATTGTTGCCGTTTGCAACTCCCGGAGCTGTATATTTAAGCAATAGATCACGACAGGCTGTGGTATACGGTCATTATATCACAGTTAAGGGGCGTTGTCCCCTGTTGTTTTTTTTAACGAATACAAAAAAGTAGTCCCTCCTGGCTGCCGGCAAAGTGTACGGCGGTTGCTATGCAACACACTAGCGTCCTTCAGAGAGAAGGCTAGAGACGGTAGCTTGGTTCGCTGGCAATTCAGCCTACTATCGAGCAGTTCACTCACCGTGTGCCTATTGCTTTACAACATTTCCACCCCCTCCAGCAATCAACATGTTTTTAGGCTTCAGTGAACTATGCTATTGCTTTTATATATAAATAAACAACAGTTCAAGTTAGGCGCGGAGTGATACTGGACTCTGTCAACTGAACGGGCGTCATAGCTGTGTGTATACACTCATTATACAACAGTTGGGAACCAATCAGATCGCTTGATTTAAGCCACCCGTTTTATAAATAATATTATATGATATTATATATATTATATATAAATATCTATATCTATATAATATATACGATATACATAATATCACGGCACAAAGCGGTGTGCGCCTCCGGATTATATTATTAACCCATAAACGATGGGCATTCCAGCGTCTCTCCCTCTTCCACAACAGGTACAGACACGCAATAGTGGTAATCTCGGCCATGGTTGATGAGAATGAATTGGCATGAATGACCGTTGGCGGGCAAAATGCTCCGCGACAAAATTCGCCCCGCGACACGCTTCAGTGCACACATTAAGCACAGCGACAGATTTCGCTGAGTCGCGCGACAGCATACGCATGTTCGCGCGAACAGGCGAAAATTGTGTCTTTTGGTGTGAACGCACAACAACTTGACAGCGAAACGTGATGTGGTTGCCAACTGCATTGCAATGCATTGTAGGCATTAGGCAAGCCTATTGAAATAAACGTATTGTGGCGACCGTGGGCGTGGTCGCCGTGTTCAGGGTGGAAGGGATCCTGGGGGGGTTCGGAACAATCGCAAGTTGGACCTCTGGCGCCCTCCTAGGTCCTTTGTCTTGGAGCCGAGCGATGTATGGGGTGTGAGAGTTGTATGACTGCTTAACCTGGGCTCCCGTCTCGTTCTTCCCGTGCTGCTCGATACTTTGGTATTGTTTACCTTTCCAAGTGCCCATTGAGTTATCTGAGCGTGTCACCTCAAAATATCTGAATGAATCAATATCGGACACTAAGCAAACTGAAACTTGTAAAGCCTTTGAAGCCTATTTAATTATAGGCCTGCCCTACATGCCTTCATTCTCTGTAAAAATTGAAAGACATATCTGACTCAATTACATGCATTGGGGCATGCTGTCTTCATGGCAAAATGAGCTCCTTGAAAGTCTGGTAAGCCGGGCCTAGAAACCAGAACTGTGAACCAAACGAGCACTCAATCTCAAATGGATTGAACCTGAACAAGCGTTCGGTACAGGCTTCAAAAGCCAGCGTCCATCGCACACCCCATAAAATAGGGTAGATCAGGGAATTTCCAACCCATATTGCTTCGTCAGTGCTCTCTTATTAGTTGACTTATTAGTGACTACCTTGCACAGATCAGCAATGAATCATGTTTAAATTTTCTTGTAAATGTGATGTGAGATAATATAGAACCCTGGGTTTGAAAGAAGCAAATGATACATTTTGCTTAAGAAACCGCCATCCTTGGAGGGTTCGGAACATTGTGACAGAATCCCCACAGTAATAAAATGAGTCTGCTTTACCCAGCAAGACGCATATGAAATATTATGTCATGAGTTTCGCACTCCATTTCCAGGAATTGTAGCTCTGTGAACGATTGTGAACTGATCCACATTGTACATTCTTCAAAATATGATCACCCAGCATGCTTTAGAGTAAAATCTGCCTAGGGAGCTAGTGTGCATTGTGAATTGTTTGCTTGTTTGTATGAATTTAACCTTTCTTGTTAGTCTCTTGGAACTGGCCTAGACAATTCGACCAGGGTCATTCTATTCCACCTGAGTTGGTCTCTAAGACCGGGATTAGTTTCTTAGACCTGGCTTAGTCACTTCAACCTGGTTTAGTCTCTTATACCTGGCTTAGTCTCTTCGGCCTGGGTCGTCTCTTCAAAAGGGGTTATTCTCTTCGACCTTGGTTAGTTTCTTCAAAAGGGGGAAGTCTCTTCAACCTGGGTAAGTTTCTTCGACTCGGGTTAGTCTTTCCAACCAGGGCTAGTCTCTACAACCTGGGTTGGTCTCTATGACCAGGGTTAGTTTTAGACCTAGATTAAAACTAACCCTGGGTGTAGATGAACAATTGAGAGTGAACAATAAAGGAATGACAAAACAACAGAGGAGGGTGATCACAGGTTTACTGGAGCAGGTCAACCCAAAAACACAGAAGTACAACACAACACAGCACAGCAACCGGGCCTTGGGACTTGAGTGTTGCCAAAGAAAACTAACCAAACAAAACAAAGCTAAGCTAACAGCTAACGCCGCGGACCACACATCCGCTACCCTAACTAAACTGAGCCAAAAATACAGTTGGTAGTAACACTCCTAACCTAGTGTTTCTAAACAAAGAGCAGTACTACGTGTTGTTAATGTATAGAGGCCTCTGTCTTACCTGTCCCAAGACCACAAGGTAGCCACAAAGTACAAAAACATGGTGGGGCTAACAAAAGTGTTCACAATTAGTTCAAGCAGGGGGAGAAGGGAAACTAGGGGACAATATATATATATATATATATATATCTTAGGTACGACGTGTACATATGTATATACATAATCAAAGGCTCTAACCATCCAGTTACAAAACCTTGCCACCAGCCACAGACAGGGCGAGAGAGAGAGAGAGAGAGAGAGAGAGAGAGAGAGAGAGAGAGAGAGAGAGAGAGAGAGAGAGAGAGAGAGAGAGAGAGAGAGAGAGAGAGAGAGAGAGAGAGAGAGAGAGAGAGAGAGAGAGAGAGAGAGAGAGAGAGAGAGAGAGAGAGAGAGAGAGAGACTAGCCACAACTGGCTTTTATCTGTGTGGAAGGCCTCCCCTTGCTGGAAACTGATTGGTGGAAGCTGGTTGGTAGAGGTGGGATGATGAATGGGTAATGACTGGCACCTGCACAGAACAGAGGGAAGAGAAGGCAGCAACAAACAAACAGTGGCCGTAACAGTCTGTTAGACCTGGGTTAGTCTCTCAGACCGGAGGTCTCTTAGACATGGGTTAGTCTTTCTGACCAAGGTTAGTCTCTACAACCTGGGTTGGTCTCTTCAACAGGGGTTAGTCTCTTAGACCTGGTATAGTCTCTACAACAGGGATTAGTCTCTACATCAGGGGTTAGTCTCTTAGACCTGGGTTAGTCTCCTCAACAGGGGCTAGTCTCCTCAACAGGGGTTAGTCTCTTAGACCGTGGTTAGTCTCTTCAACAGGAGTTAGTCTTTTAGACCTGCGTTAGCAATTAACCTTTACCATTTTCTTAGGATAGAAGACCATCTAAATCTTAATGGACGGCTTCCAACAACCTCCAACAAGGGCTTTGTGTAAAAAAAACGCACATAGCACCCTGCTCCATCACATTATGGTGAGACAATGCAATTGAAGCCACTCAAAAATCTTTCTAAACATAAGTTCAGCATTAGAGGATGAAAGCAGTTTCAGCAACTATGAGATTCTAATGGAAATGGATTGACAGTTTATTTATGTATCTATGTATGTGTGTATGCTGTGCATTCAGCAAATCAGCAGTGATTGACTCACGTAATCACAGCAATCTATATTTGTCTCTGTCATAACAGCATCATTACAAACCAGTTAGACAAGCTTCTCATTATCTCACAATAGCCTAGCCTGTGAAGAGAAATTCCTAGAATGGATTTGTAAACTGTCATCAAACCCTGATGGTATGCAAATTGTTCCTCATAACAAAGCTTGGTATTCCAGTGTGAGCCGGCGTTTGTCAAACACTTGATTTATCAGCCCTAACCACTTTTGTTACCATACTTTCTGACTCTCTTACGACACTTGAGCCCCACAGTATAATTATGTTCACATTCTGCCCTAGTACATTGTGGTCATATAATGGACTACTATGCTTTACCTTCAATATGTTATACACTTATGTAAATGATAGTGAGCAGTCTGGCCCTGCTGCTGGCAAAGTACATTGGATGCTTCCTCCTTCCGCCACCACGGGAATCAAACCTGGGTCCTCATTTCCTTTGGCCAGCATCAGCGATAGCGATGTATCTCCATCGACTACATGGAGATAAAGTCCTACAGCGAAGTCCTACAGCCAAGTGGGTGTATTTATCTTCTTGTGATGCCTTTCCTCTTTCTTCAGTGAAGCTTATTACCGTCACACTTGCACCAAGTTTATACAACAAAAGGCTGTATTTAATATAGCTATTAAATAAAGAGAGAAACCATCTAATAATCTGAAGTACGGAAAGCTTGAAACTTGAGCATTGTGGCCTTTTTATAGCTTACAATAATAAATTAAAACAAAGGTTTACAAGTTCTCATTCTTTACCTGATGAACACCAAAAGAAAAGGGGGTTAATGGGTTTTAACCACGATCTGGAGGAAATACTGAGGGGAGGAAAAAGGAGACAGTGCTTGAAGGAATTGCAAGGTGAGAGTGGTGTGGGACACAAAAACAGGTTCAGCACGCGGTTTAAAGCAGCAATTATTTATTTTTAACCACTAGATGGCGAACAAGGTCCACTCAACAAAAAAAAGGTGTTTCCCAGGTATGCCTTCATGGCAGAATTACTGTAAACAAGGTCACCTAAGGCTGGCCTTACGGGCTAATTTCAATATTATGTAATGTGATGGACAACATAAATAGTTTAAGTTTATTGATTTCCTTCTATTCCTTCAAGCCAATTTGTAAAGTTTAATCTATATTTCCTCCTGACTGCTAGCCAAACAGGTGAACAATTAGCATTCAGTCACCTGGCGGGGCCAGGTCAATCACATTACGATGACGGGTAGCTGAATCGAGCCACATCAATATGGACGTTGACAAAGTACAAACTACACATAACCAAGAATGAGTTCATTAGCTAAGTTATTATTGTTATTTTAACTTTTAGATCATGTTGTCCATCACTTCAAGTCTATACAATATATCCATGTGAAGGCTGAATGGAAAACAAATTAAACATATTTACATCTGCACCTATTTTATTTAACAAGCAAACATGTTTGATGAAACAATTTACACTCCGGGAGGCTTTCGTGTCATCTGACAAGGCAGATGGTTGAACCATCTGTGAAGTCGTCCTTGGAAAAGGTTTGGAAAAGGGTGGGATCCTAAAAAAAATTGGGTGATTGGATGAACCATCTTTCTATGACCGTCAAACCATTTATCATGTACATCATGGATCACGGAGGTAACCTAGTTCCTCATAGCATACTGATTGGTCTGAACCACTGTGGTTCAGCCGCAAACGCAGAACTTGATACCTGGCAATATAGATTCTTACGTGATCGTGATCGCGATTTTGAGAATTAAACTGCCTCCAAGGTCATTTTTAGTGTGCTTGAGACAGAAGACAAGAGGAATGTCTACAAGAGAATGAGCACCTATGTACACACCCCCCTAGCAAAACAGTGGGGGTGAGGGCTGAAACAGTTGGAAGTCCTCTGCGATAAATCAGTCTCTTTAAACCGGCTCAGTGACTTTTTTACCGCTTGAAGGGATACGCAGCGCAGAGAGACAGGGACGATTCCTGGTCAGGAGAAGTTCAAAGTTCATACATGGTATGAGACGGTTAACAGTCCTAGTGGGCTTCTTATGTAGAGGTTCTGATCCAGTCTGGAAAGACTAATTATATTACATTATAAATATTTAGTTTTAATTTTCATGTGTGATTTGTTTTTGTCATGTTCTGCGGCTGAAACTCAAGGGTTTAATACATTTTGTTTTATCTGAGATTAGTTTGTCACCTTACCTTATGTAAACCAAGTTTATTTTATCTGATTCTTATCTCATCTTGTCATTTATGCAATTTGTATATTGCTTACCAATCACCAGAAATCAAATTCTGAAAATACAGTAAATTAATAAATCACACGCATCCATACACAGACATGGTTACTTAAAGTCAAACCATCTAAGACTATTAAATAACCGTCCCCTGCTCATCACGGCCCCACCACCACCTCCTGAACTCTGTTCAAGCTTGACTTTTTAATCAACCGGTGGTGAGACGATATATAGACCTCCCCAAGCATCACACATTTACTCCAAATACTTGACGTAGTCTACTTCAAGGCCATTATCATCTGGTGTTGCACCTTTAGCTGTCTTTTGCTGGAATTTTTAATTGCAAGACATTTATCACGTTGCTTCCTGCAACCTTATTTGGTTGTCCCTTGAGTCACATTAGAGTATATATTTATCCTCTCTTAGTAAATGCTACAATTTAGATTAATTTAATGGTCTGGAAAATTATCTGGGCAATTTGATATATCCTGGTATTTGAATAGTTGCATATAGCATCAGCAGGTCTAAATATTATACATTATACATACATTAAATATTATACATTATTTTTATTTTGATCATTTGCCACGCTGTACACTTTTATCTAATGTCATTTGACAGGTCATGCAAAGTATATACAAATGTATCTGACTCAAAGCTTACCTTTTTTTTTGCCAACAGCGGCTCCCATCAGGCGAGACGAGCGGATCCATGAGTCACTGATCCGTATTTCACAGTAATTAACAACCGAAATGTCCATCTGATGTTCCCACAGGTGCGAGAGTCATGCATCAGATGACTAACCTGCTGTCTAGTCAGTTGCCAACAGCCTGGAACTCTGTGTTAAATATGTCCCTATGTGTTCAGCGTCTTAATGTATGTGGTTACGTTTCTTGAACTGCATCAACCTTGTTTAAATGTGGGCCACTATGTTTGTGAAAATGTATTTCCACTTGTAGGACAACACATGACTATATTTTTCAAGCAACACTCACAATGCACTGGAAATTAAACATATATTTAAAGCTACAGTGTTTCCCTTTCTCATTCATTTGTTGTATCTAGCAGAACGGACCAGGCAGAAATGTAGTATTAATGTATTTGAACTCATTTACTCCCACTTGAGGGTGAGGTCAATCCATTGTGTATTTGATGTTCTTCATGGTTCTACAATATGAACTATCTAGCATGGGTCATGTGGTCCCGCATAATTCTTGCTTTCAAAGTTCCCCTGTAGCCAACTGTGATATTGTATCCTGATTAGCTTTAACAAGCATAAGAACTGATGAAATAGGGATGAAAGAATGTAACACACAAAATTATTTATTTTAGTTAATTAGTTAAATTAAGTTTTTCTTAATTTGTTTTATTCTTCTAATTTGATGAACTCAGCATAGACATCTGTAGAATCAGTATAACGTTTATATGGAGCTCCACAAAAGGGAAGGATCCGTTGCTTGTTTTTGGTGATGAGATGTGTTTAGTTGTGTGTTCCAAGTCTGGGTCGCTGGCTTCAAAGCAGCAACATCACAGGGTTCACAGGCCACAGTGGACAGCGCAGTGAAATCACAAACCCACTAACGTGTTGTTAGAGCCGAGCAAGACACAGAACAAGAAGCAGCAGCATTCACTGTGGTTGACTGAACCTCTGTTGGGCCATCTTTGAAATGCATTATGAAACTGAAGTAGACGTGTGCTGAATGAAAGATCTCACGTTAACGTGTGTGTGCCACAGCCGCACACATACACACATAAGAACACACTCAGACTGACTCACTCTCTCTTTATCAAACTCACACACACTCTCCTTCACACATACACACACACAGACACACATACAGACAAACACACACACACACACACACACACACACACACACATACACACACACACACACACACACACATAAGAACACACACACTGACTCATTCTCTATCTCTATACCACACTCACACTCTCATTCACACTCATATACACACACACACACACACACACACACACACACACACACACACACACACACACACACACACACACACACACACACACACACACACACATACTGAGTCAAAATGCCCTGAGCACATGCCCTCACCCTTACAGAATCACAACCAATGGTGCAAGGGAGGTGAAGATCTCAAACCAGAGAGGGAGGGAGGGAGGGAGCATGGGAGAGAGGGAGAAATAAGCAGGGCCAGTGTGTTAGAGAAGCGGTATGTTTGTGCTGGAGGAGAGTGAAGGGGTGGTGGGGAGAACAGAGGTGTAGTGGTGGGTTTGTGGTGGAGGAGGATGAAGATGTGGTGGGGCGTGCAGAGGTTTTTGTGGTGGGGGACTACAGAGGTGTAGCAGTGTTCATGTGGTGGAGGAGAGTGGAGGGGTGGTGGGGAGTACAGAGTTGTAGTGGTGGGTTTGTGGTGGAGGAGGATGAAGAGCTGATGGGGAGAACAGAGGTGTAGCGGTGGGTTTGTGGTGGAGGAGAGTGGAGGGGTGGTGGGGACTGCAGAGGTGTAGCGGTGTAGCGTGGAGAGGGTTTTTATGATGGTCTGGTGGAGCCCAGCCGTGTGTTCACGAGTCACGGCCCATTTAGAAACCAAAGAGCTGCGACTTGGGGTGTGTCATGGGAGCAGGGTTGAGAGAAAGAGAGAGAGAGAGAGAGAGAGAAAAGAGAGAGAAAGAGAGGGGAGGGGAGAAAGGGATGAATGGGGGAGATGGGGATGGGGAGAGAGAGAGTGATAGAGAGAGCAGGAGAGGGAGGGAGAGATTAAGAGGAGGATAAGAAGAGAGAGGGAGGTAGAGTGAGAGGGAGTGAGGGAGACAGCAAGAGGGAGAGACAGAGGGGGAGATAGAAAAATAGCACAAACATGAGCGACAGAGATAATAGATGAATAAAAGAAGAAAAAGGACTATGATTCAGAGAACACATTTTTTAGGGAAAAAGCCTTGGTATGAAGTCGACTTCTACGTACCTGAATAATGAGGTTAATTAATGTTTTTTGAAAAATAGTTGATGTGAGAAGAAGCAAATTGCCTTTGATTCATGCTAAAGATAATTTGCTTGAAAGAAAAATGCTATATATTTTTAAAGCAGATAATGGCAACAGATCCACAATGAAAGATTGAAGAGCTTACAAATTGTCCCTTTTGAAGGACATGCCTGCATGCATGTGTGCCATGTTAATTAATGTCTTCAAAAGGACATATTATATATAAATCATGTAGTTGAGGTATTTTCTTCTCGGGGGATCCCGCTGGAGTGTAAAATTTTGATCATTCAACATATATAGTAACAACCTGGAAGGGTGATATTTATTATAAACAGTGAATTGGTTAACTATTCGCTGTGATCCTAAACTTAATTTGCACAGATGGAGAGAGAGTTTAGGGTCAGGATTTATTTATCAATCAACCTTAACAACCCTTCACAATCTCTCTCTCTCTCTCTCTCTCTCTCTCTCTCTCTCTCTCTCTCTCTCTCTCTCTCTCATATATACATTTTAATAAAGACAACAATCCCCAAGCTGAGTGTAATCAACACACTAAGAGCTATTGCTTGCAGCTGTTGTTGAATTCAAAATAGTTGCTCTGCGGGCGTTCAGAATTAAATGGTAAATAAGAAGTGGTACAGGCTACAAGTTATGTTTTACAGAATACAAAGGAAACAGAATTTACGAAAATGTGATTTAATTAATTATTGTTGATATTTTATTTTCAAGACAGAGTGGGAGGAGACAGGACAGGTGAGAAAGGTTGTTCTGGCGGTTCGCAGGACTGAGAGTTCTGAGAATGGAGTGAAGAAAGCACATCCTCCCCTGATTGGGAGGAAGTATTCTAAGCTGAACAAAACACAGCAGGGGGAGGAAGCACACTTCAAAAGAAGCCAAAGCTTGGGCAAAATGTGGCTACTGCATGGTGACCTGGAAAATGACCTATTTCAAGAGGTTACAGCATAAAGCAGACTTTCAAATGTCTAATACGTGATAGAGAGAATGGGCGGTCAAAAGGACTGAAGGAATATCTAAACCCTGAATATTTGTGATGGCGTCTCTTTCAG
Source organism: Micromesistius poutassou (assembly GCF_964030765.1). Taxonomy (NCBI): domain Eukaryota; kingdom Metazoa; phylum Chordata; class Actinopteri; order Gadiformes; family Gadidae; genus Micromesistius; species Micromesistius poutassou. Next base: position 8,641,975 of record NC_140273.1, on the reverse strand, counting down.
ATTTGATATTCTCATCATTTTAAAAACTGATTTCCTGCGGAGATTAGTCCTGAACCAGATGGCCTTGATACTACGATTGTTACTGAACTGTCGGTGGACTAAAGAGGGAAAAAAGTAGATGTGAGATGCTTGAGGAGGTCTTTATATCGTCTCACCACCGGTTAATAATACATCTGCTGATCCGCTGCAGGTGCTGAGCAGAACCACTTGATTAAAAAGCTTGAACAGAGTTCAGGAGGTGGTGGTGGGGCCGTGATGAGCAGGGGACGGTTATTTAATAGTCTTAGCTGGTTTGACTTGAGGTAACCATGTCTGTGTATGGATGTGTAAAAAAAGAGAAAAAAAACATGATATTATCCCACTGACACTTTTGTCCAAAGCGCCTTGCCGTGACACAGAGCCTAATCACAGCATACAAATACTACTACAAATAATATTTTACAAAGTAACATGCAACTACAAACAAAAAACAACCTGGATCAGTTTGAGAGGTGAGATGGAAGCAGTGATGCCACTAACGCGCTACTTAGTAACGCGTTACTATAATCAGACTACTTTTTTTTCAGTAACGAGTAGTCTAACGCGTTACTATTTCCAAACCAGTAATCAGATTAAAGTTACTTATCCAAGTCACTGTGCATTACTATTTTTGTAATTTTCCTTATTAAAAATATATATTTGCTTTCTTCTTGCGTCTCGGGGTGACGTACGCGACAAATCACGTTTCCGCCTGAGGACGTCAACTCACGTGTAGTAGGCTATACCGCGACAAAAACGTAATCAACAATGGAGGGAGGAGAGAGATGCGCGTTTTCCAGCTGGAAATACAGGCACTATTTTGAGTTTGTGTCAGCTAAAGTGTAATTTAATCCGGCCCGCCAAATAATATCTAATGTTTATCAGAACTTGCCCGGTTGACGCGCGTCTCGGCGCGGTACTGGCGCATCAACTCCGGCAGATCGCAATCCCCCCCCCGAATGTAACAAATAAAGTAACTTGTAATCTAATTTAGCTACTTTAAAAAACAAGTAATCAGTAAAGTAACTAAGTTTTTAAAGGAGTAGTCAGTAATTAGCAATCAGATTACTTTTTCAAGGTAACTGTGGCAACACTGGATGGAAGTGATCTTGGCAGAACTGCTGGTGCTTTACATGATTATGTGAATACAGTGCGTGATCAGTGACCAATTTAGATTATTTAGGGGGTTGCAGAGGTGATGACCCATCATAGCTGACAAGTGTCAAGAGTTAAGGGTCCTAATCTCCTACAGGAAGCTGCTGTGACCCCTCTAATTTAAAGGTGATTATCCAGAAAAGGGAATCATTGACACTACAAACAAGACATTGGTCATTGGTCAAATTTGTAATCTCAGTTTATTTCATGTGAAAGAAAGCAGCAAAATGTTTGATTTGAATCAACAGAGGCAGGAACTAAATTAAATCCTTAAAAATTAATCGTCACAGCTGAACAGTTGAATATATAATGTGCTTAGTCAGGCTTAGCAAGTGGATTCTACATTCATAGATGAAGGTACAAGGCGATCACTTTTTAATCTATGCAAGCTTTTTCTTTTTGATAACCTGTCCATTTCCTTGTCCTGATAATATATAACCAGGGTCTTTGAGGCCTGAAAAGTGCTATTCCTCAGTCGGTCTCTGTTAAGAAACCATGGCCGTATTCTGCATCCGGGGTGACCTAGAAATTCACCCCGACCCATCCCTCAGGCTCATTTATTACAGCCATCAGGAGAGGTCGAAGGTCGCCTTCAACCACCCGGACAAAGGGAGACTGAAACCCTTATTAAACCTCTCTGAAGATGCTTATCCCTGCTGTCTTTATTAGGATTAGGCTGATACAGGGGAGGGTATGTAAAAAATGTGAATTATATTTTTCCCCTGAATAGCCTCAGAATATAAGAAGAGCCAGATTGAGTTGATACGAGGTGGGTCTATCTCGTTCACTTTACACTCTGAGGAATAAATCAAATCACTTATTCAAACTTAGGTGTTACGATCATTTGAATTATTGCCGTAACCTGATTTAAACTGTTGCAGTGTATTGATCCACTGCTAATGTGATAATTAACAGTAATACAGTCCCTCCCTTAGGACCAGCAGAACGGTGTCTAGAACAGTCGGACCACCCATAGCGACACCAAGTAGATGGGGTCCCAACGCTTCAGAGGATATCTGGTTCTGCCTTGAAGCGTGGCCAAGCTTAGTTAACACAGGGCTCAGCCTAGGGAGCCAGAAAGCCCTTCTAAATGTTAGATCCTGCGGGCCTGACCACATGTTGACCTGGGTAATGGTATCTCAGGGAAATCTAGTGCACTCAATCAGTTTCCCCCGATTGAGACTGAACTGAACATACATTTTGCGTTTCCGCTCGAAATTATGATTGACACTGTAGCTCTCCAACAGACGCATAATGTTGTCTTGAAAAGTCACTGAAGAAAACAAAAGAAAAACAATATTCAAATGGGAAAATTGTTGCAACCTTTTTAGGCGAGAGGGACATTTTAATTTGGCAGAGAATAAGAACTGCATGAATGCAAGCAGAATGTCACCATATTTGTATTATAAGGTTTTTCTTAAAAAATTAAGTCAGGGCCGTTCTTGGTACCAACAAGTGTTTTTCTGGTAATAATGTTTCCTGGCACGGTCACCTGCGTTGGCTTCAGTTTGCTGTTTTATTCCTAAGTGGGAGTACAGAAGTGTGTGGGGATGAACTGTGCAGAATGCAGTGTCGGACCTTCATCATGTCCCCAGACGGTGAGTGGCCACCAGCCGGTTTACTGATGTGGTTGACATTCAGCAAAAGCTTATGTTTGAGGACTTCTGGCCACAGAGTTTTGTTTCACAGCATGTTGTGGTGCTTGTGCTGGTTCTCCTTCTGGATGGATGGTGATTGTGTGCTGGTTAGCTACGGCCACGCACACCATTTCAAACTGAACATGGTATTACACAATCATAGTTATAACTTGGACAGCTGGTATAACAATATTTATGAATGGATTTATGACTTAGTTCTTCTCATGGTGTTCTTTGTCTGACATGAATTGTCAATCTCATCAGATATCTATGAAATTGACTGTAAGTTGTATTTTACAGAGTAGAAGCAGATGGAATTAATATGAACGAAGCGGTTTAATGAAAACCATTGAAAATGATAATTTTTTCTTAGTCAACAGAATGATTTAAACTGAATAACATAATATATATAATAATTACCAAAATATGAACACAACTTGCTGCATTGTAAATTTTCCCACATTCAACAAGTCCCGTTGGATCCCTGGTCGTTTTCTGAGGACACAATCTACTATCTGCCAAATTGCCACACAAGAGCACTTAAACCACCAGACAAAGATTACCCGTCCATTAATCTCCTCCGCATCTTGACTCCTCCAACTGGTGAGACCGCCGTTGTGACCCACCACTTGGGGACAACCCTGGAGCGACCTCGGCATGATCCAACAGGAAGGGAATGCATCAGTCGGAGACGAGTTCCCACAAGCTTTTGACACGACCCCTTGACCCCGCAACATCCCAAGGGGTCTTCTGGCCAGAGTGTGTCCGATACGGGCCGGGCTCTGCTGGACAGGCAAAATAGAGGGCGCTGAGGGACAGCGAGCGGGCCCCTGTGAGAGGGACATGAGCCAGGGACAGGGCTGCAGCGATGGGACTCGTAGCGCGGGGACCTGCAGACAGTTCGACCTCAAAGCAATGGCCTGTGTACGAACCACAAGCATCCTCCTTTTGCATGTTGAAACTTTGTGTTTGGTCGAATAATTGTTAATATGGGCAGAATAAAGTATTGTGGACCCTTGTTTTTGTGTGTTGGGTGCACAATGTTTTAAGACTCTTTTCCTTATTTTTAAAGGCTCTATATTTTACCACCGGCTGTGAATGTGATAAGCCATTACAAGTGGTTTTTGGTGGTCTCTAAGGCACAGGGCAAGGCAGCTTTCCTCTACTGAGCCATTCATGGCTCTCAACCTACAGTGGATGAATTGGCCACTCCCCCCCAGACAGGCCATGAGTGGGCATGTTCAAACTGGCCACTATATGTGACCTCAAAACGGATTGACCTATATTATATCTCAGATAACAATTGATTTACATAGAGCGTTTCATGCAAAACTGGTATAATATGTGTTTTACAAGGGAGGGAGAACATACAATGTATAAATTCAACAATCTGAATCACAGAGATGAGGTAGACAGGTAAACTAAAATTATACTCTGCTTGAAGAAAAGGACCCTAAAAGCACATGTTTCAGGATTGAGTGTAGAACTATGAAGAGATTGCGATTCCCTCAGTACCCCTAGCAGACTGTTCCCAAGGCCGGGGGGGGGGGGCCGGGACCCCAGCTGCCATCCCACCCTCAGAACCCATCAGAGAGACCGATGGAGGAGCCCAGGCGGGGGGGGGGGGGGGGGGGGTTTGAAGAGTTCCGCTTGCTATCTGATTGCAGCAAACCACCTCTTTCATGTGTTTGCCATTTGGAAGCTGTCAGCGTGCACCGGTCCGGTGCCCTGAGAAGGTGACATGACAGAGAGACAGACGTCTCACCAGGGCCGCTCTTTTCCTGGAGCACACACACGTTTCCGGTGTACGTGAGACGTGTATGTGCTCCGTGTGGGGGGGAGCGTGTTGCGTTTCTAAACTGTGAACCTCTCGGATGTGCTGGATCAACACGCCCCCCCCCCCCTCCTGAATGTGTCCTGCCTTTAACCCCGGGCCTAACATCTGGTTTCTTCTGGAAATGAGTCAAAACCCAGAAGCAAGGATGTTGTCTCACTGCCTCTTTAAGGATGACAAATGTTGTTGTTTTTCTGCTTCATATTTCTTTGTGGTCGGCAACATTGGATGGACCCGAGTGTCTAAATACAGTATACGATTTCACTCAGTCTATCTTTTCAACTCTTTTAGCTTATTTTTATTGAAGATATTGGGTTTTAATGAGGAAAACGGTTTATATTGGCCCTGTTTACTTTGAAGTAGGAAAATGGTCCAAATAGGATTTGTATTTTTCGTTGGTTACATGAGACACAGATCTGAGCATAATTCATAATAGCATAATAACTGTTCACACCAACCTTTTTCAAACTCCCTAGATGTAACCACTAGTACTATTACTACAACTACAACTATTTAGTCACACTGTTATCCAAAGCGACTTACAGACAGTTCAGATGTATGTCGTTAGGTGCTAGCAGCTAGGTGGGTAGGAAGAGGATTAAGCATCTTGCTCAAGGGTACATACATAGAATGCTGACAATGGGAATCAAACCATGTAACTCTCATGCCAGCCACGCCACTATACTGCACCCGGATTAATTTGGAGACACTGCAGTGTGGTGAATTGTGGGACAGAATCCCAAATGTGTTGAGTCTGTTTCCGAAAGAAAGCAGGCACCTGGAGAGAAAGCAGGCACCTGTAAAGCATCCAAACCTTTTCATCCCAAGCAGAGAGACCCAATAGCAACAAGAGACATTTTATGAGGTCCGAGCCAAGGTGTACAGTGTACGTGTTGCCTCTTTTCCCATCCTGCTCACAAGATGAGAGTTGATACGAATGTTTCTCTTCACAGCGAGCAAGGTGTTATTGTTTGTTGTCCCTGCAGCTTGCTGCTCCACTTCCTGCTCACTGAGCTGTAGCCTCAGAGCGTTTATAGGTCAAAGCTGCGTAATCCTGTAGTCTCTGTGTTTGTTCAAAGCATAGTATGTCAACAAAATGTATGCAATTCATTGTTATTCTGAATTCCGTGTTTACCAAATGCGACGTGGGAAATCTGAGAATGAATGATAGACGAAGGCAGTTGAAGTTATGGAAATGATTGATAGACAGAAAATGCATGAATAAAAAAAAAAGTCCTGTTATGTCAACCTTTTTCTCTGGTGGTAATGGCTGATATTGACGAGTGGTTCCAGTGTATTATCAAAAGAGTTCACGTGGTTAAGTGGTTTTGGTGATGCCGCTAGACACCATCCAGCTCCCCTAGCTACCCAGCATCTGACACTCTGCCTCGCTCTGCACATATGATATGTTTTGAAGATGAGGCTTCCACTAAACCTCAGGGACCTTCGCAGCTCAACAACGTCACCTGGGTGCCCTGCGGTATACGTCTGACGGCCAGAAGAATCAAGAGGTGTCAATAGGATTCATTCTGTTCTTGGTTTGTTCACAAGCAGAGTGGGATTTTGGAGATTGGTCGCGCGTCATCAGCAGTGTTCTTAATAATGGAGTCTGATAATAAATGGCTAATAAAGGGTGAGATCTGTGGTTAACAACCTTTTTTGACCTGTGACAGCATTTTTCAGGACCCCAACTTCTTACATAGTAATTCATTGTTAACATGAATGATACATTTTGACCCCACCCTCTCGTTTGAGCACCATTTGTGAGTGTGACATTTTGATATTTCTTGTTTTTTTCCCTGTATTTTGTCTTGTTGTCTTTGAGTGCCTAGAAGAGTGAAATATAAATACAATTTATTTATTTGATAAGTTATTCACTGAATTTCTGTGGATACCTATTATAATGTATCATACATTTTTCTGTACATTTTTATTATCATCTGCTTCCCCGCAACATTAGACAGAATCATTAGATAGTTTTTTTGTTAATATGGGACCCTTAATAAATATGCAAAAAGGAATGTATATGAAAATATGTATAGCTTCAACCATCTACCGTGACCTACATCACACTAGGTTGGGGGACATCATGGTTACATAACACAGGATTGTCTGTGTGTTGTAAGCTTCTTGGATGCTCCAAATCCTTCCCTTTGTCCAGTTAATTAGTGGGGAATCCGAGGCAGGACTCGGGGGTAAAATATTTAAAAAACACAGAAGTACTTCACTGCAACAGGCAAGATTAAAAGGGAGACTGATTTTGCAAACCACCAACCAAGGAAAACAAGTGGAGCTAATAGTTAAGACTGAACATATGGTCTGAAAGAACCACCTTGTTACATATTCATGCATATTTGTATGCCTTGTAATTAGTTAATGAATGCTTTGCTTTGCTTTTTGATTGTCTTCTGCTCATCTTCCTGATTCCATTGTTTCTTCCTTCCCGTCGCTAGTTATATTTATTATATCCCTCCAATTTAATTTCCCCTTCTCGTGACATGTTCTCTTCTAAATTTCCCTTTTCTGCTTCTACCTGTGTGTGTGTGTGTGAGTGTGAGTGTGTGTGTAGGTGCGTAGGTGTTTGACTGCCTGCCTGCATGTGTATGTGATCCTATCTTTGTGCATGTATCCATATGAGGGAATAACAACGACTAAATGTCTCAAGCAACTTCCTTCTTGTCAGACTCGACCACCAAATCCTCTCCACCAGAGTGGTGCTCCTACCAGCCTCCAGTGGTTCTTTACATTCAGCTACAGCCCAGACAGGCAGGACTCTCAGCACACCAATAGCCCATAGCAGAGCGATCTGGTGCAGAATACGTCAAACAGGGAGTTCAACTATCATCTATGATGATTAAAACCTCTTCTTCTTGTCTGAAGAAATACTCATACTATTAAATGGTAATATAATTATACTAGACGTTTGTACGTGATTCATTAAAAGCATGCTTGTAAGGGAAATTAGTGTAATTATAGCAACTGAATGCAAGAGTCATGGCCCATGACCCATGACCTGACTTCCGAACTCCACCAAATGGCAAAAAGTGGACGTCATTTTTGAAAAGCCTCATCTGCTCGAGTTGCATTTGTCGAGTGCAGTGTCTGCTCCAGGATGATAAACTGTAGCTGCTCACCTGAGAGCTAGCAGATACAATCGACCTGCCGAGAGAGGAAGCAACAGCATGAAATACAGCTTGTGTTTCCATCTATCACCCACACCCTGGTCGCCTGTCAGCTGCTACAGCATAAACTATAATACTATACTTTTAGTGCACACACACACACACACACTTGCCCTTGGTCTGCTTGTATACAGTGCATCCTTGGCGAGATCACTAGTTCAAGCTGAACTTTATTTGTGCATCTGAAAACAAATGAGCAAGATCAACTTCCTGTTTGCCCCAAAGAAGATTAGAGCCCCCCACATAGTCTCTCCTGCCTGAACATTAAAGTGTCTCTAATGAGCTGGTATAAAGGCCCCCAATGAAAACAAGCTGCACTCCAAGTGGAAGAGCAAGTTGAGCGTGAGGCTGAAGTGAACACAACTGCAATAGCAAATACCACAACGACAACAACAATCGCAACAACATCCACACTTTTAGAGACTGTAATCTGCTCTGCAGCTCACAGACGGTCAACCCAAAGAAGTAGTATCAGCTCCCCACAGATGGATAGAGCAGAGAGGGTGAGACGAGGAGGTTTGGGTGGAGAGGTTGGGGGGAGGAGGTGAGGGGGAGGGCTCAACCTCCCTGCTCTTCTGATGTCAGATGACAGGTCTCGGCTGATACTCTCTGGTTCACCACCCTGTGACAGGTGACAGGTAAACTCACCACAGTGACATCAGCCATGACATTCAGCAATGTTAAAATGAGGGGATGGAGAGTTAGGTACTGATACCTTTCAACATTTGCTATAATTTCTCTGTCCCAAACCCATTTTGTATGTGCCACAGACATGCCAATTTATTTTGTTTTAAGGCGTGTGTGTGTGTGTGTGTGTTTGTGTGTATACATGTGTATGAGTGTGTGTGTTTGTGTATGTAAATGTGTTCATGCGCAGAGGTGTGTATCTTAATGCATGTGTGCATAACATGTACCGGTGTGTGTTTGTATGTTTGTTAATGCATTTGTGCGTGTCTGTGCATGTGTGTGTGTGTGTGTGTGTGTGTTTGTTTCCGTGCAGGCGTGTGAGTGTGGCTCAACCCATCGCTGTGATCTCTGGATGCTATCTGTGTGAACCCCCTCCGGGTCAGACATGATCTGATGACTAAAGTGCTACTTAAGTACTTAACACTGGCCTGGAAGTACTGTTGTAACTGTTGAACATGTATGCTAATGAGCCTGCTGGAAATGTTACCATAAGTGAACTCATCCTTCTTATGACATCATGCTAGATGGACAGGGAAGACACTGAGATGATGTGGGTTGATGATTCCTGCACACACTCTTCTCCCTTCCAGGTGTGTTTTGCATATTTTTTCTAAGTGATTGATTTTCGTAATTTGTGTTTCTTGATTGCCCTCCTTGTTAACTCTCAGATTACTGTGACATGCACTTCTGCAAAAAAAAGAAAATAATGAAGATTGATTACCTGATAAACGTCAGTATGTGTTAAAGGTCTGGTGAAAATTGTGTATGCAAATAGTAATTATCCACACATGCCCACCCACTGACCGTTAAAACGCAAATCCTAATTGCTTATTCTCATAATTCACAGGTTTACATAGAAAATACCGTGACACAAATAACACTAAGGCTGCACACAAAGACGATCACAAAGTTACCAAATTAAACAAAAAAAAAAAAAAGCCATCCATACGTCACATTTCTGAGGGTCATTTTTTCTTCAGTAAAACGTACATGTATGTGGATGTGTAAAAGAGAAAAAGACACTGCATTTTCTCAGCACACAAAGCACTAAAACACAGTTTCACTTCAATCCCTTAAGTACCCTTCAACAGACATTTTCTCTTCACTCAAGGATTGCACTTTCAAAGCAGAAGACTGCTTAGACTTCAAAAACATCCCCATTTATTTTCTATCAATTTCCAATCGCTGTCCTCATTGGAGACATCACCACGTCCTCAAGGTAAGTGGAAGGACATGATGTTCCACTCTGGCGATGGATCTAAATTTGACTCAATCTTGAAAGCCAATGAAGAGGAAACCCAGGAAGACCTGACGAGGCTTCACCGAGCCTCACTTCTTAATTGGGTTTTTCAGAATAAGGCCAGACTTTTCCCAGCGCTTATCTTTATTAAATTAAGATACAAGACCACAGCAGAACGCTGAGTGGATTCCAGTCCATTCCTCTGGAAGCTGATACTCAGGGCTGGAATTTGAAACAGATGAGCGTGGAATGAACATTGATCATGACAATGATCAATTAAAAAAGGAAACCGTTTTGTTTTTACTGCAAAGCCTAAAGTCTTGAAACCTTGGCAACTTAAGACAATATATGTCACTACTAATACATCTAAGACATTTCATTTGAGGGCATGTTGAAACTTTGGAATTCTATTTGAAATGCTCATGCTACTTAAAACCTAAGGCTTTGAGACTAGATAATTAATTCATTAAATTAATACGTCTCAGTAATTAAATCAAATAAGATCCACTCAAGCAGATAATGTGATCAAAGCAACAACCTATATTCAGTCACAAATAAAAGCACCAGACCTGCTTAGCTACATTTTGAATTAAAAAACTGCTGAAACTTTCAGAATTTCCGTCTTTGAAGATAAGACAAAAATGTACACTTTCCAGAAGGAAAATTCAGAAGTTTCTGTAGCAGAAATAACCAAAATCGGAGTATATGATTGCAAAAATATTCTCAAAAATGAGAATATGAGAACAATGTATGAATATACACAATCAAATAAATGGAAAAGAATAAACAATGATCAGTAAACTAGTATTCAGTAAAATGTATTTATTTGTAAGCAATTCCCATCATTTAAAGATTTATTTAGAGCAAGAGGATGTCATGCTGCCACTTTCAGTTAACATCGCTTGTATTTGGGAGTGAATTCACTGCTCATATCTGAACCTATTGTTGTATCGAGGTTGACAGGGGCTGCACTGAGATTAAGTTCACAGGGCCCTTTGTGCCTTACACGCCAGTAAAAAATCCTATTTACTAGTTGTATTTACTGATACAACATTTAAATTACAGCTATTTCCCCAAAACATATGAGCATTAAATAATGCATACTACTAGATTTACACAGTTAAAAATAGTGGAAAAATGAACAGGAAAGTGGTGTGAGATAAAGGGCATGCCGTTAGGGTTAGACTATACAAGTGAGCCACCAAACACCCCCAGAACACCTGTTGCCACCCGGGTGTGAGCTCCACGCGTCTCCCCAGTGTCTCTCCACCTTACCTGAGTCTAGAGGCCCCATCCTCCAGCCTTTGTAACCCGGACTAATGCCTCCTCTCAAGCTAAGTGAATAAATGGCTTGTGCGCTTCTCTTTGGCTCTCCATTTACCAGTCCACCCATCTAGTGTGATTAGTTGGGCCGATTTGCTAACCTGACCTCCGCCCCCCCATCCCCAATCCATCCTGGTGGTAATCATCCCAATGTAGCCCCCCCACAGCCCCTCACCCCCCCATCATCAGTCAGGGCCGAGAAGCTTGAGGTCCCCCCCTCCACAAGGACAGAAGCAAGGTGACTTATGTCTGCTATTAGGCTCACCATAACCCCCTCCCCTCGCCCATGTAAGTGGTGTGCGTGTGTGTGTTTGTGTGCCTGCCGGCATGCTTGCGTGCATGTGTGTGTGTGTGTGTTTGTTTAAAAAAGCCACTCTGGTACTGATACTGCCTGGCGTTGCACTTAAACAATGTGAACACAGAAACACAAAAACACACACACACACACACACACACACACACACACACACACACACAGTCTGTAACCACAGTAAATGGTGCAGAGAGCTAGATTGAAAGTCCATCTGCTTTAATTGAGCAGAATAATGTAAGAGGAGCACTACTCTTACAGTCCCAGTAATGAGGTGTATGGCTTGGCCAAAGATTTAGGCAGGTTTGTTTCTTACAGAGAGACAGACACACACAAACTCTCCCTTCCATTGTTTCTCCCCCTCCCTTTTTATGTTAAATATAATTAACTATTGTTGTTATTATAGTTCAATTTCATTCATCCTTACCAACAGTCAGTAAACAAAAATGTGATATAATATTTTGCATATTTTGTTAGAGCATTCCCTTAATATTGGAACTCGGATCAAAATCCAGAAAAAACAACAAAGCAAACATTTTGTCTTAAGCGTGATGCTAATTAGTACTTTGATTTTGTCCATAAGGAGCAGATGACTAATCAAAACTCCCCGGCGAGGAGATGTTTTGGACGGGAACGCTCCTGAACATGGTTCCAGATGTTGACAGTTAGCCCTCTGGTTCTCAAAGAAAATAAATCCTGTGCAATGGGGAAAACGCTGCGTACGTGTGCTCCATGGCACGGAGGCAGCGGCGGCCCTGCCAGCTCCTCAGCTCTGCTGGAGCCATCCAGCGCCGTGTTTAATGAGCCTTGCGCATCCCGGAAACGCCATCGCCACAGCCAATGGGATCCCACTCCGCTGCCCGTGTTGCTGCGGCTTCCCGTCCAAGCAACAACAACAACGAAAAATAATAGCAGAGCTGTGTTTCTCGATGGAGAACGTCGGCGCAGAATGATCGCGTTAACACTCCCAAGTGATGACATTGGTATATTCACATAGATCGTTTTTTGGAGCGTGCGGAGTGCACATAGCAACAGGTGAAATACACAGCCTTAATGTCTCAGAACCAGAGGTTGTCGCGGGGAGTAAAATCCAAACACAGAAAACCCTTGACCTCTGAACTGGACGTTGGCTGCATGGGTTCGTTATCCATCGCAATTAACTCTCCACTGTTCTATGTAGCTTGTTCTTCTTTCTGCCAAAAAAAACAAAACAATGTCGTTTTGAGGACAACATTGAAAATAATTAAAGGCCTATGTCAGGAATTCTAGAAAAGATGGAGTTTCTTCATGTTTCCAAAGTTGCATTGCTAAATAGTTTAAGAATAGTAAGTAAAAGTTAACTCAAACAACACAAGACATGATGTTAATTTATCAAATGAACAGAGTTTTCAGCAAGTTCTTATCAGTTAATGAATCACTATTGTACCGACTGGTCTCTACTGTATGGCGTCTGTGAATTTAAATGGGCCACCAAAAAGTTTGGACTTGCTTTGTTGTGACCTAATGGAAAATTAAATGTGCAAAGGAATGCATGCTGTTTTATCTTTCACAACTGGCAAACAAAAATTTATGTATAATTTTCTCTGCTACCAGCAGGGTAACAAAGTGAAATCTTCAAAGTCAAAGTCATAGCTTTATTGTCAGTTACTTGTAGACATACAAAGTAGAAGAAGACGTTGAGAAGACATTTCTCACTATCCCACAGTGAACAGATAAAGTGATAGACAAGACAACAGATAACACAAGACATTTCCTAACACTAAAAGCAAACATTGAAGTGCACACCAGAAGGAACATCTACTAATATAAAAAATATAGACAATTAAATATAATAAAATATTATAGAGTCTACTATGTACTACTCAGTTTGTTTTTACGTTTCGGCCACAACCAAACAGAAAAGGGGAGCTTGGCCAGACCAGGGTGTTACATTAACTAGCACCAAAAGGTGATCGGATGAAAGAATATCAGTGTTCAACAGAGGTATGAAAGGATTACCCAAAGAACAATTTGTGACATTTTGAGCACTAACATTAGTTTTGACAGCAGTCCCCATGGCTTCAGCTCCTCTTAAAACACCCCCACCGCTAGCTGTCTGGTTAAAGCTTCATGTCCATGACATGCTCAGAAAGAGCCCATGCAGCCTCAGCGTTGCGATGCATTCCCTAGAGGACGTGTATCGGATCTCAACAAGAGGGCTTGTGATTGTGTGCGTTAGTGCTTTAAGAATTCACATGTGCGTGAATGGCATGGCATGCTGGCCTGCCTGCTCCTTCTTGATATGTTATTATGCTAAAGCCTGGACAGCTCTTCATTTCCAGTAACACCCCATTTGATGACAACACTGCTCACTCGGGCAATGAGCTCTATGCATGCAACACTTCCTCATTGGTCTCAGAATGCTTCTACAAATCCGATTCCGGTGTTACACTGAATTCTGCGACCCACCGAAAAGTGTGACCCAAGGGGGCGCTGTTGAACATTTTCTGAAACATGCACGAGTTTGAAGCAGGCATGAAGTCGTTCTCGATTACTTTGTATGTCTACATTTGATTAGCATTTTACAGACCCATACTCTGGATCAACGTGCTATTGCCCTGTTTCACAAAACCAGGCAAAAAAAACAGATGACGATACAAATGTTATGTTTTAAGCTTGTGCATGTTTCCGCATGTGGACGACTTCATGCCTGTCTACGCTTCAAACTCGTGCATGTTTTAAAAAAAAAAACAGCACCGCCTTGGGTCACACTTTTTGGTGGGTCGCAGAAATCGGTGTAACACCGGAACCGGATTTGTAGAAGCATTCTGAGACCAATGTGGAAGTATTGCGTGCATATAGCCTATTCCTCACTGAGGAACCACCTCTGCAATACACACACAGCATAAGTCACATCTATTGTGCCCTCGGGCCAAATTAAATGACCTTTACAACCAAAGCTCTAACTTACAAATAAACAAAGCTAATTGTTACCATTTGAAACTGTGGACCTTACTGCCCGATGATTAGCTGCCTGGTGTAATATCACGTTGGACCATTACAGAAGAACATGCAACAACGGCGTTCAGTTGTGACAGCAAGGTTTTTCAACAGAGCCATGAATCATGTGTGTTGATTGGTGTGTTTTGGTGATCTCAATTTCCACGTGCATAAGATGCAATAACACATACATCCACGCCGCAACACTGCACTTGTATTCTCTGAGACTTCCAATACTCGGCTGAGAATAGGAACACATAGACATGTAGTGCAGAGAAGAGAGAAAGTGAATTTGGCGTTACATGGTTCATATGGTGTAATTTTGCAAATGAAAGGAACATACAATAATAATAATGTTTTTCAATTAAATTATAATGTAGCCTACACACGAAATAATCGAAGAAGCAAAAGAGCCCAAAAGAACCAACGAATTCATTCTTTAGAATGAAAATACAATTTTGACTTTGTTTCTGGACTATTTCTGCACTCTCTTTGTACATTTGTACATTTCCATGTTTGCTCCAGTGAACCAGTATTTATTTTATTTGACTGCAAAAATCCAGCCAGTTTGTTCCATTGTCTTTCCCATTAGCTGGAGTAGCAGCACTTGGCCATCGCCTTAAGAACTGCTGTTGTTTATCTGCCCTTCCATTTAAAACTTGCCTACCAAGCAGGTTTCGCCATAAGTAGTTGTCCTGCATTTTTAAACAAAACAAAAACTAAAGTCTGAATGCCACATTGAATAGGCCTACCTCTGACCAGCCTCCCATTTTCTGCAAAATCACTCCACTGATAATTACTCAACACATCCAATTATACTTATGTAGGCCGAAACTTACACAGACTTTTCCATAAAAAGGGCTTTCACTAAAACAAAGCATTCCTGTTCAAGGGTAATCACAATGCAGTACCGCTGTGCAGGCCAGTAGAAGTCAAGCACAACGCCATTAGTGGCCAAGCACTTAGTTAAGCTCAGTGAATACCAATGTTCAGAGTGGATGTATGAGTATAAATTTATGTGATTTATGCATATTTTGTTCAAACAATTTTAATTATAGTTTTAATAACCACCCGTGTCCTTCTTTGAGCTCGATCGATTTTGACTCTTTGACATTCAGCTTCCATGGCATTGGACATTGAATGAGAATTAGACATTGAATGTCAAATTTGAGCGATATTTATCGTCTTGACTAATGCCTCCTCTTCCTGGTGACCAGGTGCTCTGTCTCTGTGGACGTCCTTAGAATGACGTAGAGAGTGAGCGATAAACATATGCCATTCGCTTCACACTCTTCCGGATGGAACGAGGACAGCGGCTCATGTCAGAAGAACCCTCCTGAACTGGCACACAGGATTGCACTGCATGTGCATTTCTGCTGCACTCATGCATGTGTTTTTCATTCTTTAAGGTCTAGTGTTAAAGTCCCTTCGGAAAAAAACATTTGCATATTTAAAATATAGAAATGTACTTTACGTTGTCATATGTTATGTGGGGCTCCAACAGCTTCCCGTCCAAGCAACAACAACAATGAAAAAGAATAGCAGAGCTGTATTTCTCAATGGAGAACCTCGGTGCAGAATGATCGCGTTCACACTCCCAAGTGATGACGTGTATTCACATAGATAGTTTTTTGGAGCGTGCGGAGCACACATAGCAACAGGTGAAATCCACAGCCTTAATGTCTCAGAACCAGCGGTTGTCACGGGGTGTAAAATCCAAACACCAAAATATAGAAATGTACTTGTTATGTTATGTGGGCTCTCTTCGGGTGCATATTTATCCCTGGAGATCCCTATGTTCCCAGGGTCTTTTGTTTCCAGGGTTCTATGTAACCCAGATATAAATAGCTGAAAATGTGAAAATGACAAGGGGTCCAATCTTTCCTGGTTCCTATGTTCCCCAGTTGTACATATATGCTCTCCCAGGGTCCTATATTCCCAGGAGTCTACGTTCCTAAGCTCTATAAAGCACGTAATGAGAACCTGAAAACTTTTACTCCATCTCTGTATTCGCTTAGTATGACAGGGCTATTCCGGGAACTCTTCAAAGAGGTTTTTCTGTTCCCCAGCAATATTGAGAGATAGAGGCTCTGAATAAGATAGGCCTACACTTGAGGGAACAAATGTTTGAGAAATACAGCAGAGCTGTATTTCTCAATGGAGAACCTCGGTGCAGAATGATCGCGTTCACACTCCCAAGTGATGACGTGTATTCACATAGATAGTTTTTTGGAGCGTGCGGAGCACACATAGCAACAGGTGAAATCCACAGCCTTAATGTCTCAGAACCAGCGGTTGTCACGGGGTGTAAAATCCAAACACCAAAATATAGAAATGTACTTGTTATGTTATGTGGGCTCTCTTCGGGTGCATATTTATCCCTGGAGATCCCTATGTTCCCAGGGTCTTTTGTTTCCAGGGTTCTATGTAACCCAGATATAAATAGCTGAAAATGTGAAAATGACAAGGGGTCCAATCTTTCCTGGTTCCTATGTTCCCCAGTTGTACATATATGCTCTCCCAGGGTCCTATATTCCCAGGAGTCTACGTTCCTAAGCTCTATAAAGCACGTAATGAGAACCTGAAAACTTTTACTCCATCTCTGTATTCGCTTAGTATGACAGGGCTATTCCGGGAACTCTTCAAAGAGGTTTTTCTGTTCCCCAGCAATATTGAGAGATAGAGGCTCTGAATAAGATAGGCCTACACTTGAGGGAACAAATGTTTGAGGAATCATCAAAGGGCAGCTTAATGGCTCCTTAGGGGAAACTAGCCTAGTGTACATGTTTTGAATCACTATCACACAACTATCACACTTAACGTTAGTCTTTTCACTGATCATCAGACCATGACATAAGTGTCACCTTTTTCAAATTTAAGCTGCTGAAATGTCAAATGCCAATTCAGTGACATTGTTCTAATAGAACATTGGCAATTTTTTGTGACCTCCAAATCAAATTGGTTTTGTTGTGCTTTTGGAAGCCTTGTTCCAATAAAAACAACGGGATACTATATATTCAATATAGGAACATGATACGGGTCAGATTTGACCTGAAAACAACGGGATGGTTAATGTCTGTTAACAGAAAATGGACCTGGGGTACAGCCGAATATGAAGCTAGTTAATTTGTCGTTGTAGATAATGTTATTCAGAGGGTGTCAATTCCAGGTATACAAAGTCAAATCCCTGCCACATGAGCCACCCAGGCAGTGTACACAGGAATGACCCGTCATTAGCTGTGCCTCTAAGCCCTGCCAACCACTGTGCTATCCAATACACACAGTTGACTGAATATACCGGAGAGAACTTTTACTTTTCTAAAACCCAGCAGTTTCATCCAATAAAAACACAAAATCAAAGTCAAGGTGCTCCATCATTTAGTCAGGGCGCTCCAACATGTTCTTGGATTTGCAGCACGCATTGCTTTGAATGCTATGAATATTGCGTTACATTTGTTGAGAAATTACATTTTTCAGTTAGGGGTGCTTAACAGTTATTATTATCCCGGCCAACGGCTATCCATCTGGGACGCAACAGCGAGAGAGCAGAGCCCAAGGCCAAGCTGGATAAATACTTTATTCAAGCCACTTAATAATGGGACACGATGCAAAACCCCTTTTGGGAGCAGGCGTTTAGAAAAATCTAATTATTCTCAGGATTTGTTTTCCAGTGGTGTTGCAGCCGTCTTAAACTGTCGGTCCAGGAAGGACATGGTAAAGTACACAGGATTACCGCCGACGGCTCTGTTTTTGCCCATTGACAGAAGGCAGGGAGCCGGTCTTTCCAGCCGCCTACCACGGGGGAAGGCTCTGCTAACGCATCCCATCCAGCGCCTAATCCATGGATCAAGTCATACAAACTATTTATAACGTCAAACATAAAGCCTACAGCGGCTCAGCCCTCCTCGCCCCACTATCCTCCTCGCGTTGACATATTTATTCAGTCTCAGGTTCGCCGGATTCTGTGATCTGTTCTGTGTTGCCGTCAGCTGTCCCCTTCCTCCTTCCTGCAGGTCACCACAATAAGATCGGCTTGCTTTTGGGCCCCCTCACCTGGGAAGTTCTATGGTTTACCTCTGTGTTCCTGCAGGTTTTCGAGTGTCTGCCCTACACGGAAGGTCATGTAGTGTTGTCTTTATTCATCTATTGATCATCATTGGATATGTATCAGTGGTGGTACAACAGTTGTGATACAACAAATGTCATATAGTCTCTATGGAGGCAACATATATTCTTTATATTGTTATGCCATTTAAGAAAATATGAATGTCAATTTCAACAAGAACACAGAACTTAACAAGAACACAGTCACCGGAGCACATTGGTAAGCATGCTGCGTTGCCCTGGAGCTCCCTGAGGCTGGTCGCTGACTGATCCTGACCTTGTCTTAACCTTGTCCCCGCCATCTCCTCCTCCCCCGTCTCCTCCTCCTCCCCCTCTTCCCTTCCTTCTCCCACCTTCTCCTCCGCCTCCTTCGAGACTCCCAATGCGATCAGCATGAACAACCAAACACGTTTGAACCGCTGACGCAAACTATTAAACAAGATGGACCACTGCACTGAACAGGGATCAATCTCACTTAACGACCATTCAACATAAGATGTGTAAATACTGTACGTGGCTTGTTTTTATTATGATGATGATGGTTCACGTATGGTTAGGAGGAAAACAGAAATATGCATCATCTCAAACTAGGGTTGTTTGTCACATAAACAGCACAGCCAAGATTCCCATTGCAAGATTCCCAGCATTCCTACTGCAGATAATGTGTAGATCCATAGGGTCAGATTGTTCCCACGAGAGGACGGGACTTGTGGTCCCATTATGTCTACTTATGTCTACTAAGCAAAACAAACAGACAGACAGACTGACAGACAGACAGACAAACAGACAGACAAACAAACACACAGCCAGGCCAATAGATCGACTCAGACACTAGGCAAACAGACAGGCTTGGACAGACACACAATGAAAGCAGGCAGAGAGCTGGACAGACAGATATTCTGGCAGACCAACAGACTTCTTCAACAGACATACATACAGGCAGGCAGACAGATACACAGGCAGATACGCAGACAGATGCAAATATATTCAAATAAATTGCATCAAAGTCGGTAGGGCGCTGCAAACTACTATTTACTGATGACCTTTTAGAAAAAAGTAAAAACCCCTCAAATATTTACATGGGGAAGAGGAGGGGAGAGGGGGGGCTAGTAGCCATGCCCTCCAGCAGAGGAAATACCAGGAGAGCCACGCATCATCACCATCATCATCACAACAACACAGGAAGGAGAGCATCGGAGCAGCAGAGGTGGAAGAGGAGGGACAACATCACGTGCACATCAGCCCCCAGAGTTACACATCACTAATTTCCACACAAAGGAACAAACCCAACTTACCAAACACACACAAAGGACCAAAGAAATACACAAACCACCAATGAAATACACAAACCTTTAACCTATTAACCATGCTTGAACCAAAAGACACAAAATCAGGAAATCCTGACAAATCCCTGCTCCACTACTTAGTAGATAAAGCCTATAAAAACTCAAATATGTAACAACTGATAACACACCGTGTTATTGCTTATTTCTGGTCATGAATCATGAATTGTGTTTGCATGAACAGCCACAGGTGCTCTGTCTTTGGAGTATAAAATGAAGGGAATATTAACCAATACCTGGCCATCAATTATTAACCAGCTGCCCACAGCATAAACCTGTCCCAGCACCGGGGATGGCTCCCAGAAAGAGACGCTTGGTTATTGAACCTCTCGTTAAAGATTCTCCTCACAGGCACAAAGAAGGGTCAGTCCAGTATCGGCCATGTTTTTCAAATACATTTCCAACGACAGGAAGTGCACAGGCAGAATGAGGAAATTATGTTATGATGCACAGGGAATAGTTTATTATGTGCATTTCCTGTGCATCATTCACTTTGCTTGTTGTCTTGGTTGGTTGGAAGAAGACACAAGAAGTTAATGAGAGGTGTATGTATGTGTGTGTGTGTGTGTGTGTGTGTGTGTGTGCCTTTACATTTTTTTTTATTATAAATGTGGGACGAATACTGCAAGAATAGAAGGTAATTGCATAGAGAGAAAGAGATGAGAGAGAGAGAGAGGCCTGTTTATGCGTGTGTGTTTACAGTTAAGCAGGAGGTGGACCTGTGCTGGTGTGTTTGTGACACAGCTGTCTGTGTTTCAGTCTGGTCTTGTTAGCCACCCGCTGAGATGCAGGCGGGCGGTGGGCCCTGGGGGGTCTAAACACAACCTGCCTGTTCTAATGCTTTACTCAGTAGGAGCCTCTTACTGATGCTTTAAAACCCTATCATTCCTTCTCCTGGATACCTGTTAAGGACTTATTTTAAGGGTTCATTGAAGGGTTATTTAATAGTTATTTAAAATTTTACATTTAGGGTTCTTTAAAGGCTCTTCAAGGGTTCTTCAAGTGTTACTTTAAGAATTACTTTAAGTGATGCTTCAAGACCTATTTAAGCTTCACTTTGGGCAGTATTTTAATGGTCAGAAAGGCAAGTATGAAACACAAAGCGCATATAGCTTTGTGGGCGGATCTCTGACGCTGTTGCTATTTTAACGGCGGCTAAATAACTCTTGACACAAATCTAAAATGGGTTGGTCTGAAACCCGTAGGTGTGTTTTGGGTGTAATGTGCAATAAACCAATGAGAGTTCCATCTCCCATCCCCTTTAAGAGCCAGCGCATTTGATCTTGATGGGTTGATATTTTGACAGCGCATTTGCAGTCTCCGCTGAGACAGATGCATGACCACATGAATTTCAAACTTCAAATGGCTCAGTTTATGGCCAAATAATAAGCCTAATTCACAAATGGTATAGTGTTTTCTTTTTTGCGGCAAAGACAACACATATATGCAGACGCGGTCCTGTGGCCTCAACTGTAGGTCTATTTAATGATATGCGGCAATACATTAACAAACATAGTTTGTTACCAGCATTGTCGTTATCGTTATATCGTTACATTATCGTTATCGACTTGTGTTCATAATATGCATGTGATTTAAAAGTACAACTTACCGATGTATCAGCTGTTCCTTCCCAAATAATTAAACCAACCATTTACCCTAAAACAAGATTTTGTTTTGGAAGGCTGGGATATACTTTGCTTGAGTTTATTATTGTTATTATTATTACTTTAACGCATGGCATAGCCTACTATACAGTGTTCATTCATGCAGCCCCTATGGAAAAAAAATGTTTCCACAATCCACATGCTATTTCTATGCAGTTTCACACATATGAACAATCTTTGACATCATAATATTTCAATTAGGCTAATTGTTTGCATGTTTGTGCTGTGTGTAGCCTATGTGTGGGAAAGCTTATGTCGCAGTTCTGACCAGCCATGGCATGTCAAAATAACAACACCAACTGCGCTATCCGCTAGTGCATTTAGACCAGGTATTTTTCAGTCAGTGGTGCAATTGCAGTGGCGCAACTTTTAGATCACTCAAATAGCACCAAGTATCATTTGCGCCAGAACATGCCTCTGCTTTTCGCCGACACGCCTCTCCAGGCGCAAGTGTAGTGGCGCCTGTTTGCTGCGGGGGAAAATCAGCTTTGCACCGGGTGCAAACTAGCAACCACACTTGCGTCGGTGTAGAAAGTCAATTAAGTAAGTGCTTCTTCAAAGGTTATTTAAGGGTAACTTGAAGTGCTTCTTTAAGAGAGTTATTAAGGGTTATTTACTTTAAGGGATCATTAAGGGCTCTTTCAATGTTACTTGAGTTTCTTCAAGGGACGTTTGTGGTTTATTTTACTTACCCTCACCAGTCATCACCAGAATGGAGGGGTCTTTGTTGTCGTGGTCCACGTTAATATCCTTAAGAGCCAGAGCAAACAGTAGTAATGTTGGATCAAAACATCTTCTATCATCCATCTTCCATCATCCATCCATACATGGACAGACAAGTAATGTGAAAAAGCGGGGTGAGTGCGTGTGTGTGCGTATGTCCCAGAAAACAAGGTGAGTGGATGTTTAAGTAAAAGACACAGAACAGAAATGTCAGAGCATCATAGTGAAACGGTGTGGCTGAGTGGGAGAGACAGAGAGAGAGAGAGAAAGAGAGAGTGCGTGCGATAGAGAGACAGAGAGAGAGAGTTAAGCAGTCAGCCACCTATACCTTTTAGCCCCTACTCTCCCAACACACGTAGCTCTGCTTCCATTGTTTATTGGCAGTATTGTCGGGTTAAAAATGGAACTCTCTGGGCCCATTGCCATTCGATTACTGCTCTGGTGTTGGATATTTGAAAGCAACATTCTGCGTAGAGTTGAAAGCTGTTTAACCTGTGCTGTCCCCAGATGCTCCACAGCTAAAAGGCTGAGCTAACAGGGCTTTGTTTGGACTTTCACATGAAAAGAACCCTGACAAAACTGTGGAGGACAGTTTTACCTGCCCATTTTGTCCCCTGCTGGGGTTTTGTTCCAGTGTCAGTCATATTATCATGACATTTAGGGGTAATAGTTAGCATGTGGAGATAGTTCAGAGAGGGGATCTTGTCTTTGATACCACCAGGATTATAGAGATGAATCAAGCTCCCCTCACCTATCAATCATTGCTCAGGTAGTCATTAATACTTCATGGCAGACTGAAATCATGGCAGACTGAAGACAGATTCATAGTTTGATGTATGCCTGTATACATTATGTTACCCTTATGTGTTATTCAAATCGTTGAACATTTCAAAAACTGTAAACCATAACCCTGCAAAAGGAAGGACTTTAATGAGGTTGAGGTTGACGCTAGAGAAGGCTAGCCAAATTGGCTCTCAAAAATATGGTTGTTTGTAAGACTTGCTCTTGGGTAGCTGCTATTACAAGACATTCTAAATGAAGAAATGGATAAACTTCCCCATGCATTGGACAGCTGAAATCCAGGAATCAATTTCAGCCTTCGGCTAGTTATGGCTTAATAAATCTCTTTAAAGCGCTATGTGGACAGCAGGCTCCTAATGACCCAGATAACGGGGGGATTACTTGCCGTTAAATCATCACGATAACCGTTTCACCAACAGCATGGATATTCATACCTATAGGTGGACTGGAGGAAAGAGAAAGAGGGGTAAAAACCTTAATTAACTCATTAATGAATTAAGTCGTCATTCTAGAGGCTGAGTATTTTAATAGGTTATGAGTCATCCAATCAGTTAATTTGGGCACAGGTGTCGGAGCGGAAGGATCTTGGTCTGAATATCTAATCAGCTATTATAAATACGCAGAGCCCTTACCGCACACAAGAGAAGTGCTAATAAATTAATCATAGTAATAATGATATCCCACGTTAAATGTAATACACTGTTTCTTTGAGAGGTTGACCTTGCAGGCCATATGCCTTTCCCTTGTGCATGCTTTTATGGGTTATTATGAAGTTCATGTTCACAGTTCACAGTTACTGAACTGCTACATTACTACTTTGATCTTGAAGTGCCCGTCCTGGAAGATGTAATACAATGTCATCTCTTTTCATAGAAAGGAAAAGCCAGATTGCACCCTTGAGAATATAGGAGAGTCTGGTTGCTAATTATTATAATTTCCCTATAAGTGTACTGTGCAATATCCAATCTCTTTCTTTGCTGAGAGTCAAGAGGTTTTATAGGAGCAAGGAGATAAAAGTACTTATTAAAATATTTTTTTGGATCAGACTGGTCTGGATTATTAAAGCATCCTAACACCTCTCCTGGCTTCACTTAAACATCTGTTACTAAATAAAACTTTTCATAAACAAAAGTTCTTTACGTACCGAATCTGTTGACGAGTAATTACCGTGAGGCGAGCACACTCTCAGATGTAAACAATAGCAACATAGCACTTTCGTCTTTTGGAGTAAATGCACGTAGCTTGAGTACAGGTTTTGAGAAGTTTGTGGACAAAAGAAAACTGAATTTACATACAAGTACAAGACCACGATGCGACTGCTGGTGTTTACGTGTGTGGTGAGAGGGGGCTCACACAAAATGCGTTGAGCAGAATCGGCACAATAAAGTAATTTACTATGATTTGATCTGAGTAACTTGATAAGCTATAGAGATGGAATGTAGTATTCCTATTACTATAAAATCTTCTAATATAGAGGCTATAGATAACTATGTTTCAGAGGACAGCAAACAATGAGGCATATTCACATATGGTTCAGTGGTCTCCAAGCAACACACAACACACTTCAATACAGAATCCACCTCACACACACACACACACACACACACACACACACACACACACACACACACACACACACACACACACACACACACACATACACAGTGTTTGAGTTCCTTGGTCCAGTGTGTTTCAGTGTTGATTAGTCTAGCCGGGGTTCTTCAGGGAGGTGATAGGACTGGCTCTCAATGGAACAATTGAGAATCGAAAGAAGAGATATGATTCTCTATGCTTCATTGTCACCAAAACCAGATTACGACAAACAAAAACCAATAGGGGAAGGATCATACAGTAGATGAAGTGCTGCATACAGTGTATTGAGATTGAAACTGTGTGGTAATGAATGTCTTTGCCTTTTGCTAACTCACACAGACAAGCCCCTGTTGAGCGTGACGTTGATGACAATGTAGGCTATGTGACGTACGTACACGCATGGCTTTGGAGCCTCACTTAAAGTACCTCTTTGTGTAGCACATGCATGTATTTGATCCCTACCTGTTCTTGAAAACATCATCTCTAAACCTAACTGCAATATGGAGCTAGCAATAAATATATAGGATTACTTTTAAAGTATTTACAGAGCGCACATATTTTGACTCGCTTGGTACAGGACACAAGTCTATTTTTGTCGCAGATCCTACAACACTATATTGGGTGTTATTAGGCAGGCATGCTAAAAAGATTGCATATTTTGTTCACACAAACCCCACAAGCCCAGTTAATCAAGGCAATGATGTACGTACAAGCGCAGTAATCTGCATGGCTTTGTAGCCTAACTACAAGTCTTCTGAGTGGAGCACTCAGACAGATATATGCATATTTTGTTTTCAGCGAATCAACAATCAATTCAAGCATTACATAGATTCCATTGAACACACACACACACACACACACACACACACACACACACACACACACACACACACATACACACAAACAAACACAAACAGACTTAACATATAAATAATCTATTTAACGATGTCTGAATTTGCTCTTCAACCATCGACTGGATTTATGGCAACATATATTAGCCTTATTTGTATGAAGAGTGACTGACTTGGCAGTGTCTTTGCGCCGGTCGCTCTTGAAATACGGCAATTACACAGAGTGTGTGTCACGATGACTGCCGGGGTGGAGGGAGAGAAGGCAGGAGAGCGAGGGTAGGGCTCGTGGCGAGAGCTATTTCTCTTTCGAATGTCCATTATGGATGGAGCCATGCTGTATGCAATCACAATGAAGGTCTATTTATAGCTGCCCTCAGCCATCCCTCTTCACCACCACCACCTAACTTGGAATGAACCTCCCTCGCACCTCCTCTCCCTTTCTCTCTATCAAGCTCTCCCTTTCTCTCTTTTTAGATCTACCTTCTTCTCCCTCCCTCCCTCTCTCTCTCTTTTTTTCTCTCTTGTGCTCCCTCCTCCTCCCTTCCACTCTCTGTCCTTCCCACCCCCCCCCCCCCCCTCTCTCTCTCTCTCTCTAGCTCTTCCCCTCGCTCTCTATTGCGCAATCTCTCAGTACTCAACGACTTCACGCACACAGACACGCACACACAATCTGCCTCTTTTCCCTGCCTCTATCACTCCGTCTCAGAAAATATCAAACACTATCACCAAACATGGATGAGGAAGTGATTTAAAGTGAGAGTGAGCGAGTGAGGAAAGAGTTACAATATCGGTCAGTTCAGTAGTGATGCAAATTGAATATCTCCCGAACAAAGAAACACATGCAATCACAAGGTATAAAATAATGAGAAAGAATGAAGAAGAGAATCAAGTGTAAAAGTAAGTGAGCAAGTGCGATAACTAGGAGACCTGACAGCGGTGTTTCCTCTCTCTTCTCTCTAACGATTGCCCTTGTGAATAAAGCTGTAGAAGTATAATGAGGACATGGCCGTCTATGTCGTCTGACTTTGACCATAACAAGGTATCTTTTTTTAGACAGTTTTTACGTGCAAAGTTCCAAATCTCACAAAGGAGCGAGAACTTACTAGCGCCGCTCGAAATCAGTTGGACAAGACGACATTGTGTGTCAAACTGGAAACTGGATTTGGGAAGAATGGATTTAGGAAGAATCCCAGACCAGTAGGTGACGAAACACATTAAGCTGGATCTGGATGAACGCCTTGCAGGGACCAATGTTGTGTGGCTCCCTGAACTTCAACCTTTTCCCCTTGTCAAGCTGGAGTTATTATACATTATAACAGTTGAATCATTATACATAATACCAGTTTTACCATTATACATAATATCAGTTTAATCCTACATAACACCAGTTCAACAATTATGCATAATACCAGTTCAACTAGTATACATAATACCAGTTTAATCATTAATATACAATACCAGTTCTACAAAAGCTTCATACTATCAGTTGAACCAATTACACATAATGCCAGTTTCATAATCAATACATATTATGAGGATTTCAATTTAGTTTGAAGTTTGATGCGATTAGTTGAGTCACTGACTGAGCAAGGGAGAGAGAGAGAGGGAGAGAGAGCAACAGAGAGTGACAGAGAGAGCTGTGATGTTTCTTGCATTTTGTTGATCAGAAATAATTTTCAATTACTGGTTGGATAATAAAAACTCTGGAAACCCATTTCCCCTAGACAGACAGACAGACATGTTAAAGTTAACCAAATTACCCAAATAAAACTGGCTCCCCCCTCACTGTTTTCTTATTGGCCAAGACAGTGTGCCTGCCAGCTGGTGATGTCACTTACCATTACATCAGTGGTCCTTGATATCACCTGGATAGTTACTATCACAATGAGATAGTAAGTAAAGATGCTTGCCAACTAACGTGTGCTAAACAAAGAACCTGTTAGCAGCACACAGTTTGCTGCATTAACCTTTAAATAACTCTTAATTCTAGCAGTATATTGGCACCCAACACAAGATTAATAATTCCTTCCAACAACTGCAGAACACATTTTATGACCAAAATAAATAGTAAATATATTTTTGTACACTCAAACCCAGGATAACATACAAAAGAACAAGCGCCCCGGGTCTGGAAAAGGCAGCAGTGGAACTGTATGTAGTGTTGTGATTAGTTGTGTTTGGCAGGCGCCTCCAGATTATGGTAGCCTATTGGTCTAACAGCCATAGAAGCAGTGGCTCTGGGCCTGAGATACAGAACAGCCGTCTATGAGACCAGACACAGCGCCTCGCGGTTAGACTCACTCACTCACTGTGGGGCGAGTTGGAAGGGAAAGAAAAAACACACTGTTCTAGGACGTAACTGGATTATTACATCATCAGGTGAAGCTCTTTTAGAATACCAGATACATATTAAATAATACTTCATCACCCCTTTTTGTGCTATCTAAATATTGAGCAGATGCTTCTTTCTAAAAGGACTTCCAGTGATTTCAGATGCATGTCTTTAAGGAGCAGTCATCTTGCTGGACATTGGGGATCGAACCCATGTCCTTTCAGCTGGGAGTGGGAACACTCTGACCACTGTTGGGTGTTTCACTGTTAGTTAGTTAGTTAGTTTATTAGTTGTCCCCTAAGGGAAATTCTTTTCACAGTTTCCTTTTGTCATTTCTCATTTCTCGTCATAGGCACATAAAGAACATAGATAAAAAAATACTTATACATTTGACATAGATGACGACAGACAGAAGGGGGGCATAGGCACATGTTCACAGTCATTGTTGGGGTACCAGGGGATACATACATTGGGGTTGGGGTACAAGGGGATACATACATTGGGGTTGGGGTACAGGGGGATACATACATTGGGGTTGGGGGACAGGGGGATACATACATTAGGGTTGGGGGACAGGGGGATACATACATTGGGGTTGGGGTACAGGGGGATACATACATTGGGGTTGGGGGACAGGGGGATACATACATTGTTACATACATTATCTGTGGGGTTTTGCTTTGTTGAGTAATGGGATGGCTGAGGGGATATATCACTGATTAAATATTGTTTTAATTTCTCCATGTTGTACAGCACTTTGGTCCACCCTGGTTGTATTTAAAGGGGTATTCTGGAAGATTTTCATTTAAATGTCAGTTTATTCACTTACACAATGGTGATGGAACCCATGCCCCACTGATGAAAGCCCATGCATTGGCGGTACTACGAAAGTTATGTAATGATTGTGGGGTTGACCTGTTTGTATCTCTGGGGAAAATTAACGCTTCTCCAAAGAGGACGAAATGGAAATTTAGAGATTAACACTTTAAATGTGCATTAGAAATACAAATCAACTTACTTTAACCGGACTACCCCTACTCAATCCTGCCCCTGGGATCCATCACCTCCAGTCCAAACGTCTTGTAGAGAGCAGTCGGGAACCAATCAGAATACAGCCCCATGTGGTTGAATGACACCACAGGCTCTTTTCAAATCCCTAGTAAATATCCTGTCTGAGCCATGTAGTTGTGTTTTGCCCTTAATTTCTTTGTGTATTTGTTTGTTGGGGGGGAGGGGGGGCAGCCAGTGAGTTTTTAATTGAAATTAACCCCCCCAGCACAGAAGGCGCTGTTAGAGGTCTCTGATCTCAAGCCAAGGATAAGCTGTATCCCTGGTGGACTCCTCGTGTTTCCCCTTCCGGCTAGCTCTCATTACGACAGCAACAACAATGCATGTTGCCTTACTGAATTAATTCTTGTTTTGGGCCTCCCTGTATTTAGCGTTGTTTAAAACGCGCCGTTCGAGGTCCCACGATATGTTTGGGATTTAATATGAACTGAGCTTCAGGTTAGGAACGAATCATGATCCACAGAGACGCACACATCTCCTTTATAGCTCAGAGGCTTCTGAAATTATTTTGCAGAATAAATAACAAATACATATTGTGCTATTCGAATAACCATGGAAGTCTCATGAAGTATTGTGTAGTGCTGGACACGGTTCAAAGGATGTTCATACTGTGTAAATATGTAAGATCAGAGAAATGTGTGTGAAGTAATTTCCTTCAGTTGAACTCACCAGGGCAGATAATTCCAAGATGGCCAACCGACCTAGGGGTGTCACAACAAGGCTTCAGATGGAATTCATAGAATGGAATTGGAATTGGAATATGGAATTTATACATGTTGTCTGTTTTAGTGACGTCGTTAAAATGTTTTGATTAAAGAAAATAGGGTATATCCTCAGGAACACAACCGGAAGAATCATTAAGATCCAGCAGGTCCGGGCATGCTTTGGCACATTGGTATGCGAAGGACTCATCGAGGGTTGTGTTTGAGCAGGATTTAGCATTCATTTCCCAGGAAGGAATAAGCCTACCCTGCAAAACAGATGAAGAGATGCTAGTTCTGGCTCGGATTCAACCCATGATCAGTATGCAGTACCCTTCAGGACTTGGAGAGAGGGAGGGGGGGGGAGACTCATGTTGCCGTTGCGATTACCAGCCGTGGTGTGAGTATTTCAGCGTAGATTAGAGACGATACCAGCAGCAGAGCCTGTGAAATATCCGCACACAGATTGGGCCAGGGCCGCCAATAGGTGCAGGTTATGATAGTTGAGGGGAGTTGGCGGTGGTGGTGGTTTTGTATGCGTGCACTCGGGGTGAGTTTGGGTTGTTGCTGTCTTGTAACTTAGTTCACATGTGAACTAAGTCCTCGACCTCCTCGACCACGCCCCCTCTCTCACACATCCTGTGGAAGGAGTGCCTGGAAAAGTGCAATAAAAATGCAATGAATTATTGTTACCTTATCATCGTTATGCAGTTGCCTGTTGCTGTTGTTGTTTCTTTGATGGTTTTGCCCAGCAGTGTATTTAAATAAAACAACCGAATGGAATGAGGCATATATTATAATAGGCCAACTTACACTTCTCCTGTCACTGTCCCTACCTTTGAAATGTGAATGTTAAAAGTTATATTTAAATCAACGGTAGATCAGCATTCTGTCATTCTGTCATGTCTGTATTATTTACCTGACTTGTCAGGTAAATCATTTTGTCCCATTAATTTTTCTCCTGTATTCTCAATTTCTGCCTGTGTAAATTATTTTGGTCTTTCTTTGTGTCACATCTGCACACACACACACACACATACACACACACACACACATACACACACACACACACACACACACACACACACACACACACACACACACACACACATACGCACACACACACACACACACACACACACACACACACACACACACACACACACACACACACACTCATTTACATGCACAGCTTAATCCGATTAAAGTCATAGTTCGACTATGCTCTGTAATTGGACAACTGCAATTGTCCAGTTATACATGGCGGTGAGTAAATCAATCCATTGGCCGAAGCATGTCATGCCCCGCTACAATAGGTGGCGCTGTACCCATTTCAACTAGTGGTAATAGAGCCACCAGCTGACTTCCTTACGTCACCAGCAACAACAATCTCAGGCGGCATTCAAAAATATGTTTCAGTAGACAGCTGTCAGTTCAATTCGGGTCCATGTCACCTCAAAATAAATGTTTTTTTCTTCCAATGTGTTTTCGATCTTTATTCATTCATTGCACCGCAGCCGAACTGAAGGGGATATTCTCTGATGAATCTTAAAGACTGCGTCGGGTCTCCAACTCTCTGGTACTTCCACAACAAGTAAAGACGCCTAGTGGGGGTTATCTCGCCCATGGGGTAACTTAAGGAATTGGGGGAAAGGAACTTTGGCTTTGACTCTCTGAAGTCCAGATTGAAGCGAACATGGAGGAGAAAGGGATAGTTTTCGTATGCGGGCTCCACTGCATAGGTGATCCAAAAGCCGGTCGGAACAATGGGATGTCAGAGCGGAGGGTTTATTTTTTCTAGTGGGCTGTAGGACCAATGGGAA
Organism: Micromesistius poutassou; assembly: GCF_964030765.1. Taxonomy (NCBI): domain Eukaryota; kingdom Metazoa; phylum Chordata; class Actinopteri; order Gadiformes; family Gadidae; genus Micromesistius; species Micromesistius poutassou. Next base: position 8,610,607 of record NC_140273.1, on the reverse strand, counting down.
TTTTTGGGGTTATTGAGAGGTTGGAACAATGGAGCGTCAGAGAAATGACATGGACCCGAAGTGAATTGACAGCTGTCTACTGAAAACAGCCCCTCCGTCGCCCGTCCGTATACGGCATTCCCCCAATTCCTCCTCCCCCATGGGCGAGATAACTCCCACTATAAGTCTTTACTTATAGTGGAAGTATCAGAGAGTCTGAGAACCCAACGCAGTCTTTAAGATTCATAATATCAGAGAATATCCCCGTCAGTTCGGCCGCAGCACAATGAATGAATAAAGATTGTTAACACTTCGGGAGAAAAAAACTTTTATTTTGACAGATGTGCCCGTTACAGTTACTACTTTACAACCTTGTTGATGACCCACATTTAGAAAAACATGTACTTTTAATTCAGCCTTGGGTGAAATCGAAGCGTAGTGTCTGTGTACTTCCACCTGCACTGAATGAAGGTGGACTTGAGAAGCTCAAGCAGTGATGAGCAATTGCTTGTGGAGCTTCAGCACATTAAGACCTGGAATATTGTATGCCATGCCAATGCGCGCTCTCGCGGCCGGGGATACAATTCTTATAGGGGGTAACTACATTCACCGGCTTCCTCCATCTTCTGCGCCACCTTTTTAAATACAACAACACGACTATCGTCTCCTTCTACTTCCGGCTCACAGCCCCCGGAAAAGATCTCGAGCATGTGCAGAACGCATAATCCAATCCCAATCCTTACATGCATGCTTAATGCGAATACTGTTGAATAATCTAGGGGTCTTAATTTGACTATGAGAAACCCAATTCGATTCAATTTTAGCTCAACTAAGGTGTATACATGCACTTAATAATGCTTAATAATGCACTTAATAATTCAATCATAGTTTGACTAACCCAATAATTCGACTTTCTTGAGTGTCATGTAAACGCACTGTGGAGCGGGAGACGGGAAACACATGCAGTGTAAATATGTCCTTCGAGTGACCCGGTAAATCTGAGTTGATTGCTGAGCATGACCCAGAGGGGGTCTCTAGGGTACACACTGTGCGTGTGTGTGTGTATGTGTGTGTGTGTGTGCAACCCTAATGCAATGGGACCCTTTCTCATGCCACTTTCTCTCTTGTGTGAGAGAGAGAGTCAGAGAGAGAAGGAGAGGAGGACACACAGACAAAGAGAGGGAGATATCCAAGGTAGCAGAGAGGGAGATATATAGGGATGAAGAAGGAGGGAGACATAGGGTAGAGAGAGAGAAAAAGAGCGACGGAGACGGGAAGGGAAAGGGAAGGAGCGAGTGAGAGACCCTGGGACAGAGAAGAGTGAAAGAGAGAGGTAAGAAGAGAACAGGAGAGAGAGAACATGTCTTTGTGTGCACTAGCTTCGGTCTCTGGGGTCCTCTATCATTATTATTATTATATCTCTTTCATTATTAGGGGGTCCAAACCAAAAGAATATCCTTGTTGTTGTTATTACGCATGTAGTCCTTTCACTCGATTACATTACCTAAGATTAGATCAGATAAAATGTGTTGTCATTATGCAGAGTACAGGTAGGAAGCCAATGAAATGCAGTTAGCATATAACCAGATGTGAAAATGTAGTATACAGCAAATGTGAGAGCTACAGCAATGCTTCAGTTTGAAGTTTATTGATTCATACAGCACCTTAAAGAAAACACATGCCACAACAATAAAGCACATACAGTAGCAGAAGAAGCAGCAATTAGGCAGGGAATCAGAATGAAATAATATGCAGGGAGACCACCACTTTGCATAAGAAACACTAGTATAAACCTTTTTTAGATTATTGCTGTGTGTGTGTGTGTGTCTCTGTGTGTTGATGCATATGTGTGTGCATGCATGTATGTGTGTGATTATGTTTGCATCAATGTATGTGTGTGTGTGTCCACCATGTTGTGTACAGTGGGCTCCAACTGGACAAAGGTCTGAATGATGTGACGTTCTTAAATTAATAAAAAAAGGTTGAAGGGGGAGTCAGAACTCAGACTGAGCTCGTGTTTGTCCTGCAGTCTGCTCGTTTCTGGAACATTCTCACCATAGCTACCAAACACACACACAGACACACACACACACACACACACACACACACACACACACACACACACACACACACACACACACACACGGCTCAAACAGCTTCGCAGGGTTCCACAGGAATCCCAAGACGTCTGAACATTGTGTTCTTGGTTCTCTGCTTGCCCCCTTAACATCCCAACATTTCCATCCACGGTGGTCGTCCCCGGCAACAGGCATAACCGCCCAATAACCTGTCCAATTACCCTTTTATGGTAATTGAAATTCCCTCCCGAAAGATTTATGAGAGAAAAGCATGTTTCATAGAGTTTTCTACGATTCCTCTTCAGTCATGAGGAACCAACAGTCATTAGCTCATTTCAGCTGATGGAGCACAGAGAGATGTTACACGCAACAGTTCACCGTCAGGTTAATGCATGGAGCACAGCCGTCCAATCAGAGCTCAGAGCTCCAGGGACGGCAGGAAGTGTTACCGTTGGTTCGCCCTGACGGAGGGTGAAAATAGTCTGTAAGTACTCTGAGTTTCACCGATGCGGGACTCTACGATTACAAAGATACTAATTAGTCTAATCAATAATCTGGAAAATATGAATTACGTCTGAATTATGTCTCAGGCATGACAGCCATTTTGTTTGAAACTAAAGGAGTTTCAACTGTCACAGGATTCATGTTTTCAACCAGAATATAAATGTGATTTGTTTGCAAAGAAATACCAAAAATAACTAGGAACATCTTTACAGAAATTGACAGACACAAATACTGCCATTTACAACATCTAGTATATTAAGGTGACCAGATTTCTGAGACAAAATCCGGGGACATTTTGGGTTCAGCGGTGTAAAAAACATGTGTTTTTGTCATAGAAAACTGAAACGGGGGTCGGACGGAATTGTTGACGGGGGGGTGCGAGTTTGTGGAGGGGGGGGGGGGGGGGGTGCAGGTTTGCGGGCGGACGGGATAGTTGACCGGGGGGTGGGGGGGGGGGACAGGCCGGGGACAGGTCATATACCGTCCAGGTATACCGACCAGACCGTCCCCGGAAACCAGGGACGTCTGGTCACCCTATAGTATATACCTATTAAATATCACAATGTAGATCCCCAGAAGACTTATAAAATAACTTTTGGAGGACATATGTACGTTATTTCCATGTAGTCTGCTTAGCAGGGCGGATACAATGAAACCATTTAAATGTCTCCGGTCAACAGTCTCCAAAATAATCTCCCAATGTCCCTTTTATGACAGTAATGACAGAAAGAATAATGATGTTAGTACATTAAAGAGATGAATAAAAAAACACTCTCAAAGATAGACAGACGGACAGACAGACACACACACACAACCACACACACAAACACACATACACACTCAAATAAACAAACACAAATCAATTACAGCCAAGCAACACACACACACACACACACACACACACACACACACACACACACACACACACACACTGCTCCATCAACAGGGAGAGTTGATCAATAGAGGCTGAAGGATGCCAAGTGACAGGGGAGCCATGGCCAGCTGCTGCTACGACTGGCGGGATTGGGACCACTTGCCTGTGGGAGGGGCTGCCCACACCACAGAGGACGTCAAAAGGTGGCCAGGTGTAGCATCTCAGGCTACTACTCAATCAGCTTTCGGTTCCCTCTCACCCAATCAATTGGGGTTCAGTCTCTCAAGACAAAGTTTTATGTTAAATATTCCAGATGCTGGACATCTGGACATGGCTACACCGGATCCAGAAATCCAGAGCCAGACCTGACCAATCATGACACGGTGTTATGCTATGCATTATAATAGCCTGCTATGTTTTCTGCAGAGTTCTACAAGTACAGAGTGTCGTGATTGGTCAAAATTGCACCTTGGACCTTGCATCCAGTTCTGGACTTCTGGAACCGGTGACGAGTCGGGGGAGGTCACTCTGGTTTGAGTCACTTTACTCTGGCTTAAGTCACTTTTCAGTCACCGGCTTGATTCATATCTCCCTTGATATCATTGTGGACCAAGGACCAAAAGTGGACCAAAATAAAACAGATGACATTGCGTGAATAGCTCCGGTGGACAAGTAGCACCGTGCAGGTTTGAATAACAAGATGATGAACTGTCTGGCAGCCAAGCTGTGGAAGAGCTGCACAGCTGTGTGTGTGACCCAGGTCTAGGCAGTTTCTGGGACCTGGAAGGTGGCTGATCAGAGTGGCCCCCAGAGAGAGTGGACCGGTCCCAGGGACAGACTGCAGCAGATGCAGGCATGTAGTTGGCCAAAATGGGATGGATTGATTTAGCCTGCCCTTCCACGGAGTTGGAGATGAGTGAACCTGGCAACCAGGCTGGAAGTCTTTTCACAAAAAAGTGGGAATTACATTTGTTCAAATATGATGAAAGCAAAGAATCAAGTGACGAGAGAACGAGACTGGCTTACATGTCCGGAGGCATTCTGCTAAACGGTGGGTTTGATTCTGACTCCCTACAATTTTCTTTGGAATGAAGTTAATTTGAGTATGGTACTTGGAGGAAATACATGAAAGAGGGAAATGTCCTGCAGTGAATCAATGTTGAACTCCAGTTAGAGATACCCCTCTTCTAAGACTCAGTTTTCTATGAGCTTTTGTGGGGTGCCCTGAGAATTAAATAACAGCAGTCTATCCTCAGCTCATCCTTAAACCCTGTGGGGTTTAAAGATGAGCTGAGGATCCTAGTGGAGTCTATCCTCAGCTACTCCTATTCATAGTGGAGCCTATCCGCCTAACCATGTTCCCTCACGCATAGTGGTGTCTATCCTAAGCTTCCCTCATTCATAGTGGAGACTTCCCTCAGCTTATCTCATTCATAGTGGAGACTACCCTCAGCTTATCTCATTCATAGTGGAAACTACCCTCAGCTTCTCTCATTCATAGTGGAGACTACCCTCAGCTTCTCTCATTCATAGTGGAGTCTACCCTAAGCCTCTCTCGTTCATCGTAGAGTCTATCATTAGCTAATCCTTTAACACTGTTCCTCTTTTTGCCTTTCTTCTGATCAACATCCAATCCACAAAATAAACAACAGATACACCAATATACAGTGCGTGTAAGTGTGTGTGTGTGTGTGTGGTGTGAGTGTGTGTGTGTGTGTGTGTGTGTGTCCTTGTTCCAGTGTTTTGATCTTCCATCTTGTGGTTCTGTCTTTAATCTCTACACCTTCTTTCATTTCTTGTTTTTCTCAGTCTTGCACTTTCATAATCTTTAATCTTCCTCTGATCGATTTGTTTTTCATCCTGTTAGGCTTCTTCCTATAACGTAAAGTGAAGCACTGGTAGTGTATTAGTACATTATTACATATTATTTCATAACATTATTGTGAATATTGTTATTAGTAGCAGCAGTAGTATTAGTATAAAGTATTTACCTGACATACAAGTGATTTTGTATATCAGCAAATTAATTACTGCCTTGTTCCTGACTACTTCTAGTGCAGCTACTACATAGAATACCATTTAGTTCATTGTATTATACGCAGCATATGGAATATTGCTTCTTCACACACACTCACACACACACACACACACACACACACACACACACACACACACACACACACACACACACACACACACACACACACACACAACCACAACCTTCATTGTCTCGATCAGATTTCCAACACCAGGTCAAGCAAGCCTCCTGAGGTCGCCACAACGGGAATAGAACCGGGTCGTCTGTCCTCCCACCAGCAACCACTGGCATTCAACAAACGTGTTCCTTCTACCACTAGGAAAAGACACACTAAAATACCACTAGGAAAACGACACAATAGATTACCTCTACCAATAGGAAAACAACACTATAAAGTACCTCTACCACTACGGTAACTACAATATAAAGGACCTCTACCACTAGGGTAACTACAATATAAAGGACCTCTCCCATTTGGAAAGCTACAAAAAAATACCTTTACAACTAGGAAAATAAAGAACAAAACTTGAATCTATTGTTTCCTGTCTTAAAAAACAAATATTTGTAATGTCTGTATTTAACATTATAGAAAAGTTTAAAATGTGTTGTAAAGTAACATGTTCACCTAATAAGTGTATACATTTGGATGTGATGTTACACATTTACAATCATTATAAACAAATCAAACTAGATGAAAAGTCTGAGTTTTCTCCCCTCCTGCAATAATAGCAGTTATTTCAGAATATAACAGGTTGAACCTGTAATATTTGGTCCAGTGAACACAAATGAGTCCTCATTTCCTTTGAGTGTTTATGTGTGTTTGCTATTTGCATACGAAAATAAACCAAAAATAAAGTAAGAAAGAAAAAGCCCAGAACAAAATTATACAAAACATTGCCATAATAGGACAGTGTTGGTTTAATCAGATCGCCTGGGAAGGAAATCAGAGTGGTGGGAGATGACCGTCCTCCTATGATTACAGATCAGGTTCACATGAAAATGTGTTTTCTTTACAATTTCTGTCTTCAAAAATGTAGTTAAATTTGTATTTTGTTACAGTAATTAAAGAAGGAAACTTGCCGCTACCGATTGAAAATCTGTCCAAAATCTGTCCTCAAGGTTCTTGCTTATCTTTCTGTGACCATTTTCTCACAACTGGAATCCGACAGGCAAACAGAAACACGTTGGTCTGTTGGGTTTCGACAGACCCTTGACCTTTGCCCTCTTTGACCCTGCCCATCTACCTCTGGCCCCAGGGGCCCCCAGGACACACGCCACCAGGGCCCCTCCCTACCTGGGGCCCACTCTGTACATCAAGCCTGCCCGGGGACTGCAGCTGCACAGCGTCACTGGACAATGTTCACAGCTGCCCGCCCCCCAACCCCCCTCCAACCTCTGCTGTTGGCTCTGAGCTGCACTTCAGTCCCATCTGGTCAGGCTAGCGTGTAAGCTACCAGTTTGAAGGGGCTAGGCACGCTAGGGTGTCGATTATAAAAAAAAATTATACAGCATTAAAGATTACATTTATTTTATTTAAATTCGTTTTAGGATTATGATGTAGGTATTTGAAGCTCCAGATGCTGGTCTCACTAACTTCCACTATAGGTTAGATAGGATCTAGGCCTACTTTATAGACGCTACAATGGGAGCCACGGCAGCAAGCACAGGACAATACAAAAAAAAGGAAGAAAAATAAATAGAAAAATAGAAATTGGGACCGAAAAATATAAAAATGTTTGCAGTAAATATTTTTAACTACAGTATGAGTATAATGAGTTATATGCCAACAGTACAGTATACAAACTATTAACGTCGCCATGAGCCCCATACATGTCCTACGTCGTACTACAACGAGCAGAAGGCTATTGAATCGTCCTGATGAATCAGAGTAGATCTGCGTGCCGCGCGTCACCACCGCTCGGGACCGTTATGACTCTGCAGGCTGCGTGACGCGCCAGTGAATCCACTTGGCGGGGAGGAGCGGACTTCAGGCACACTATGCGTGCAGGCGGTGGTAGTGTGGGGAGATGCGGGGAGAGTTGGTGGATAGGGTGCCCAGGACGCCACCAGCGGTGCGTCTGTGTGAGGACTTCACCGTGGCATTTTCTTGACCGTCACAATTTTTTTTCTTTTTTTTTTCCCAAATCGTTTACATTTTTTTTTACTACTTCAAAGCCTACTTATTGACCTATTTTTGGACCTGGCATTTTTAAGAGGAAAACTTTTAGCATTCGAACGCATGTGGCGCTTTGCCTCGTGCCGTTCTTTGTAGGAGACAATCTTAAGGAAAAACAAACAGGCCTACATTCTCGTCGCAAGAAGACCTGCACGAGTGCGTCATTGGACCGCAAGTTATTATTTCGCCAGTAGTAATCACTCAGGACTCGTACTACTATGATGTCAAGCGCCGCGCTGTTTTCGATGGGAAACAAACTTTGACCACCTCTTCATGGAGTTTCAAAATGACCCATTCTAACTTCACGGAAGACGGAAGCGACGATGGGATCTACTCGGGCGAGGCGCTCAACGCCTCCCTGGACAACCAGACGCACGCGGGCGGCAACCGCACGACCTGCAGACCCGCAGAGGTGGACTCCCAGGTCATCGTGGTCGGCGTGTTCCTCGCCCTGTTCATCCTGGTGGCCATCGTGGGCAACATCCTGGTCATCCTCTCGGTGCTGTGCAACAGGCACCTGCAGACGGTCACCAACTTCTTCATCGTCAACCTGGCCGTGGCCGACTTGCTGCTCAGCATCATCGTGCTGCCCTTCTCCGCGTCCCTGGAGGTGCTGGGCTGCTGGCTGTTCGGCCGTGTGTTCTGCAACATCTGGGCCGCTGTGGACGTGCTGTGCTGCACCGCGTCCATCCTCAGCCTGTGCGTGATCTCCATCGACCGCTACATCGGCGTGAAGCACTGCCTCAAGTACCCCGCGATCGTGACCGAGCGGCGGGCGGCAGTGATCCTGGTGGTGGTGTGGCTCTCCTCCATGGTAATCTCCATAGGACCGTTGCTCGGCTGGAAGGAGCCGCCGCCGGAGGACGAGCGCATCTGCAGGATCACGGAGGAGCCCTTCTACGCGATCTTCTCCTCGCTCTTCTCCTTCTACCTGCCGCTCATGGTCATCCTGGTCATGTACTTTCGGGTGTACGTGGTGGCGCGCCGGACCACCAAGAGTTTGGAAGCGGGCGTGAAGCGGGAGAGGAACAAGTCGATGGAGGTGGTGCTGCGTATCCACTGTCGCAGCGTGCTGGGCGACGTGCGTCCGGACGGCTCCAAGAGCAGCAAGCAGCACCCGTTCAGGAGCTCGCTGTCGGTGCGCCTCATGAAGTTCTCGCGGGAGAAGAAAGCGGCGAAAACCTTGGCGATTGTGGTCGGCATGTTCATCCTGTGCTGGCTACCCTTTTTCTTCCTTCTACCACTTGGTAACGTTCCTTCTCATTCTCTTTTATACAAAGGCTATATTGCCACAGGCTACGTAATATTGTGAGCGATGGTGATGGAATTCTCAGACAGTCAACGTAATGACACAAATCACATCCCATTAATCTTTATTTTTATTATATAATTAAATGATAGGCTTACATCAAAACACACACACACACACACACACACACACACACACACACACACACACACACACACACACACACACACACACACACACACACACACACACACACACACACACACAATCCATATAGCCAGGAGAAAATCTTCAGCCTGCATTAAAATGTGAACATCACTTAGGGTCAGTGATTGAGCTTTCACTACAGATCATTCACAGCACTGAGCATTTTAATTTTTTCATTAATTCAAATGTATTGCACTAAGCAATCAATAAGCAATTTCATGCTTGCTTATTGATTTGGCCCAGATGCATTTCACCACCAGTCAGATGTGATCTTGCTATCTGACATGGAGGTCTTCCTCAACCTTGAAGATCCAACAGTAGTCCTAGCATATTTAGCTGCTTATCCCCCCCCCCCCCCCCCCCCCCCATCTCCTCATACTCTTCCACACGTGCACACGTATACACGTCCCATCCCCAGAGTTTGACCTCCACCCCCCCCCCCCCCCCTGGTGTTTTATAAACTGGTGATTTATAAACTGGCTTAATGACAAGAGTAATTGACCCGAATGAACCAGTCACTTTCCTGGTATTCTTCTCAGTGAGAGGCTGAAAGAAAAAAACAGAGATGAGGAGCAGAGAGGAAGGAAAGGGAGGATGTAGCTCCGCTCCACACTTCGTAGATAACAACACAATTAGTGATTCAAACTCTGGGCTTCAAAAAGACTTAATACCCTTTTGGAAAATTACATGATTGTTATTCCTCATAGACGACAATTCTCTGTTTGATATTCTCTCTGTTTCTCTATGTGTGCGTGTGTGTGTGTGTCCGTGCGATGTCTGCGTGTGTGTCAGAGTGTTGGTTTAAAGTGCATTGGAGGGCATCATCTTAACAAAGGTGCATGCAGCAGGTCCCAGTGTTCTCTAACCAGTCCCTGTCCACATGAGTGTTCAGAGCTACCCTGTCTTGGCATCGCTACAGAATCCCTGCCAAATATCTACCATTTTCTATGGAGAAATTAAAAAGGAGAGAGAAAAAGGTTTGATTTTATAAGTAACTTTGGTCCACTGTTGTTCTGATTTCCCTTTAGATTGTGTTGGGCAGGAACAGAGGAGAATGGGGAAGGGGGGCTTGGCCAAAAGGAAATGCTTATCTGAAGAAAATAGCACTTAATCTACAATATATATTTTTTGTTAGATCTTAGGGTGTTTAAAGTGGCAGATGAATCAACTGCTTGCATATTTTAAATAAAGATTCTTCAGATCCTAAATGAATCTGTTATGTATTCAGTCAGCACTGCAGGATTCAGACTTACAGGGTTGTTTGAAACTACAACTTTTCCTATAGTGTTGTCTTGTTACGACCGATTTGCATTTAGCTCCTAGCTTTCAATACAGGAAACAATATTTTCTTGGATGTTGTGCGTGAAACACTTCCCAGAATGTTGAACCTTTCTTGAAATGAAAATCCAAATCATGTATTTTCAACATGAGAAAATACACATTGGTGTGTATGTAGCACTGGGGCTGACTATTTGGCCTAAAGTTAAGGTTTTTTATTTACAATATACTATTAAATATGTCTGATTCCAATGTGATGTAATTTGTACATAACATTAAAAGTCCCAATATATTGACATTGAGGTCTAAAATCCTGCTGTATGTCAAGGCGAAACGACAAGGTTCTGTGTGTGTACACAAATACATGCAGCCCTCTCAGAGCCTAGCAACGTGTCAGCCTTCTATGCAGAGGCTCACATCGTCACACAAATACAAAAACCCTTGTTGGACTCAACAGCCTCAACTCAGGCTAAGGCGTAAGGAAACATTCCTACTACCATGTTCTTGTGCAAGCACTGCATAGTGCCATGGCCAGATCTATAGGCTGGAAAGGGCCCGGTATGCTTAAAATTAAATGGAAATCAGCATGCATAGGCTGTTGAACATGTTCATTTTTACAGGGTACAATTTAGTCATAACATTAATGACAACTTAATGACATTAATGACATGAGTCGCCGTGGGAGAAGACTTGTCCCAGGTGACTACAAATGAAATCATTCATAACTGCAGGCAGTGGCGTAAAGGGGGAGGGGACATGTTGGAAAAAGTGTTCAGTACCCTTGCGCACACTAAAGTGATCAAAGTCCAATGTGCTGCTTTGATTTGATCCCAACCCTGCCATTTCTGTCGGTGCAAAAACTGCAACTTTCCCTATTGAGAAGACAATAACATTTATTGTGGTCTATTGTGCAATTGATTAGCTGTGATCCTTCTCGGTGCAGGGGGTCATCTTCCATCCCACCACATCGTCATAGCAGAGAAAGAATAGACCGGGATGAAGGAACAAGCCCAATCATAAACCAGGGCGATTGGAATAACTTTACAATGCCCTGATTGGCTTCTTCGTTTTCCTCCCCTCCGATGAAAACGCAATCATATTAAATATGCAGTCATTATTGTTCAAGGTCCTCCATTGCCAGTCCTTTCAACAATTGGCCTTTCTAGGTTTGAGCCTGACAGCCGTTCAGAGATACGGTGGTCGTATTTGTCGTATGACTCAAAGCACTGGGTGAGATCCCCAGTGTGAGCAGCTTATCTGTATCTCTACCTGAAATCATGTCCTTTTGGATAAAATAAAAACTTAACTCAATAGTAAATTTAGGGAAACATTACAGGACAAGGAGCATCGTAACATCTGCTAATAATGAATTAAATATAAATGAAAATATGTTTTGTCGTGAAACTGTTTGCCGTTTGATTTGAGTGCCATAGAGTTTTGGTTGTTGTCCTACATTCAATTACAACAGTTGACAAAGGCACATCCTGTTCCTTTGATCAGTGGAATTCATCATTTTGTCCAACATCCGTTATATTTGTACATTTTTGTCCAACATCCATCATACTTGTACTTGTTTCCTGTCTTTTGGTTAACAATGGAAGTTATGGGGTTTTGCCAATTTAACGTGTGTTGGACGGACAGCGTTTTAGATCCAAACACAGAAATCTGAAGGTTACGGCCATAAGAAAGCAAAAGAAGACGAGACATGCTGGCCTTGTTATTGAAGGCAAGCTCTGCAAGCGGAATCATTTGAACTAGACGGGACACTATATGTTTAAATATTTGTTTAGTCTGAGTCTAATTCTGTGATCCGTGATAAGATGCAACATTTTAAAGCAAAAATGTATCTGCAGCAAACAGGCAAAACCCATGCATGTAGGCGAATTTCAAACCCATAGAACATGTGTCTGGATGGGTGCATGCTGTGCATAGGCTGTGAGGAAGGAATTTTTGCTTTGCACCAGCTTGCGTAGTTTACTCACTGCAACTTTAACAGAGGTTTGAGTCCCATGAAGCATTTGGCTAGCAGCGCTTTACATGCAGCTACTCTCTGCGGCCCTGATCATCACTGATCACCACTGATCACCGATCATGAGTTAACCTTGCGTCTCCGAACGGAGGCGTGCGTAGGGACGGCGGTGGAACGTCAGTTCAGTCGAGAAGGGTACTCCCTCAGCAACATTACACTCTTATTGTAGGCCCGCTGTTCTCCAAGGCCATGTCCTGGCTCCAACATAGAAAATAAAATGTATTTTGCATTTCGAAAGTGTGAAGTGTGTGAACTTGCCAACTCATCTTAGCCCAATCTATGTCAAAAAGAAAATTCTCCAAAAGGCTGGATCTTGAAAACACACACACACACACACACACACACACACACACACACACACACACACACACACACACACACACAAACACCTTCATTATCTCCTCAAGTACCCCTCTCTTCAAAGCAATCAGCTTTCCAACACTGGATAAAAGTGTAATAATATTCTAACAGACAGTGGGCAGGTCAAGCAACTACTTATAGCCTCCTGAGTTTGCCATAACAGGAATTGAACCGGGTCCTTTGTCCTCCCACCAGTGCCCACCAGCGCCCACCGGCGCTCAACGAAGAAAGTTGTTTCTTCAACCTCTAGGAAAACTACACAATAAAGTACCTTTACCACTAGGAAAACAACACAATATAGTACCTCTTCCCACTAGGAAAACTACACAATGAAGTTCTTCTACCACGAGGAAAACTACACAATATAGTACCTCTTCCCACTAGGAAAACTACACAATAAATTACCTCTACCATGAGGAAAACTACACAATAAAGTACCTCTACCACTAGGAATACTACACAATAAAGTACCTCATCCATTAGAAAGAACGCAATGAACATATTTAAATGCTTACATTTTTTTAACTATATGTTACAAATATTTGTAGGAATTTGTATTATTATGGAGTAGTATTCAGTAGAAGCAGAATACCTTATGTCTATCATTAAACATTTATTGACATGCTGTAGTACCAGACAGTTGAATGTTTTTATGTTATGATTAAATTATTAAGCTATAAATATTAAATGTTATATTAAATATTAAATGTTCTTTTTTTTTTTTTTTTTTTTTTTCTTGTTTATTTGAAAACAGGGACAGTGCACATTAATAACATTACTGTAAATGCGCCAGAATTAGCCAAGAGGCTATTTTTCATCTGTAGTCCCCAGACGGATGTTAAAAAGTCACCCTTTTTCACCTGTTCTTTCACACACAGGCCCAATTTCCCATACAGTTCATGCACTTGAGTTCTCTCTCTCTCTCTCTCTAGCAAACAAACAAAAATGAAATGGTGCATGTGTATATATATATATATATATATATATATATATATTTATATATGTATGCACACGCAGCACCTTTTCATTTTTCTTTTGTTTGATTTTAATTGTCCTGATTTTCTTATCATCTCACCTCATCTTAGCCTGTGGATATTTATGGATCTAACCAAGAATCTAAGTGCTGGGAATAGAGCAGACTAAGCACTACACTATCCCACACCCCTTTGCCATCTCAGATGAAGATGGTAGGTGTGGTGATGCAGAACAATGAGCATGGGCCACAGAGGCATAGGTCACTGGTCCCCAATACGGCCAGGCTCTATAGCGCCACACCTTAAGGTAACAGCCTGGGAAAGGTAGCTTTTCTTTCGTGTGTAAGTGTGGCCATAAAGGTAACCGTTCTCTGGAGAACAACATTCATAATCCTCATGGGTAGCAAGTGAGAAGTGAATCACTGTGATTCTGTTGGGCAGGGTAGTGTTTAAGTGGTGGATAGGACGGTGGATATTCCCCTGTGGGGAATGGGGTATGAGGAATTGTTTGGATACCCGATTTGCGCAGCCTTAGCATCCTTTAGCGAGTTAGCTACAAGTACATAACTATGGGATTCCGCTGGTGAAGCAGAAGGCCTACAAAGTCCTTTTAATTTATTTATACAAAAATCATTAGGTTCGCCAAAAGCCTATGCTTCTTTCTTCATGTTTAGCAGTATTTCATCATCCTGTTCTTGAGTTAGATCGTGGGTGAAAGCTTATCCTGTAAAATCAGCATCCTGTCTTGAGCGGAGTGGTAGGCCTGCAGAACAGAGATTCCACCAAACAAAAATTTATTTTTGACTTTCTTCATAGGCAGGGTGCAGACGATGCGTGTATAAGTTCAACACTTGGCAGAAATACAAACACAGAGAACAACATCGACAGAACCGTGAGAAGACGTGAGAAGACATGAGAGACGCCTACTCGATGCGAAAAAACACCAGTGCCTGAGGTGACCTGGAACTGAGGGGTATTTAAGGGAGTGTAAAGGGATGAATGAACCACCGAGACACAGATGTCTGACACTGACATTCTGACACTGACAGTCATTCATGTAACATATATATAATCGTCTAACAAATAAGAAAATGAAAGTCTGAATGCAGACATGCTCACATCTGGGTGAGTCACTTTCTTTCGCTTCGTATTTGTTTGGACTAATCATGTTGTTTGAGGCGGGGATCTGTTAGCGGGTAATTGGCAAACACAAACTCAGCCAGTACTTGTAAACTGTAACAAAGTGTCTGTAAACGTTTCACAATCAACACTGTGTGGACTGCAAAAATATACTTACCAAATCCTCTTCTGAAAGCTTCATCCACTAATCAAATCAACCTTTTTCTTCGGTGGAATATCTTCTCATGAAAACAAGCGTCACGCCACCCCTTCCAGTTGTTCGTTTCTTAGCCCAGACTCTGCCAACTGCCTCCGGAAGTTCTGCTATAACATACTAGGACTGCTGGATCCAAGATTATCCAAGGCAAACAGACATTGGTGACTAGTTTGTGGTCATGTATTGATAATATATTATATTATCAATACATGATTTGCGGACATACTAGTTTGTGGTCATGTATTGATAATATAATATATTATCAATACATGACCACAAACTAGTCACCAATGTCTGTTTGCCTTGTTTGACACTAATATGTAGTATATTCATTAAAGTAGAGTGTGTATAAATGCAGCTGAAACAGGATCTTTATTAGAGAGCTAAAGGCCTTCATCATACGGGTGTAATAGTAGAGGCGAACACAGATGTATCTCACGACCTTACTAAAGGCCACTGGCATGCCTAGCCCATAATGAACTAAATGAGCTACACCTGTTTTTGCCCCCACTATTACACCTCGGTGATATATGCCTGGACATTGTTAGATAGCCTACAAGCTAAGATACATCTGTCCCATAGATATATATACTGACTAGATATCGCCTGAGCAGCGCTGTTCAGTGGAACGTATGCGTCAACAATGCCACCATCTTGCCGCAGGGTAACCACCCACCTGAATGAATGAAGTCCATGGGGTAGAGGTCCTCTCACACTCAAAATCACTCTAAATCCCCTTATTTTAAGGCAATCTTCAAGTGGGTTGGGTCAAACGTGTGTTTGTGGTAATGATAGTAAAAATAATTGATAAATATATATACTTTTTTATTATCATTACACGTCTGACGTATGTCAGAAACCCTTGAAACACTTGAAGATTGCTTAAAAGGAAGGGGATTTTGAGTGATTTTGAGTGTGAAAGGACCTCTGCCCCATCTGACTTCATTCATTCAGGTGGGTGGTAACCCCGCGGCAAGATGGTGGTATTGTTGACGCATGCTTAGAAGCCGAATGCAATATGTAGTCTGTATGTATATAATATATATATGTATCTCTCCAGCACAAAGAGTGCGTGTGTGTGTGTGTGTGTGTGTGTGTGTGTGTGTGTGTGTTCTGGGTCAGCTGGACGGCACACATAATCATGAGGCTATTTCAGATCCACAGAATCTTGCTTTCATCTGGGAGACGCAATTATGAGCAATTACCTCCCACTGACGTTCGCCAGGAAACAGTAGAGCTACTAGGCTCTGGGTGAACCAAGCATGCTAGCATGATGGCTAACAACAATGCTGTGTGGCAGCCTTTCCAAACCTTTTTAAGCCGGGGCCCAGTAGATCTTGACCCTCAGCCTCTGGGGCCCACTTAGACCTACATAAACAAACTTGAGTAGATATACAAAACTAGAATGACCAAATGAACACAAATGTCTTAATGAAGTGGATTTTAAGCTTTCAATCTGCAGAAGAAGTGCATGTTAAAACAGTCAATATAACTGTTTTTTGGAGTGTGGCCCAGGAGCCATGATCCACAGCTTGAGAAGCGCTGCAGTGTAGGGAAAAGTAGCTCTGTACTCTCACATGATGGGCCACACTAATATTTAGAGGAAATGGCTCTCCATGAACTGCACTTAGTTTTTACTGTTCGGCCCAATCGCCAAAACCTTCCAGACCTTGTAAGTGAGGTTAATTTGGGATTCAACAGCTGATATTGAATTAAATTAAGTATTCAGAGAATAAAAATATATAACTGACAAACTGTATTTGTCCTCCTTGTCCTTGTATATAATATACCACGGCTATGAAGGTCACTGGATGTAGCTGTTAGCTTAACCCACTGCAGGGACAAAGGGTGCCATAAGACACATTCTGGGACCAACTCGTTTTCAAAAATACAATAAAAATTTTTTTTAATATATTTTTATAATATTTAAATATATATGCATCCATAATGTAATAACATGTATAATACAAATGTTCTATCAACATACACATTATGCATTTATACTGAGATGAGTTCATTCCCCCAGGCAAAATTATTCCTCTGTTTGACAAACCATGCCAAACCTATTTTTGCCTCACATTAAAATTGAATCATCTAATTTTCCACCGTTTTTCTGATTATGATTTCCCTTTGGATGATGAATGTCCCTTTTGCAAATAACATTATTCCCCACATAAATTACAGCCTGCATTGGAAAATGAAAGTTTCAAAGAGGACTTTGGTTGTTTGATCAAATCAAAGCATGTATTAGTTGCAATAAATAGGCAGTTTTTTGAACGTAGCTCTTTATACATGCATTTGATTGTAATCATGAAGAGAAAGTGGTTAAAAAACTAAGGAACATTGTTGCAATAGTCCATCATGATCCAGCTTTACGTGTATGCATAATTTTTTGTGTGTGTTTGAATTGATAAATAACCTTTAATAGCTATATATCAATGTATATATTTGTTGATATAGTTCTCATCGCAGCTACTGTATGTATTTATATTTATGTCTATAAATATACAGTTTATTTCAGTTCTTATATATCTTTGTTATATATATATATATATATATATATATATTAGGGGTTGCAAAGACTGGTCGACCCTGCCAGGAGACGTCGACTAGTGTTTGGCACATAATTTCACACACTACCAATATGGCGGTTGCAGAAAAGACAGCAGTTGGTGACTTTTTGCCGCAGCAAACACAGACTTACACTTCAAGTGTGTGGAAATATTTCAAAAAAGATTACATAAATAGCATGGTTACCTGCAAAATATGCAATTCAGTTCAAGTACAACAAAAGTACAAGCAAAATACATTTTTGGACAGCCCTTCTATCTCCGTGTTTTTTTTTTTGTGTGTGTGTATATGTGATGACGTCATCGACGACTAGTTGACGACGTGTCGACTTCATTGATAGAAACGTTGACTTAAAAAAATTAGCAGTCGTGCAACCCCTAATATATATATATATATATATATATATATATATATATATATATATATAATATAATATAATCATGACATATGTTTTCATATGTCATGATTATATAAGTATATTTGTGTTCATATGTCATGTTATATAAGTATATATAAGTTATATAAGTATTTGTGTTCATACATGTCATGGTGATATAAGTTTATCTGTGTTCATATATGTCATGGTTATATCAGTTTATTTATGTTCATATATGTCATGGTTATATTAGCTGATTTGTGTTCCCATAAATCCTGGACCCATGTTGTGCTGTGTTCTCGTCCACCTCCCCCCGTCCCCTCAGGCTCCCTGTTCCCGGCGCTGAAGCCGTCCGACACGCTGTTCAAGGTGGTGTTCTGGCTGGGCTACTTCAACAGCTGCATCAACCCCATGATTTACCCCTGCTCCAGCCAGGAGTTCCAGCGCGCCTTCACCCGGCTGCTGCGCTGCCGCTGCCAGCGCCGCCGCCGCGTGCTGCGCCGCTTCTACGACCAGCGGTGGCGGACCGCCGTGAAGGGGATCCAGAGGGACCGCATGGGGGGGGGCTACGGGCCCGCCGCCGCCCTACACGGCTCCACCGGCAGCGGCGGTGGCGGCGTGGGGTCGCTGGTGTATGCGACGACGCCGTCGGCCGGGAGCTCTCTGCACTTCAAGGGCTGGCGTCTGTTCCCGCCCCTGCAGACCTCGTCCTTCCAGCTCAGGGAGAAGATGAACAGTCTATCGAGGAAGATCACGATGAGGGGGGGGGGCTCGGCGGGCGGGACCGGGGGCAGTGCCGGGTCCTCGCTGCACCGGAACGACATCGACACGGTTTCCATGAGGATGTACGGCGAGTGTGAACCGGGTGGCTATCAGGTCTGTGACTTCCCAGACTGCTACGACCTGAAGGAGACTGACATTTAAAGACTCGGGTGGAGGAGGAGGGTGGTGCTGATGGCCCTGAGACGGGGCACAGAGAGGAGGGTGGGGGATCGTTGGGAACCCACAGAGCCAGACATGCGGACGTAGCTCCTTGATGGTAGAAAGTATTTTACACTGTGACTTTGACTTGGGGTTTGGGGTTGAGCTGATTTGAGCTGCAACAAATGATTATGTTATTTATTACGGGGAAGAACGTTTAACTGCTTTGACAACCGCTGTTGGTCGACAGTTAGCAGTGAGCTCAATTTGACCGTCCTTGTTATGTTTAAGTATTTTGTTATTTCTTACAAAGCATTTGTCAATCCAGCTCTGTCAAATAAACAACAGGGGGATGGAAAAAAAGAATGACAATGTTATATATACATAAAAGGTGTGTGAGCTTTGAATAGCAGTGGAAGGAATTTATTAAGCTTGAAGCTTATTTTCCACCATGAATGTGCTGCAACATCATAATGGATTGAATGTGATTTTTGCGGGTGTTTGGTCGAGATATAAGAGATTAAATAGACTTCCTGCTACTGTCTGTTTTATGGGCCAACAAGCTTCATTCATCTATGATTGGAGACCTCACAGAGCTCCACTGTAGAATAAACCACCCTGAAAAAAGAAAAAAAAACATGCTTGGTTTCTGCTGCTTTCATCCGCTGATGGGCTTTGGGTTTTGTAAATATGAGGTGCGAAGAAAAAAATAAAAATGATAAACGTTTCGTTCTCTTGGATCTTATCCTCAACTGTTTTCGATAATAATAAATTGCATGTATACATCACTTTTAAACAGTGGTGGCAGTCTGGTTGATCAATGCAGCTTAACCGACGATGCTATCTTCACCCGTTACAAATATAATTAGTCAAAATCACTTCCTTTTGCAGATTCTTCCTAAGACAATTTTGCATTAACACACCTGCCACAAAGGTCATCATAGCAATGTAGCACGTTGGTCTTTGTGATACACCATTTTGTAAACTACTTGTATGGCGATTCACTGTTATTTTGTCCACCAACTAGAGGAAAGTGCTATATGGCCAATGTTTGCATTTGTGGCAGGGGTGCAAATGCTAAATGATCTTCAGCAGAATTGTTTCTTACAAGTAGTTTTGACGATTGATATTGTTACAGATGTTTTAGTGACTTAGAGACTAGCCAGGAGAGAAGGTTAGGATGGATCGATCAACCAGACCGGTATTGATCCAAAGCGCTTTACACAGTGTGTGGGGGATATCACTCATCCACCTTTCACTCTAGAAACATACGTCTTTATTCAACATGAATATTAAATATATTATCTATCACAATGGAAGGCTATGTCATTCCAACCAGAGCTTTGTCATCTTGCCCCGTTGGCACACAAAGGTCAAATAACTCAAGCGTCTTGTCTAGCAAAGTCATGATTAATTAAAAAGTCTTTGAATGATTGTACTAAAGAAATCAAGCAGGTTGACATTATGTGAAACACAGAAATACTATCAAGTAGTTCTGGGTTTGGATTCTTACTGAATTAACCTCAGTGTCTGTGTGTATGTGTGTTATGGAAGGTGTTATGGAAACCATACCAGTAGACCAACAAGGGATTTGCCATCACCACAGATTAAATATCCAACATATAGTTCATATTCTCATAGGTTCCTACAGTTGAACTGACTTGGCACAATACCCACTAAACTACCACTTTGCCCTGCCCTACTTATCTGAAGGGTTCAGCATTCTTCAAACACGATATATAACATTGACACCAAGCATTTCCAATGGGTAATGCAGTCCAAATTAAGAGTTAAGAGTTATTAAGAGTGAATTATGAGCTCATGTGGCGGCCGCCTTGTATTGCACAATTGAACAATTGCATCTTTAAGATGAACCTGTGTTTCAGCACGGCTTTGTTCATGATGCCGCAGGACGCTGTGTTTGTGTGCCAATTGGTTGAACATCTGGCAACCCGGAGTACTCAACACGAGGCCGAAACAAAAACAAACCTCCAGACATGGAACAGAAATTTCAAAGGAGAACAAAATGTTTGTTCATTTCTTTCTGATGACATATGCATTTTATGATTTAGTAAAGCTTATTTATTACATATATAACATCTTTAAATAAACCATGACAGCTGGGATTAAGGATGCTGATTATGTTAATATTTCTATGACATTTTGTGTATTATACCTGAGTCAGAGTCGGGCCATCTAAATAAAGTGAAGGGGCTAAAATGTTTGCATAACATTACATAACAAACTTTAGGATATTATTTGTTCTTGGGGCATTGTTCAGCATTATGTCACATTTCATGCTTTATGAAACAACTATTGAAAAGTAAGGATGAAAGCAAACCAGATTTCTTTCTTTCCTTCTGTCATTTTATAGTGTTAACTATATGAGCCATTATTGTTCCTGGTTTGCATGGCTCCAGCCCCTGGGGCTGACACCGGCTGTTGGGTCAGAGCCACTTCCCCACTGAACATCTCTTTCAGACACTCGTTGTTGGGATGCTACTTCCATGCAATTTTACATCAAAAGAAAATGGGAATCATGTCAACTTCAGAAATTCTAATAATTGTTGAGATATGAGGATAATTAAATTGAAGGTTTTATTTTTGAAGTTATGTCAGCCTAATGTTTCTGAAGTAAGACGACACATTGCAGCTTTGAAAATACTGGAGACACTGTACAAATCCACAATCACATAATCCACTTGTTCATCAGTTTTAGTGGGCTATTTTTTGCATTGCAAATGTGTTCTTTAATGAATTCCTTTATTTTCTACTTGTGTTTACACTCCTAAACCAATCTAAGATAAGCGTTTCGACTAAGGCCTTTGTGATGATGAACGAAATGGGACATAATAGGATCCTAAGTCCCTAAATCCAACACCAAACAAACAAAAGCAACAACATGCGCTCTACTGCTGATCAGTGCGCTCAGCCCCCTCCTCCCTGGTCTGAGAGAGGTCTATTCTGGGGGACGTGCCGGGCAGGCAGATCCTACAACCCATGATCATGAGGAAGGCCCTGCGGAAGGAGCGGTTGAACAAGCCGTAAAGGAAGGGGTTGAGGGAGGAGTTGATGTACCCCAGCCATAGGAACACGTCCCACACCAAGGCGTGGGTGCTGTGCTGGATGAAGGGGTCCACGATGTTGACGGTGAAGAAGGGCATCCAGAAGAGCAGGAAGACCCCCATGATGATCCCCAGGGTCTTGGCCGCCTTCCTCTCCCTCCGCATGGCGTTGCGGTGCCGCTGCTTCTTGCTCGAGTCCTTCCCCACGCCGGCCGCCATCTGGCTCTCCATGGCGCTGATCTGCATGGCCTGCCGCTTGGCCGCCTTGTAGATCTTCCAGTAGGCCACCAGCATGACTGCCATGGGCAGGTAGAACGCCACCAGGGAGGCCGTCACGGCGTAGGCGCGGTTCACCAGGAGCACGCACACGTTCGGGGGCAAGGGGACGTCCACGCCGGCCGCGTGCAGGCCCCCCATGATGGGGCCGAAGGAGATGAGCATAGGCACGGCCCAGCAGCCCACGGTGAGCGCCGCCACGCGGCCCCGCGACATCACCAGCGCGTAGAGCAGCGGGTTGCACACGGCGTGGTAGCGGTCGAAGGCGATACAGCTGAGGTGGAAGATGGAGGCGCTGCACAGCATGACATCCAGGCTGGAGTGCAGGCGGCAGAAGAGGGAGCCGAGGCGCCAGCAGCCGTCCAGGGTGCGCAGCATGCTGAAGGGCATCACCACCAGGCCCACCAGGCTGTCGGCCACCGCCAGGGACATGACGAAGCAGTTGGTAGGGGACTGCAGCTGCTTGAAGTAGGCGATGGAGAGGACCACCAGCAGGTTGCCGACCACGGTGCAGACCACGGCGGCGCTGAGGAGGCCGTAGAGCAGCAGGCGGGAGGCCTGGTGGCGCTCCATGGTGCAGGGGGGCGCGGTGCCGTGGAGGCCGGTGTCAGAGGGCTCGGTGGCCCGGGTGTTCAGGCTGCTGTTATCCATCTGGGTCTTGTGAGGGAAGAGAATCCAGGAATTGAATGAGGTCTGACCAGTTCAATACAGATAACATGAAATAGTAGGCGTAATAGCACAAAAACATCCCCCCACCCTCCTCCCCTGAGTTCTGTTACTTTTGGGGTCTCAAAGTGTAGCGAGATGGAAATTCCTTATTAGTTGGTTTCACAACCGTCTAAACATTTCTATTGATAGACACATTTATCTAAATCCCTGTTTGGTGATCTCACCCAAGTGAGACTATAAGCCTGTCAGACTGAAACGCTGCTCTCTTATCTCAAACATTCACCGTCTTGTTTGGTTGTCGAGGGAAACCAGATTCTGCTCTGTTTTATTCGATTGTCATTGTTTTGATACAAAAGAGACGTATGATTAACTTTGGCAAGCGTACTCTAAACTGGGGAGAGTTAAAGCTAAATCCATGTTAATGCAATCATGGAACTGATTTGCTGTCAAACGGTGCACTGGCTGTCATGGCCTGGAGACAGCCTTTTTTATAACACCGTCAGGTTGCGCAACTTTTATCTTGGTGCCGCTCTCAGTGGGAGTTTCCTGAATGCTCTCCCTTAAGGCAGCTGCCATCAGGTTTGTTAGAGCAGAACTCATTGCCCCGACAGACTGTGACAAACTTGTCATTCTCATACTACGGGATATATTTAAGGCATTTAATGATGCATTATATTTGATTATACTGTGTATTTATTTAGTTTACTGGTGTCATTTAGATAGATTATGTTTTTTTATCAATCAATCAATCAATGACAGAACAACCAATGAAAGGTACCTATATTTTTGTAATTTTGAGTTATTACATTGATATCAAAGTTACAAAGAAAGTTACCATGTTCCTGTTATGAAACACGTTTAACACGTGAGAATACACTTATAAGGTGCATTGGAAGCGAGGTCAGTACTAATGTAATATACCTTATTAATAGTTTTATATTAGTTCTTATTAATCATATAATTATCAGTCTGAATTTATATGGTAAACTCAATATACAACATATTTGTCATAGTTATCATTATCATGGTATCAGGTATCATTAGTTATTTATAGGTGCTTTGAGTTAACAATAGTAATTATAATACATCATATTTTTCTTTGCTCAGAAAACATATATTTTCCGTCAATTACGTTTTATTTATTTATTTCCGCTTCCAACTTCTTTGATCTCTAGCCCATCAAGGACAGATAAAAGCTGCAACAGGAATGGGAGACTGAGTGTCGAAGTTCACGACCTGATCAGAAATGACACTGCATCATCATTACAGAACTATGTGTGTGTGTGTTCTGTGTCTCAACACGGCAAGCAGACGCCTAGCCACACACCCTAAGGACCACTGTGACCAGTGTGTGTGTGTGTGTGTCTGTGTATACGTGTGTATGTGTGTGTGGATGTTTGTGTGTGTGTGTGTGTGTGGATGTTTGTTTGTGTGTGTGGATGTTTGTGTGTGTGTGTGTGTGTGTGAGAGAGTCTTATCTGTGTGGTGGTGTTTGTTTGCCTGACTGTTTGTAA
The DNA here is from genome assembly GCF_964030765.1 of Micromesistius poutassou. Classification (NCBI taxonomy): domain Eukaryota; kingdom Metazoa; phylum Chordata; class Actinopteri; order Gadiformes; family Gadidae; genus Micromesistius; species Micromesistius poutassou. The sequence continues at coordinate 8,586,133 of NC_140273.1, read as the reverse complement.
GGATGTCTTGTTGTTTGTCTTTCAGTCCACCCGTCCCCGCAGGTATACTCTCGACTCATGTGATCATCAATTCTTCAGCCTTTTAAAAAAATAATAATAATAACCTTGATCAATAAGAGTTTGGTTTTGAAAATAAAACATAAATGCACTCAATGAACAACCAAACAATTCGTATTAGTCAAGGAACATTTTAGACGCAACATGATTACTTTAATCCTTATCCTTATACAAAGATACGTAAACCTGATGTATGTTTCGTCTCAATGCCAGCTCTGTCAAAACTAAACTTGGACACAAAATAGTACTTGTATATGGTCTGTCCCCAGTCTGTTTTCATAAGATTGCCTCCGTCCAAATTTCTCTGCCTATTAGTCTCATTGTGGAATAAAAAGAGGAGAACGCCTTCCACTCAGTAGTAAATCATGTATATTATGTGGAAACAAACTGTTCATCAACTCCACCATTTAACTTTTGAGAGTGTATCACCATCGCCTTGTCAACATGGTGTGAGATCAATTATGATAATACATATTATTGTGACGACAATCGTTTTGGTAGGTTATAATGTATGGGGTTGACAAACTGCCTTGTTCACAACATAATGCAAAAAGAAATAAAAGATTATTCTACGGCATTCTATCATGTCCAACTCATTTGTATTGAACAACATTCTTATCAGTTTCCCATACCCCAAACCCTTATCTTTACCCTCGTCAGGTTATTGTAATGAAAGGGAGAATGCATATGATCTTTATGATCAATAAGGAGGTTTTTACTTTACTTAGTATTTTAGGGTACCATTTTATAACTAGAAAATGCATTTTCTGCAGAAAATGCAATGAGTGCTGGAGTGCAAAGTGTGGTTGACATGTTTTAGTAAAGCCACATAATTTAAGACGTAAAGAAATGTTAAATTGCTTAAATTGAGTGAAGGGATTTTTTGAACAGTCTAAATGGAACCACCATTTAAAAAAATGGCAAATGGTTGGAAACAAATAAAGTGAAGAACTAAACAAATAGCTTATGTGATCAAGTTTGAAATACATTTGAGATAAAATATAGAATAGCTGAGCTGCTCTGATAGTGTGTGTGTGTGTGTGTGTGTGTGTGTGTGTGTGTGTGTGTGTGTGTGTGTGTATGTGTGTGTGTGTGTGTGTGTGTGTGTGTGTGTGTGTGATAGCTAGGGCTACTTGGAAAAGTATATCTGTATAAGCGTATCTCTGTGCGTATCTATTTAAGAGAGTAGCGGAGCCAGTGCGTAGTATGCGTACGGAATGAGTAGTGAGAGAGGGTGTGCAGTGATCGGAAAGCAATTAACGGGAAGAACAGAGAAGGGTGTTTGAGTTGTTAATGCAGCATACGTAAATGTACAGTTGTTTGCAGCTAAGCAAATAAAGCGGCAGCATCACAGAGAAGTTTCCAGTGTCTTGTTGCCAGTGGACTGATTGAACTGACAGGGTTTAGCTCCGTAGTGTCTAGAAATCTCCAGCCCTGGAGAATAACCTACCTGGGCTTCGCCGTCCTCCCATTGAAAAAAATAAACATTTAAAAGTAGAATATTTTTAAAAATATCTGAAAGGAAGCGCGTAATTACAATATAATCTGAACATTTACAATTGGTATGGAGTCTCTAGGTGAAAAAATGTGGAGATACGTCCCAAAGTTTGTATAGAATAAGAAGAAAGAAGGATGGAAAGAAAGAAAGAAAGAATAAAACTTAAGAAGAACAATAGTTGATGAATTCAGCCCCCCCCCCCCCCCCCCAAAGCATTGAATAGAGGTGTTTCATCCTTACCCTAACAGTTCACGTCAAAATAAACAGAATCATAAATTGAACACATAGATATTTAAACACCAGGAACTGGTGCAACAGGACAACAGACAACAGGCTATCAACCAACATTTTCTGTTATATAATAAAAATCACTTTCTTTCAACCTATCACAGCTTTTCAATCAAAAAATCACAAACGCAGTTCATATTATAAACAACATCAGTTTTTAATCAACTCACCTGCAAGGACACAATGGTTTGTTTTCATGATGGCGTCATCTCACAGCCGCTTAATCTTTCATAAGGTTCTGTAAACGGAGAGAACCTCTGCTGTAGGGAACATTCGCGACAACACATGCAGGAGCAGAAAGCGACGTGCGAACTGGTACAGGCACTGGCATAATCGGGCAGAACCTTGCACATCCGTGTGTGAGTGAGTGTTTTAACAGGCATCAGTGCATTGCCGCTGATGTGCAGCGGGGCTTTGGTCTCATGCCGGTCGCTTTGTGTCTGAATTTCTCAGTCATGTAAAATGCTGTTATTAAGGATATTAAAGACAAATTGACATGGTTGTTTTGAACATAATTGTGGAAACTATTTTATAGATTGTTGTTCAGGTAAAGAAATATGATGTAAGGAGGAACAAGACTTGTAATGCACTTACAAAAAGACAGGCACTACATAATGATAATATTTATCTCATAAATAAACAAAATCAAACATCAAAGCAACAAACAAGGAGAGATTGAAAATCGACACTAAATGTTGAGAAATATTCTACTACTATTACTACTATTACCATCCTACCACTGCTAGTAAAAAAGAATACTAATTACATTAATCATGCTCTATTAAATATAGTAGATGACATATAGTGCTCGAGGAGTGAGGCTGAAGCAGTAAGCCTACTTGCAGTGTATTCCTCCCGCGAGCATCCCTGATCACTCCCTTTCATGTGTCACAGTGTGCGTTGGAGCACGGCCAAGTGCACCGGGCCCTGAATACCTCGGGTCCGGGCCAGATGCATCTCAAGTGTGGCAAGTATGCTCTAATTAAACATCCAGGGATTTTCAAATGAAGGAGGATGCATTAAAAGGCAGGTTGGGTTGCGAGGGTTTTGTGTCATTCATATATCTAATGGTTGCACGCTCAATGGCTGATGGACGACTGGCTGCACATCTGCTGCTTTGTCCTGTGAGCGGTGAGCAAGTGGAGGTCGATCTCTGGCCTTTGTTTACCGTTGGCTGAAGAGGGGCAAACATAGAGAGTCCTCTTGCAGGATTAAACATATCATTAATGACAGAGCCCGCTGTTTGCTAACAGACACTTGCTGCTTGAGGAAGCGAAGCAGAGAGAAAGCGTTTTTCCTGAGTGTGTGTTCCTGAGTGTCAAGCCTCTTTTTAGAGACCATACCAAATGCTTTTTAGGTTAACAATCAGATGTTTATGTGTGATTTGGTATGCTTTGATTATTACCAGCCGTAATAATCTGATCAGTCAGTGTGTTAGTAGCTAGATATTTAGTTCTTCATAGTTAGTTAGTTATAGTTAGGTCATCTTTTCCTTAGTTGCAGCTATTTCATTCCTGAAGTGAGCTGAACTATTTGTTGTTGTTTAATTTAAATAATGAACAAGTTGATTGACAGTGTTTCAACATCTCCACATTTGTCAATACTTCGCTAACCATTCAGCTCTCACTTCAGCTGAGTATGACCAATCACGCTCCCTTCCTCTGGGGCTGACCAATCCATTCTTACCTGGATCAGAGAAGATCCATATTTCCCCAACAACTATGGACTTTTATGGACTTTATTTCAAGAGCTGAATTGAGGACAAAGGGCAAAGGTGTTTTGCTCCGGGGTTAATTCTTCGCCCTCTCTTAAGCAGCAGCAAGGAAAAAGGCCCCATAAACACATTATCGTGTGAGAGAAGCAGTGGATGTGATGCTAAGCCAGTAACTTAAAAAGTAGACTCATCATAAAATATTCTATATTTGAATTGCTATTTGAAATGTTCTAAACTGCTTTTAATCTCCAAGATGAAAAAAAAAATCCTAAAATATAGTCTAACACATCTGTCATAAGGTCTGCTTTAGTCCATGGAAACCTTCAGTTTCAAATAAACATTTAAATTTGTTGGCATTGAATAATTGAGCAGTTTTGTATCCATTCGGCCATTTCTCTTCACACATCTCACAGCCTCTCTCCTAGCGTACCGCATTAGCCAGAAGCCATCAACCTTTATGATGAGACAGTTTCCTAACTGTCGGTTTATATTGCCATTAATGATAAGATAATTTATGAGCCATGAGTTACGACCACGTTCACCCATTCACTCGAGAATGTGGCTAGATAACACCTTTTGTCATAAGGACCTGCTATAACACTCAAGACTGACCTGACAGTGATAGCATCCTCATCCTGCCTTCCCCATTCCTTCTTGCACCCACACTGAAAAAATTTAATTTGTGGTAGAGTAAAATATATTAAACTAACTGTCATAATTTCTACATTGTAATATTAAAATTCAATGAGCAAGAAAAAAAGGCTGGAGGATCACAGAAGGAGACAAAGGAACAGGCCAACGAGCTAAACCTGTTTTAACAGATTTAACTCACTCACCAACTGGGGCCAGACCAACACCCCCCTCCCCCTCCTGCACTACTCAACTCTCTGCTGCACCACAAGACCTGGGCATGGCAGCTTTTGCACCTCCCCTCCCAGCACCACCCTCTCTCTCCCCTTCCACACTACCAGGAAGGCTGGACTAATGTCCAGCCCAGAGGGCAGTCATCCCCTCACCACACCCCCAACTATCCCAACAACCCCAACCATCAACACCAGCCACGTGAGACTGCAGCTCACCAGGACCAGGACAAACAAGGCCAGAGGACTGGACGACATCAGCCCGAGGGTGCTCAAGGTCTGTGCAGAGCAGCTGGCAGGAGTGTTCACACATCTTTTCGGCCTCTCCCTGAGGCTGAAAAAGGTGCCACCACTCTGGAAGACATCCTGCGTAGTCCCTGTGCCGAAGAAGGGACGACCCAGCACTCCAAAAGACTTCAGACCTGTGGCTCTAAAGTCACAAGTCATGAAAACCTTCGAGAGGCTGGTCCTGAAGCACCTCAGGCCCTTGGTGCGGGACTGCCTGGACCCACTGCAGTTTGCGTACCAGACTGACATTGGCGTAGAGGATGCCATCATCTGCCTGCTTCACAGAGCTTACACACACCTGGAGAGGCCGCAAAGCATGGTGAGGATCATGTTCTTCGACTTCTCCAGTGCTTTCGACACCGTCCAGCCAGTCCGGCTGGCTGAGAAGCTCCAAGTGATGCAGGTGGATCCTGACATGGTGGCATGGATTACTAACTACCTCACGGACAGGCCGCAGTATAGCAGGCTGCGACACTGCTTGTCAGATGTGGTGACAAGCAACACCGCTAACCCTAACCCTAACCCCAGGGAACTGTACTTTCACCGTTTTTGTTCACCCTCTACACCTCGGATTTCTACTACAACTCCCGTTGGCCTCCATTGTTGGATGCATCACAGACAATAAGGAGGAGGAGTATAGGTAACTAGTTGAAAACTTTGTAGGATGGTGTGACAGGAACCACCTTCAGCTCTACACCGGTAAAACCAAGGAGCTGGTGGTGGACTTCCAGCCCAGAAAGAGCCCCCCCAATACCTGTTTCCATAAACAGGGAGGGGGTGGAGATGGTGGACACCTACAAGTTCCTTGGGGTGCATCCAAACAATAAACTGGACTGGTCAGACAACACAGAGGCCCTCTACAGGAAGGGACAGAGCAGGCTGTTCTTCCTGAGGAGGCTCAGGTCTTTCAATGTGTGCACTAGGCTGCTACAGATGTTCTACCATTCTGTGGTAGCCAGTGCCACCTTCTTTTCTGCAGTGTGCTGGGGAGGAGGTATCGGGAGCGGAGGTGCCAGCAAGCTGAATAAGATGGTGAGGAAAGTGAGCTCTGTGGTGGGGATGAAGCTGAACTGTGTGGAGGCTGTGACAGAGAGGAGGATGAGAGAAAAGCTGCAGGCGATCATGGACAATCCCTCTCACCCTCTCTACGCCGAGCTGAGGCAACTCAGGAGCACGTTCAGTCACAGACTCATTCAGCCACGTGCCTCAAAGCGCTTGGGGGGCTCTTTCATCCCATCAGCTATCAGACTTTACAACACCTCAACCCCCCACTCTCAACACCTCCAAGCCCCAACACCTCCTTTTTCTCGACTTGATTAAGGACTAAACCCCACACCTCAGGACTGATTGTTGTTTAAACCTTGTTATTTATTTCATTTTTCATTACCTCAGGAACCCTGCACATTGGCACATTTATACTTATAGTCATATTTATTTTTTAATGCACAAGTCACCTACAAACGGACAGTTACATGTATATAGTATGTTTATCTTATTCTAATAGTTTTTTATTATATTTTATTTCAAATTGGTAAATTTATTTGTATATATACTCTTGTTTTTGCACTCTCTTTTCCCACTGTACTGCTGGTCACTTGTGAATTTCTCCTAAGGGGGATTAATAAAGGGCTATCTACAGTATCTATCTATCTATCTATGAGAACTAGAATTTGTTAAGTAAAAATTTAAATTTATACTTTCTTACATATGTAATAAATGAACTGTGTGGGAAGAGTAAGTTTTATTATAGATTTACTCATACTATTTAAATATTTTATAGTCACTGCACATAAACCTAAAAGTACTAAGTACATTTTAATCTGAAAATATAGTGTGTTTAAATCCGCACATGCGCCTTTGGACAAGACAAGATACCCGCGATAGGCACAGAGGTCAGATGATTGGTGCTTAACGGAGGTGCTGCGTGGCTGAGTTATCTCGGGTAAGTTATTGCCTTTCTGTTTTAAATGTGTGATTATATGGCCAAACTATGGGTTGTGTGCATTTTGATAGTTTAATTCTTGTTTGTATGATGCAATATAACACTAATTAACTAACATCATGCAGGAAAGCTCCTCCATTTATCTCACTTCTTTAACATTAAAACTAACGTTAAAGGCATACAAGTTGCCATAGAGAGGGTTAGTCATTAGGAGAGGAGAATAAATGTAGTTAACGTTAGCCAAACAAGTCATCTTGTCAGGTTAACGTTAGAGTAACGTTAATTTAGCTGGTGATGATTAGGCTCAAGCTGCCTATTTCAGTGGCTAAGTTATTTAAAATGTGGTGCCAGTGTGTAACGTTTCTTATAGCTATTGAATATTGTGCAGCAAGTAACGTTAATTTATCGAAGCTAGTCTGCACAGTAAGGCATATATATACAGTCTATGAAGGAAACGAATCACGTTGTACCAGACGGCAGTACTAATGTCGCCGCCGCCATATCGGGCCGAGACTGGCTTGTTACAAGTAAACCCGCCAGGGGAGCTGCGGTTTTTCTGGATAAAAAGCACTATAACGTTTACATTTCTCAATCGATTTCAATGAGTCGTTTTTATCTAGGTGGAGTAGAAAAAACCCAGTTTACTTGTATTTGTTTACAGGCCAGTAAAATGACAAATAAATTAACCTTGAACCAATATGGCTGGGACATAGAAGCATGCAGCATGCAAGGGCCGAAGCAGCTCAACCCTTCACTGTATAATGTTAAATATATGATTATATCAACATACATTTTAATTTTGCTGCTTTTTATCAGTATATTAAACTTAATTGAATATTTAACCAAGTGGAAAGCCTCTCGTGTGAGTCCAGTCTTGTCAGTTAAGTTATAATACTTATTATTTAAGTATAATTAACAGGTTAGGTTAAAATGTTATAAACACATGTTTCTATCAACAGGAAGCAGTGAGTTGTGGTATTGCAGGATGAGCTAGTTGAGTGTAAATTGAGGGCAAGTAGGAGTAGTAGGAGGAGTGATTGGTCTACCACATTAGTCTCATTCAGGTAAGTAGAAATCTATGTATGCATGATATAATTTTGCTGTTGTTATCTTTCCCTATTCTTAACTGCGTAATGTAATATAAAATTGTGGCTAAATGTTTTATATAATTTTTTTGATATCACAAATTGTGTCTGTTCATTTACAGGGTGACCTTACTCTTAGGATGAGCACATTGGACAAGTCTAGGGAGGAGGACAGATTGACGTGTTTCAACGCTGGTGTCATCAGGGAGAAACAGTAGGCCTGTTATGAGATGGTCATGCAAAAAATGCAACTTTAGACTAACATCAGACTATTTGGCCCAGTTCCTGATGTTGTACTTGAAATCGTGAATCGTTTGTCAATTCAGATCAAGGAGGAATTCAGGAGAATAACTACAATTTCCCTGGAGCAGAGCTTCATGTACAAACTTGACCACTACACACCTAAACTTATGCCCTGATGAAGGCCAAGGGAGGTGTCGTGGGGACCAAGCTGAGACGTGAAGCTGTTATTGCCTGGTAAAGCTTTTACCTGGTAAAGATATATATATATTTTTTTTTTTTAATGACCTAATGTAGGGTCGAGAGGTAGGCAGACAAAGGTATGGAGATATTCCACTCAGTGATGGCCCAAATGGTACATTGAAAAAGCAAACAAAATCTTATATAATCTGGAAGAACAAACTAAATGGATATTTTTCAATGATTCAAAGTACAATCACAAAAATGAAACATGCTCTGGGGTTACAAAGCCATAGCACTGTAAAGGTGCAGAGGCACACAATTTATGGCCAGTGGTGGAAGAAGTATTCAGATCTGCTGTACTGCTTTACTGCTGTAATAGTACTAATACCACACTGTGAAAATACTCCTTCCTTGTGGCAAGCACAATTCACTGACATTTTAGTAGACATGTGGCTTTTACATCTCAGGTCATGTGATGATCATGTGACCTTTTTGCGTGTATTTCTTGCCAGAGTTAACTGATGATGGTGTTTGGATGAACACCAAAATGTCTTGTTGATTGTTTCTTTTTAGTCCAGTGATTTCATTCTAACAGTTTACAACCTGGATGTCTTAGAAAATGAATTTACATAGACACTTAGTCATTCAGTTTATCACAAACATTCAAATTCAAAATCACCACATTTGGAGATACGTGGTTTTCACTGGACAGGAAGGGGATGTAATAACTGTAGTAACTAAAAATCGGTCACATAAATGTAATGGAGTAAAAAACACATTATTTCCCTCTGATATGTAGTGGAGTGCAGCCATCTTGTGCCATTTTTGCAAATGTTTTACTAATACCAGCTCACTAAAATAGATTTGACTCAATTCTATTTTTATTTGTTTCTTAATAAAATTATCTTAATTTTTCTTGTAAATTGTATGCAGGAGGACAGCCGCAGTGATGCCACACAACACATCCTCAAGATCCTGGTCGTCCATGGTACTGATGGAGAGGATCCAGTGGATGTATCCATCCTTCTTGAAGGAAAGGAGATGTTGAAAGGATGTGGCAGTACTGCTAAAGCTTGCACATTTCTTATGGGGCTGATTTATGCCCTCAACCTTGCATATCCCCCAACACTGCGCTACACTTTTGAGGTGTTTCAGAAACTTTTGCTAGAACTGGATGGGATTAAGCTGTCCCCAAAAGTACAAGCTTTAAAGTTAAAGTTGCTGTCTTAAATGCTACCGCCATGGCAAGTACTGTACAACCTCGGCTGCTGGTAAAATCGGTCACATAAATGTAATGGAGTAAAAAACACATTATTTCCCTCTGATATGTAGTGGAGTGCAGCCATCTTGTGCCATTTTTGCAAATGTTTTACTAATACTAGCTCACTAAAATAGATTTGACTCAATTTAAGGTAATCTGAGCTATGTTTAATGATGTTTTTAGCACATGTTCATTCCGCCCTGATAATGAAGTCACTTTGAATGATTCAAACAATTCTATTTTTATTTGTTTCTTAATAAAATTATCTTAATTTTTCTTGTAAATTGTATGCAGGAGGACAGCCACAGTGATGCCACACAACACATCCTCAAGATCCTGGTCGTCCATGGTACTGATGGAGAGGATCCAGTGGATGTATCCATCCTTCTTGAAGGAAAGGAGATGTTGAAAGGATGTGGCAGTACTGCTAAAGCTTGCACATTGCTTATGGGGCTGATTTATGCCCTCAACCTTGCATATCCCCCAACACTGCGCTACACTTTTGAGGTGTTTCAGAAACTTTTGCTAGAACTGGATGGGATTAAGCTGTCCCCAAAAGTACAAGCTTTAAAGTTAAAGTTGCTGTCTTAAATGCTACCGCCATGGCAAGTACTGTACAACCTCGGCTGCTGGTACACCCCAACTCACTTCTCCATCTTGTAAAAGACTGGAACAACAACTTGCAAAGACAGCTCCATTGGACCCTCTGCTCACATACATCAGCCTGTCTTTATATGGACCTTCCACTGTCCAGATACATTTTTACATACATTTTTAATCACATTTATTTTACTTGCAATAAAACATTTTTTGATTGCAGTGTCGATAGTTTTGCTCTCAAATCTATTTTTTGATTGCAGTGTGGAAAGTTTTGCTCTCAAACCTATTCTGTTTGATTGCATAATAAAGACACAAATTTACTTCCATACACCCGGTCGTCCGGGTGTATATTACTATTACGCAATTAATAGTAATATAGGAAGGATTACTAGAGAAATTAATTAATTTTTCATGCCATTTACTTTCCATTTCTTTGAATATTCTTAATTAGGGAATTAATAAAATTAATGAAGGGAATTACAAAATTAAGCCAACGCCAAGAATACTACGCATTAGACTGGACACGAACACGGGTCTCGCGTATCACAGGGCAAGTGCTAGACCATCCACCCAACTGCTGATTGCTGATTAAGAAATAATACATAGATGTGTAAAAATGTGTTGAAAAAATAGCCACAATAACAATAGATAGCAATTCATTGAATTATTTCATTTGCGTCATTTAATCTTAGACCCTTAGTGAAAATATACGCTGTTTGTGTTCATATAGGCCTATGTACATTTATGACAAAATTGTGAGGACTAGGTTTGGCGGAACCTTCTGATGGTACAATTGTTGCTGACAGATGGATTTCTCTGAAACACTGCTCAAGTTAGCCTGACAGTTAACCTGCTCCCGACCAGGTTAGTTTGGTCGGATAAATTGCCATGGTTACTTAGCGGAGATTCCCTTAAGTCACGTTCATGGAATGCAACTCTAGCTGAAAGAAGCCCGGCTTTGCGTTTAGCTTGATGGTTGTTTGGTCAGATAAGTTGCCATGGTTACTTAGTGGAGATTCCCTTAAGCCACATTAATGGAACGCAACTCTAGCTGAAAGAAGCCAGGCTAAGCAAAATAAGCCCGGAATACCCCCCTGATCTTTCTGTCATTGATGTTTATTACAGGTAAGGAAAAAAATTAACATTTTATTCTTTATCTAGAACTGTTAACACCTTTTAGCTGTTGATGAAAATGTTTTAATGCATTAAGGTTTTAATTTTGCACTTAAAGTGCACTTGAAGTGCACTAGTCCAGAGTGCCGGTTTGAATGTCGCAATTGCACCATTTCAGAGGGCTGTAAGGTTTTGATTGAATATTTGAAAAGCACCATTCCAGATCTGTGTTGGATTTGAGCAAAGTAATTTTACCAAGCAGTTAAGCATTGGTTGTTAATGTTGCAATTCTAAAAATATTGCAATTTAGAATTTTTGTTATGTCAATACTACCTAGCTCTGTCAGGTTAAAACCTCATCTCCTGTTGTTTTTGTCATGTGATATGCCCTTCTAGATTTTATGCCTCCTGGGGTGAAAAACAAATGCCAGTCATGCCACTGTTACATTTATGGCTGCTGAGATTTAGTCGATTTGAAATAATGTTAATTCTACATGGTTGTTCCAAATGATCGGACGTTTACTGAATGCACCTTAAGTACTTGTTTCCAGACTTTACCAGGTGATGTGAACATTAGTGACAAAATAAACAGTTTAATGGTAATGGTAATGTATTTTAGTTGTGTGATTTGTGATAAAAGTATATTAAATGCATAGAGAAAATTATTACATTTATTTGGTCAAATTAGCAACATTTAGATAATTACAGTGGGTAATATAAATTCATACAACTAAGTAATTGAAAATGTCAAACTGTAAAAAATGTAATAAAATCGACTTATTTACTTCATAACAGTAAATATTACAGATAAATAAGATTTACTTAATATTTTGACGACAGCGACGTTCCTGTCTATGAAAAAAATAAATTTACTTTACTTAATTAGTTTAAATAAATATAACTTATAACTTAAATATAATTAAGTAACATTTACTTAATATCTTCAAAATGATAAGTTTAGTGGTAAGTACATTTTACTTGATACTTGCAAGTGAGTTGTACTTGATATTACAGCAGTAAAATTTACTTAAAAAGTACTAGTGCAAATTGTTACGAGGATTTTATCAAGTATATCCTACAAGTTCTTTTTTTCAGTGCATCTGCCCTGTATCAACTGTAGTTTGGGACCATAAAATCATTATTATGGTATCCCACCAATTTTGCTGATGGAGGGTAGGAGGGCGGGGGTAGATCCTCAATGGGCTCTTACCATCCTCATCCCAGGTTCTGATCGGCAAAGCGAATACAACTATACAGGCATCTCAATGGTTTCCATACGGAAAAAAAGTAAACCTGATCACTAAGAATGATCATTAAATGACCCGATTATACAGAAGATTGTACATTCCAATGAATTTCATTGTTGCTATAATTTGTAGTTTGACATCGATGATATTGTCAAAGTGTATAGGACATCCAGGGAAAATACAACAACGTGAAGGAAACAACTTGTATGGGGCGGAGACAGGAGTGTACTATGCAGAGATATTTCCCCATAGGACCAATTTTAGAGGAGTTCTGGACATGCAATTGTGTATTTTTTCAATATCCGGGTGAGCAGCCCCTTGGCTCAATGCTAGCTTCTGGTTGGTCAGTTGCTGGATTCTAAATTAGAAGAGCTTCCTTCCCCCTAACACCTAAGACTCTGACAACACATGGAGACGGTAACATGCAGAGAACAAAACTGTGACAGGCTTTGATAATTCCATATAAGTATCCTGATCTACATGGCTTATCTTTGTTTATTTGTGTTCATCTTATATGTAAAGAGTGCTCTTTTGCGATTTTTTTTTATTTGTAAGGGTTTCTTGCACAAGCCTACCTATAGCTAGACCGGTGACAGAAGGGTTTGACCCTACAACCTTTCAGGAGTCATTCACCCTAGACTATCCTGCCACTTTTCTAAATATAATAATATGTCAGGTAAAAGAGTGTTAAATGCATAGCAAGTGACCATTATATTTCCTTTCATACATTTTTACTGCACTTTTTCATTCAGTTTAATTGTGTCACCATTATCTATCTCTTTTTCCATTTTTAATCTCAAAATCCTTTCCAGCAGACATTTCCCTTTTACCTGTTACACTCAATCCTTGCTGCCAACCTTTTCTTCTTTTTATTCAAGATGGATGGCCATTGTGATAAAGCAGAAAGGGTGCTGTCACATAACAATGAGCCCAGCGTTTCAGATCCTGTCCGTGCTCATTTTAACTCCCTTTTTCTCATGCCGTCTTTACCCTTCGTATTTCGCTCTCGCATTACATCTATATTTCGTATCCTCCACATATCCTCCACTACCATCAAACATTGTGCTGATGAACTGACCTCAGTACTCACAGACATTTTTAACTGGTCTCTGAGGGAATGCAGAGTCCCTATATGTTTTAAGTCTGCTGTTATCATTCCTGTGCCCAGCATTACTTAATTACTTATTACTTAGAAAAGATTGTATGTGACTGTCTGTCCAAAGCGGTCAGTCTAGACCGCTTCCAGTTTGCATACAGGACAAACAGGTCCATTGAGGATGCTGTGACCCTTTGTATTCACTCAATTCTACAACATCTTGAGGTAACTACGCAAAGGTACTTTTTATAGATTACAGCTCTGCTTTTAATAGGATTTTACCCAGCAAACTTTTCTACAAACTCATTTCTACAAACTCCAAAACAGAACGTGTGTCCAGAACGCCTTGTGTCATTGGATTTTAGAATTCCTACTGCAAAATCAATAACAAGTTTTCAAAGATCAAGTACATTAGCACTGGTTCCCCCAAGGGGTGTGTATTATCACCACTTTTATATTCTCTGTACACAAACGATTGTGTATCACTCACTGAATCAGTGAAAATGTTTAAATGTGCTGATGACATAACTCTGGTAGGGCTGATTTCTAGTGGTGATGAAAGTGCCTACAGAAATGAGGTCATTTTGCTAACCGAATGATGTTCCCACCACAACCTAGAGCTAAATTTCACAAAAACTAAGGAGTTTGTGGTTGAATTCCGAAGGCAGGGGAAGGAGACCCAGCCCCTGTACATCAATGTGGCGGTGGTGGAATTCATTCATTAAGGAAATGAGAAATGTCCCAGATGAGCCCCTAGGACAACACCCATCTTACTTTCCAATTCCACTGGGCGGGGGGTAACAACAGCCATCCTTTCCAATGCACACCTTACATTCACATATTTGAAGGAAAACTACCAACTACCATAATAAGGATTGCGCCACCGAAACACAGTGCACGTCAATAACTTTCAAAACAGCTGCAAAAAAAGTTGAACGTGAAGATCATACATTGGAACACATTCAACACATTGGAAAAATATTAAAATTTGGGATCTGGATGGGGATCCTGCACAAAGACGGAGTACAAGCTGTGGACATTGGGGATTGAACCCAGATCCTCATGGCTGGGTGTTGGATGAACAGATTCCTGGTTTTGTTACCTCTTTACGACAAGGCTCCGGTGCTTGGCTCTGGCAGGACATCACCGCTGTCCAGCCTCTCTCTCCTGTCCTCTCCTGTCCTGTGCTGCTTCTGCTGGCTACAGCAGAAGCAGTACTCCTACCGGCCTTTGCCCTCCTCCACTCTCCCTGTGATAAGACACCAGGGATTAAAACTAATGACGTCCCGTCATCCCGGGGACGTAATTAATTGTCATCGGGAGGATCAGTGTGTGTGTGTGTGTGTTTGGATGTGTGTATACATGCAAAATGTGGTTAAACAGGCATATATTTGTTGTTAAACCATCACTTGCCCTAGCAAGATATTTATTTGCCACAACAGGGTTACATTTCTGCTGCACATCGGGGCAGGGGGAACATCATGCTGGCAGACATATCATGGCTAGGACGTTTTCCCTTGCTACATCCTAGTTGTTGAAGTAATATCTGGGGGAAGATGTGGAACTCAATGGTTGTCATTCTGCTTGTTGTCAATGAACCATCTGGGTTAACCCCTTTGGAAATCCACACAAGGCACGACAGGAATCAGCTACAGGGACGGACAAGGAATTTGCTGAAACTGGAATCGTATAGAACCGACATTGAAGCTAAACTCGAGGCTAACAAGGCTATACCAAAGTACTGTGATGGACCACATCCTTCCCAGGGAAAGAAGTATAACTGGGGGACAAAACCACATATCTTAATTTCTTCTTTGATCTCCTTTACCCCACTGTCAGAGGCAATACAACACTTTTAAAGGAGACTATTTGTCATCACTTAAGACTGCTCCCTTTGGCCAAACTGTCTGAGCTCCCTCCTTCTCTCTCTTTCTCCTTCTCACTGTCTTTCCGCATCCTGTAGAGCCCCTTTCCTTGCCTGCTTTTTCCTTCTCTCTGGTTTTTATTAAAGCGCTGTGAATGTATTATACTATAGGTCAGCGGTTTTCAAAGTGTGAGGCGCGCCTCCCCTGGGGGGCGCCAGAGGGTTTCAGGGGAGGCGCGGCGAGAGAAAAAAGAAAAGAAAAAAAACTGTAAACATCTGGCGAGTGGCAAAATGGATCGATTTTTAATATCTCAAGTGGAGAATGGCGAAACACAGCAACTCTAGCCTACTCTCAACCAAAATAAAACTAATCGCCGCCCGGTGCAGCAGTGTGAACTGCCCAGTTTTTAGAACGTCTCAGCCCGTCTCGTCGCAAGGAGTTGCGAGTTGCAAGCAGTTGCGTCGCGAATCTTTGGTCTGAACTGGGCTTTAGCATTATAAGCAGTGGCGGTTTTAGGCACGGGCGAAAAACGAGACACACGAGAAAGAAAATGATCCGCATTTTCTATTATAATACCTCAACAACTCCGCCAGCCGGTAATCGCGCCCCCCCCCCCCCCCCCCCCCCTCCCCCTCCCCCCCGTCAACAAATCCGCCACACATTGCTACCTGGTCTGTGGGAAACACTGGCAGTGGTTCCCACACATAGGCCAATGTGTTACCAATGTGTGGCGCTGCGCCACAGATTGAACAACGAGCGCCACAAATTGATTCCGCTTTTCTTATTTATTTTTACTTACGCGATTTTTAAATGTAACTCCGCCAGCCCGTAATCGCGCCCCCGTAATGCTGCCAGTCCGACATGTTCCCATTCCTACAGTCCTGTGCGCGTATGCAAATTAGCCATGTGCGCCAAACAGAAGAAGGGCCCTATCTTGCGCCCGGCGCAATTGACTTTCTACACCGACGCGTGTGTCGTTGCTTGCACCCGGCGCAAAGCTGATTTTCCCCCGCAGCAACCAGGCACCACTACACTTGCATGTTAAATATTATGTCAAAGATTATTCATACGTGTGAAACTGCATAGAAATAGCGTGTGGATTGTGGAAACATTTTTTTCCCTGCATGAATGAACATGAATGAAGTATAGTAGGCTATGCCATGCGTTAAAATAATAATAACAATAATACATTCGAGCAAAGTATATCCCAGGCTTCCAAAACGAAATCTAGTTTTAGGGTAAATGATTTGGGAAAGAACAGCTGATACAGCGGTAAGTTGTAGCCTACTTTTAAATCAATGCATCTGCAAACACCGTACAGCAAACACATATGTTCTTGACCCAGACATCGTGTACAAGCCCATTACTTTTAGGATTGATGAGTATTTGATCGTGAGAAAACATAGTTTTACCGCGAGTGAGTATTTAATAGAATGAATGAATGCGGGTGATGTTTGGTGCGCGTGTGTGTGCGCGCCCATCTGTCTAAACACACGCAAATTAAACACGTAAGTGTATGAGAAGGAAATCGAGTCAGTCGACCTGCGATAAGCAGCTGATTCTGAACGGACTCGTCTTCGAGATGGACGTGTTCTAACGCATTTTTAATCAATGAAATGTTAACACAACAGTATATATCTGACCATTTAATTTTCGAAATTTTAGGTGAAGCCGAGCTTCCCTTGCAGTAGAGAAGTCGCCACTACGAAAGAATGCAATGCAACTAGCGGGATCTAAACAAACTAAGCTCCAGCGAATTACTACAATGCAGAAGTAGTGGAGAATGGCGAAACACAGCAACTCTAGCCTACTCTCAACCAAAATAAAACTAATCGCCGCCCGGTGCAGCAGTGTGAACTGCCCAGTTTTTAGAACGTCTCAGCCCGTCTCGTCGCAAGGAGTTGCGAGTAGCTACTTGGTCTGTGGGAAACACTGGATTGTGTTTTAAAAAAAAAAAATTTAAACATACAGATGTTAAAATGTGTTAAAAAAAGATATTTAAGCACATACACAGATAAAGATGATTAAAATGTTTTTAAAATATGTTTAAGAACATACAAAAATGTTTAAGATGTTTATAAAAACAAAGATGTGTATAACATTTATTGTTTAAAACCTTCTTTAAGCCTGTGTGGAACATACAAAGCAACAACAATAACAGTAATAATAGCAATAATAATTAGGGGGGGTGAAGGGGGGGCGGTATGCTTTTGAGTTCTCTTAGGGGAGGCTCACTATCCCACACTTTGAAAACCCCTGCTATAGGTGCTATTTCTGCTGTTTGGGAGTGAAGGTGAAGTCTGGGGGTAAGAGTGTGACCTCCCTCACTAGAGTAACTCAATCACATAAATCCAGTAGTTTTGGTCTGTAAGGTACTACAGCCCTCTTCTGGTGTCTCTATTGTATTGCAAGTACCCTACACAGAAACCTAACTCTTAACTCAATCTTAACTCAAGGGCAATTAACACACAAAGGGACATTTTATAATGTCTGATCAACAAAACATTACAGTCCTAAGGAAATTATTACATGATCAGAACTTGGTGAATACAAGATACGTCTCCCAAATGCAAGACAAAGTCTGGGATTCAGCTAAAGAATGTCCATCTTATTTATTAACAAGCCATGTATTCTCAAAATGAAAAATATAAGGCACGCAAAGAACAACTAACAGAAAACAAATATGCATGTTGTAAGTAAAGTCTCAGATCCTTAATAAGATTACAGATTGCAGCTGCTAAATTCTGCACCGCAGTTAGGCCCACGTAATATTCAACTTATTAATAAAGGTGGCCGCATCTTACCTTTACTTGAAAAATAGAAAAGGCACCGCCTTTTCTATTGTGTTTCTACTGTGTACATTATATTGTGTTCTGTTTAGATTATGTTTCAATAAGCCTACATATATTTAAATTGAAGAAAGGCATAATATTGAATATAGCATACCTCATGAAGCTATATGATGCAGTTACGTCATACAACAAAGAAAAGCAATGTCATAAAACCAAGCATATTCGTATTGGAATGCAGCCTTACTGCCCTGCATTCCTGGTATGTTTATCCATCTCGTCAAGGACTCTTGTTCTGTATATTGAACCCTGTATTGTATTATATTGAATGTGTTCAATTAATTTAATGTACTATATTAAATAAATTAAGTTTACACCCTACCACTAGCTCCTCGTCACTTCCTTTGCTGTCCCATAACGTTTTCCATACGACCAACATGCTGAACCTTAAGGTGGATGTGCTGTATGAGCAGTAGAAGACCAAACTGGGTTTCACTCATGTTTGCTAACACCATGATACTGTGGCTACAGTGGGCACAGGCTCACCAGAACTTTTTATTTTTCTAGGTTTTTATTGGCTGGTATGGGTCAGAATTGTGTATTGGGTCACAATTCAATATATATAGAAAGTATTTTAATGGGTATTATTATGTTCTTATTATAATATAAGGATAACTTAGAGTAATGGAGTGACACAAGAATGCAGGTCGATTACCATCCAATTAATTCAGATTTACTCAGGGGAGACAATGTTACAGGTTACACTTAACAGGGGCCGTAGAGTGCCTAAGGCATGGAAAACCTGTTATGTATCCATTGCATACATAACAGGTATGACTCAAGAAATCTGGATCCAATATATGATTAACTCTGCAGTGTGTACCGAATAATGCCTGCATCCACTGTGGACTATAATAAAGGCTATATACCGATACAATTTATTATCTTGCTTGATAAATAGCTGCAGCAACGTCTTTCTGATATTTAAATTAGGCTATAGAATGTTCTGTGCTGAAAGGCAGATACAGATGATTTTTGTAATGTTATTTGTGTATGATGTTGAAAGATAAAAAATTAAAAAATCGAATCAAAGTCAGGCACCTGTTGTGTCTATTGCATTATTATTATTATTATATGAAATGTTCATTGATTAAATGCCTTTTCCCAAATGAAAAAAAAATGGTTCTAGCTCACAACTTATAAACATACCCTTAAGCAGTTTAGCATTCTTCAAGAAATTCAAATTCAGTTGGATAATGCAGGATATATCATGATTGGTCAATACCAAAATTGGAATGTGGTTCACTGAGAACATTTTGCTTTATAAAGAGAGGATTAAGTTGACAATAGAAAATGCATGACTAAAGAATGCTGTTGAAATATGAAGTACAGGCAGATCAGAACATCATCTTTATTGTGTGGGTATAGTGTTCCATTAACTTTTCTTTACCGTTTCTTTGAATCTTACCAAACATCTATGTTTAATTATGCTTGATTATTTGCACCTGTTCAAGTTTGTGAGGCATTCTGCTGTTGTTAGGGTCCGGGCAGCTAAGCTGCCGGGAACCTATTGTATTCCTAGGAATTCTTTCTTCTTCTTCTTCTTCTTCTTCTTCTTCTTTCTTCTTCCAAGGAAGTCATACTTCCCATGGGTGAAAACTCACCAAACTTTGCACAAAGGTCCAGTCCCATGCCAGATTCACTCAACTCCAAGGACATGTGCCCCCCCCTCCTAGGGGGGGCACAATAAGCGTTTAAATTTAAAAACTTAAAAAATTCCTACCAAACCAACGGTAGATGCTACAGTGTTGAAACTTCACCACAATGTAGCCTCAATACTGCTGAAACTTTAGTCCACTTAAACTCATTACAAATTATGAAGTCCATCACTCTGTTTTTTTCAATAACTGTAAAACTTTTAAAATGTATCTCCTCCCACAATTTTTGCTCAATTGTCACCAAACTTGGAACAGAGCATCTCCAGACCGTCCTCAACAAAAAAAAAACAAAACAACAAACTTGTTTCTCGGATTTTTGATTAAGCAAAAATTGATCCTACAGTGCATGAAAACGTATGACTGTAAACAGTACTGTAAACGTATACCATCAAATTCTTGATAAATACATTTTCAATCTTCCTGAAAAAAATTGAGAATATTCTGGAGTCATGGTTGATGAAGTTTGGCAAATATCAGAATTTTTGAGAACATTTTGAATTCTGCTCTCATGGGAACAACTGCAGCCAATGTGAGAGTGGAATTTTTAAACATCATATTTTCTCTTATGAAGCAAAACACTTATCATTAAAAACAAATCACCAACATTTCCATGCTGTCAAGATGCAATTTATGTATTATCAGATTTTTGTTTAGATGACTGAATTTCTGAAATTTTGACTGCACGACAGTGAATGGCTTACTCAATTTGTGAAGCCACTGTTGAAATGCCACTTACCAATTAGCCAATTAGCTCAGTGCGATAGACAATGGACTTTGGTTCCAGAGGTTGTGGGTTCAATCCTCAACTGGTGCAAATTGAACATTATAAGGTCAACTGTCCTGTCTTCCTGAGGGGTGTTCCACAAAGCCGGTTTTATCACTTACCCAAGTTAACCCAGGGTTAGCGGCAACCCTAGGTTTTCCGTTCCAAAATGACCACGGCATGTAAGTTGCTATGGAAACATATGCTCTCAATCAAACCTGAGGGGTGTTCCACAAAGCCGGTTTTATCACTTACCCAGCTAAGTTAACCCAGGGTTAGCGGCAACCCTAGGTTTTCCGTTCCAAAATGAACACGGTATGTAAGTTGCTATAGAAACATATGCTCTCAATCAAACCTGGTCGGAGCAGGTTTTGCGCAGGTTAAGTTTGGAAGATAACCCTGTTTTGCTCAGAGTAGGCTATTTAAACCCGCGTTTATCGCAGCTTTTACGTGTTCGCCTGTTGATATCGGAGCGCAAATAATTCGTGCAATTCACAGAGATTAATTAGACCACGGCTCGACATATTGTCCTCTCCGGATGACTTTTTGCTGGAGAGATATAGTTTTTCACGTGATTCTTTGATATATTTAAATAGCCTTCTCCAACCCTACATTGCAAATGTTACCAATCGTGGATCTGCCCTCAGTTCACTACAAACAATTTGCATAGCTTTCCGTTTTTTTGCGACGGGTAGCTTTTTGTACAGTGTAGGAGATGCTGAGCATAACCGGTGCTGTGGAACCGACAGCTCTGGGTTAGTCGGCACAGGATCGGACAACCTAGAGTTCAGCGTTAACTCTGTGTTTGTTAAACCTCCGTTCTTGGAACACCCCTCTGGTCGGAGCAGGTTTTGCGCAGGTTAAGTTTGGAAGATAACCCGGTTTTGCTCAGAGTAGGCTATTTAAACCCACGTTTATCGCAGCTTTTACGTGTTCGCCTATTGATATCGGAGCGCAAATAATTTGTGCAATTCACAGAGAGATTAATTAGACCACGGCTCGACATATTGTCCTTTCCGGATGACTTTTTGCTGGAGAGATATAGTTTTTCACGTGATTCTTTGATATATTTAAATAGCCTTCTCCAACCCTACATTGCAAATGTTACCAATCGTGGATCTGCCCTCAGTTCACTACAAACAATTTGCATAGCTTTCCGTTTTTTTGCGACGGGTAGCTTTTTGTACAGTGTAGGAGATGCTGAGCACATAGGCATACCGTCTGCCGCTCCGTGCGTCTGTCTTGCGCTGAAGCGGTTGTTGCGTAACTTCATGGAGTTTCACCAACTTGCAGGTCAGCATTATCTACTTTAAGTGTTCCCAAATGGCTCCGAAATTATCCTTGTTGACTTTTCATCTGGGTGTTATATTTCAGGATTTCCTAATGTAATTGGGTGCATTGATGGCACACATCCAATGTGAGCAATACATTTCAACAGGGTGCGTTGCATTATGAACATATCATAGACCTCATATAATTGTTGTGCTTGTGCAAGATAGCTCAAAGTTTGTATTTGATCGCAGGGCAATTCGATGGGGATCTCCTAGGAGATCGAGGGTATCAATGCCTCCCGACGCTCATCACCCCGTACCCTAATCCCGCTCCTGGACCACAGACAACATTTAACCTGGCACACAGCAGAACCCGCGTTAAGATTGAAAATACATTCTGGATATTGAAGTCCAGATTCCAATGCCTACGTGGACTAAGAGTTTGTCCGGAACGGGCATGCGATGTAATTGTTGCATGCGCCGTCCTCCACAATATAGCCACTCTGCGCAAAGAGATGCCTCCCCACTTTACCCGTTCCTCGAGGAGGAACACATTCGCAAATGTTTGTAAGGGCTGACAAAGGATGCGAGACCACATTTGCAGAAATCATTTAAATAAAAAACAATAAAAAAAAACACTTTTCTTCCATCATTTTTATTCTTTAGTTGCTGAGGGAGGAAAAAGAATAATTAGTACCTTGATCGGTAAAATATGCGGCCCGTTTCGCCATTTTGATCAGGATTTCCATGATCCATACATCACGTCTTTATAGGTTTGCCATGAACGCGCACAACCCTGTGTTAACCAACCCCGTGTTGATTGAACTAATTCATAACCGGTGCTGTGGAACCGACAGCTCTGGGTTAGTCGGCACAGGATCGGACAACCTAGAGTTCAGCGTTAACTCTGTGTTTGTTAAACCTCCGTTCTTGGAACACCCCTCTGTTCTCCTGTTTGTTGCTCAGAATTTGCCAAAATTAGCCCGGACCCGACCCATTGCTGCGCAGCAGCTATAATTTTGGTCTGTTATTGCTTGCTATATGCTATTTTTCACTGAGAACATTTGTTTCAGCTTTACGGAGCTACACAGAGAATGAATGCGTCACGTTGCGTTGGGTCACGAACGGTTCTGGGTTCAAACTCTAACCTGTGTAACCATCCGACAGGTGATATTGTTGACCATTTGTTGACCAGAATTATTAAAACAACTGCTTGGCCGGTAGAGGTTCTCACTTTGGCAGGTGAAAAAACATAAAATTCAAGTAGTTAATTTTGGACCCTGTCTGTGGTATCCTTTCACAATGTACAAAAACAAAAGTACAAATTTATTGACACAAATAAGAATGAACTTATAATACATTTATTTTCATTGAGTTCCTACAACAGTGACAACAACATCCTAAACACAGCAACATACACACAGCAAGACCGTAAGCTGCCGAGAGAGTTTGAAAAGGGAATCAAGGCTGCATTTACTGATTCAATGTCCTGAGGTAGGCCTACATTCCCGTTGACAAGAGAATGTCTCAAAGCTAGGGGCTTTTCCGAGGCTCTAAACATAAACCTGATACCCATCCACTAATGCTCACCTTAAACCCTGTATTATACAGCGATCATAACAATGTCAAGGTCAGACAATGAGTGTTATATTAGTCAGCAAGTGGAGCAAATCCTTAGTAGATTAACATTGACATTCCATGATGTTAAGCACAAGTGAGAACATAAGTTAAGCAGTGAGTGGAGATTAGAGAAGTTGGAAATAAATTGAAAATGTGTAAAGTGAAAAATAGGTTACTGCTGAAAGATTCAACGCCTTGATTTACTGCAGTCTAGTAGGCCTACTTAGCTTTTTGACAAAGCTTCTTAATTAGAGTTGTGTGGTTGAACCTGATGATCTAGGTAATTCTATGGTCATGAAACAGCTTAAAAGAATGCACAGGGGTCCCCAGGGGTCCGCGGTGCATTGCCAGGGGGTCTGTGAAGTGTTTGCTACAAAATATGTGAAAAAACAAAACTAACCCTTTCTGTTTAAGAGTATGGATTAGTGTCACCTTATATCAGTGCTTTTTTCTTGTCTGTTAACACTACTTGATTTGATCAATCAAAAAGTTGATGTTGCACTGTTACATTGTGTTCCACTGTGTTGCTACAGTTAATTGTACACTCACACACACGCACGCACGCACGCGCGCACGCACTCATGCACACACACACACAGAGACACACATATGAAAATGGCTAAACCTATATTTCCATAATACATAGTATTTAAGTATTTCTCAAAACATTTGATTCTCTATGTGCATTGCCTTTTACGGCATCCATGCATTTTCATTGTCTTTTAGCACTATACTTAACAAATAGCCTGTTGCACTATTATTGCACTGTTGTTGCTGTTCATTTTTACTTACTCACCCACCCCTTACCCTCTTAAACACACACACACACACACACACACACACACACACACACACACACACACACACACACACACACACACACTTTAGCTATGATTCATGATATACCTACTAAAACAATTGCCTCTCAATGCATTGGGTTTATTTGTGCAAAGTTATATTGTCTGTTACATCAATGGTTTTTGCACTGATTGTTGTCACTGTCCTTCATTGTTGTTTGCTGTGATGAATTACCAAATGTCCCAAATCTATTTGTATGTATGTGGCATAAATTTTGGTACACACAATTCATTTTTTTGTAAATCTATCTACATATTTAGCCTGGAAATCCAGACCTACATCTAGAAAGCTTTAGGGTCTGGCAACGAGTAATGAAAATGGCCTAACTCGAGGGGCGGAACCAAGCATGTGTGACCGGCTGAATCTGCATTGTGTATTTTTTTTTAGTAAAGAAGTGACCCGGGATCTCAGTCTGGACTGGACATCCAACGTCCATTTATTGTTTGCCGCTGAAGATAAATAATAAACAACAGCTTCCTTTCAGAAAGTGCCCTTAAACAATCCTCCAACTCCTATGCAAAGCACACAGAGGGGGAGGGGTACTAGCATGATTACACGAAGGTCAGGTGCATGCTAGCATATTGTAATAAAAGATAAAGTTCTCCAAAACACTGCAATCTATACATTGATATTTACATGACAGTTCCATTAAACAATGTATAGTCAAAATAATTAATATAAATAATGGTAAAATGGTAGACCTATAAGATGGTTAAAGATTTGATCACAAGGGGGGAAATAAATGCACACACCTCTTCCCAAGAGAATCAGAACAAAAGGGAAGAGGGCAGGGGGGGACAGGAAACTTCTGGGGTTCTCAGAAATGTGGGCGGGAGTACAGAAGGAGGTGGAGCTAAATCAAAGAACAAAATCAAATAGAAAGGGGCACATAAGGCAGCTGGAAAGCTAACCTTCAGGTAATACAACTGTAAAAGGCAATTTTGTGTAATTATAATTAAGGGATATTACACCCTGTTACACATGCATTTGAAAATATCACTGCACGCAATTGGATAACACTACGACCAATCGGAAGAATACAAGGGGTGACGTATCCAGAACAGCATTTTAAGCATTACATATAGGCTTGTCACAAGCCTATAGTAATGCTAGTAATGGTATAGTAATGATTAAAATTAAATAATTGACCAGAGGGGTATTCCATCAAAGTCGCTAACGAAAGCGGCGCTTAGTTGATTAAGCCCGGTTAGAACTAGCGCCAACTTCCACTTGAGGCTTAAGCCGTTCCATCAACGCAGTTCAGCCGCGCCTTGCTCAGGTTAGTTCAAGCCAGGCTAACGTTATCCTGGATTACGCGCGTTCACGAGATATGTAACCAGCCCATAACCGTGAATGTCGAATCATGGATCAAATTTTCCAAAATGGAAAATAAATGCCATTTATTTTCCATTTCTTTGAATATTCTTAATTATGGAATTAATAAAATTAATAAAGGGAATTACAAAATGACGCCAACGCCAAGAATAGGCCTACTATGAAATACTCGTCGCGAACTCGGGTCCGCCCACCCAACATTCACCCAGCCGCTGATTGCTGATGACGCGATAATACATAGATTTATATTTAGGCCTATATGATAATAGATAGCAATTAATTGAATTATTTCATTTGCATCATTAAATCTTATAGGCCTACCCTTAGTGAAAATATACGCTGTTTGTAGCTACTTCATATAGGCCTAGGCCTATGTACATTCATGACAAAATTGTGAGGACTAGGTTTGGCGGAACCTTCTGATGGTACAATTGTTGCTGACAGATTGATTTCTCTGAAACACCGCTCAAGTTAGTCTGACAGTTAACCTACTCCCGACCAGGTTAGTTTGGTCGGATAAATTGCCATGGTTACTTAGCGGAGATTCCCTTAAGTCACGTTCATGGAACGCAACTCTAGCTGAAAGAAGCCCGGCTAAGCGAAATAAGCCCGGCTTTACGTTTAGCTTGGTTGATGGAATAGCCTACCCCTCGGCGGGTCGGGAGCAGGTTAACTGTCAGGCTAACTTGAGCTGTGTTTCAGAGAAATCCATCTGTCAGCAACAATTAGGCCCCTACCATCAGAAGGTTCCGCCAGTCCTCACGATTTTGTCATGAATGTAGGCTACATATATGAAGTAGGCCTACAAACAGCGTATATTTTCACTATAAAGGGTCTAAGATAAAATGATGCAAATGAAATAATTCAATCATTTGCTATCTATTGTTACTGTGGCTATTTTCTAATACAAATCTATGTATTTTATAGCGAGAGCAGAGAACAGCGGTTGGGTGAATGGTCTAGCACTTACACTGTGATACGCGAGACTCGAGTTCGCGTCCAGAGTATTTCATCGTAGGCCTATTCTTGGCGTAGCCAGGCTTCATTTTGTAATTCCCTTTATTAATTTTATTAATACCCTAATTAAGAATATTAAAAGAAATGGAAAATAAATGGCATGAAAAGTTATTCGATTTCTCTAGTAGGAAGTAGGGCCTAATCCTACCTATGAACCCCGGACCACTGGGTGCAAGTCCGACACGTTAACTCGAGACTATCTCCCTGCATTCAAATCCGTGTTCAATATTAAATTAAAATATGTTACGATTAATAGGCCTACTACTTATGCATTCAACAGATCGCCGATTTTTGTGCCAGGCAGCCTCCCTGTTTGTATTAATGGTTACGGTGTTCCCTTTTTGAGTTATTATATGCGTGTCATAGACCTCCACAAGCAGCTTCTGTTCGCCGCTGGAAAAGATTCCGCTCGGTCCTTTTCGGACATTTGATCCATGATTCGACATTCACGGTTATGGGCTGGTTACATATCTCGTGAACGCGCGTAATCCAGAATAACGTTAACGAGGCGTAGCCACGGGAGGGCCTGGGGCCTGCCTAATTCTCTCTCTCTCTCTCTCTCTCTCTCTCTCTCTCTCTCTCTCTCTCTCTCTCTCTCTCTCTCTCTCTCTCTCTCTCTCTCTCTCTCTAAAATAAATCTGGTGAGTCGCTTTGGCGGCATGTGTGATTCCGATGACTTAACTTTGTAATTTAATTCAACATTAGGGTTAGTAAAATATAAATATTTAAATTAATATGAAAAAATATGGCTACATGGCTATAAAATACAGCCTGAAATAAATAGGCATAAATGCTGTTTAAGAAAAATATTCATTGGTTAAACTATATTGACACATTTATTTATTAACATTGAACATGCCAGACACCTAGTTCGCTCATGCGCTAATACAGACTAGTAAGACAGGCTATGTCAAAAGTCTGACTAACCTCAATGCATTCAGCGTCATATTCAACATTTTTTGGTTCCGTGTAGGCCTTTAGCTAGACAGACAGCTGCGAAGGAATCTGAATTCGTTAAATACATGCGTGTGGTAATAGGCCTACGTTTGTGTTTAAAATACCAAATTTAGACCAAACTTAGACTTACCAGATTAGAACTAAAAGCAATGTAATCGAAAAGGCACCACTCTTAAGAGTTTCTATCGATTAGTAGGCCTACAGTGCATTGTGTTCTGCTTAGATTAGGTAAGGCAAGGTGACTTTATTTATTTAGCACTTCATGCTTCACATACAATAAAATGAAGTAATAAAATATATGAGTAAAAGAAACAAAAGCAAAGTAAAATGAATACAATTAAATAATATAATAAAATAGCAAAGTGCAATGTAAGATTTAGAAGAAAGCTAAAGCAAACAGAAAAGTCTAGTCTAGAAAAGCAATAATAATCTATTACATTATATCATCTTGGAGCTCGGTCTCCGCTGATTGGACGAATACCAGACATTGGAATGCAGTCTTTCTGCACTGCATTGAGTTATGCGTGATGCTCTAAGATCAGGTATTTTGACGTTAACAATTCCGTAGGAGGGAAGAGCGTGAATTTGCAGGCGAATATATCCTGGCAAGTGTATTCAGATTGAAATAATATATGTATATTGCAATAGGACACATTTGTGTGGCATCCTAATCACAATTACAGGACTGATAAGGTAAGCTTAATGATTTCCATTAAATATGATGTTATGTTATAGGGGTAGGACTATATGCATTTGTAATCCATGGGGTATCAATGTTAAACGGTGAATGTGTCTCCTCATAAGCCAATTCAAAGGAACGAATGTTTAAACGGCATACAATATCGAAATAAAGTCAGTAGTCTACACATTGCCTGTATCTGGGCCTTTATGGTAGGCCTACCCATACGACCTAAAATAAATCTCAAAGTTGCATTTGTTGACTAATTATCAAATGTGGAAGAGGTGATTGCGTTCGCTCAGGGTAATCCAGTCAGGGCAGTAGGAATTCTGGGCCCCCTGAAAGAATATCGGTGTGGGCCCCTCTCCCCCATTCATTGCCACCTTAAATGTTCTATGCCAAATAATAGGCATAATTCACACATGGAATAGCGTTTTCTTCTCCAACTTCAGAAACACTGATTCGTCATGTAAATTGCGGCAAAGACAATAACACATAGGCCTACGTGCAGGGCAGTTGCTAGGAATTCTGGGCCCCCTGAAAGAATATCGGTGTATTATATATATGTGTATATATGTATAAATAAAATGTTAACCCATTACATATTTAGGATAATTTCAATGCATCATGTCAGTTCTATGTGGGTTATCTTATATCAGATATTTTTAAATATATTTTTTAGTCCTCTCTACCTGTCCCCTCAGCCTCTTAGCAGCATCAGACAGGCTGGACTGCTGCTCTGAGGCTACAAAATATTTTATATTTAATATAAATTACTATCTATCACGTTTGTTCTGTCTTTTATATTTTCCATGAAAAATGCTGTCTAGTATTACCTGTTCAGCATCGGACTGGCTTATCTCTTCTGATGCTACAAAAAAAAGAAGGGGTGACTTTATTGCTTGGACTAACTTACACAGATCATGCTTGAATTTACATGATGATTTTCACAAATTATATTTGTGATTTGTCATATGGTTTAATAAAATTAACTAGAATAATGATGAATTGGTTTAAGCTTGTATGTTTGCAATCGGCATTGCAAACATAGCACAAATAGCTAAATGATTTATGTTGCAAATTAATCATTAGATCCACCTCTCTCTACCGGCTGCAACTTGTGTCTGTCCTCTAAATAGGTAGTTTATTTTGGCACATGTGGCGGAATCTTCCTCCAGTGCCCTTATTTTTTTTAATCAGGCTTTTTCGGCTACTCCTTGGCTTTTTCTGCCCTCCACAATCAACGACGTCGCTTCTGTCCGCTGATTCTCTTCTGTTAAAGACGCTGTTAAAGACGCAACATGGGCCAAACCAACTAAAATAATTGGGAGGGGTGAACTACCGTACATTGTATAATCCATATTATATATACTGCGATGCTGGGGCTGAAATTTCAGATGAATTAAGTCTACTTTAGGAGAAGATAAAATAATGGTCAAAGTATTTTTTTTCTTTCACCCAAGCAGCCCAAAATACATTTGAAAGTGGACCGGCCCAACGGGAAACCTCCCGAACGTCCCGATGGCCACTCCGGGCCTGGGTGTGGGTATTTTATTGTATTTAACAATCAAGCACTGATATGCAAAAAACTAAGTGTCCTGGCTCAAGATAGTCCACATGTAAATATGTAGCATTTAACTTAAATGTGCAAGTGAAACAAAGAGCACATGGAATACGTTGTTGTAAAACAAATATCAAAAACAACAACAAGCCTAATCTAATCTCAATTAAAGTTTAAATTGGCTTGTTTGCTCACTGTAAGTCTCAACGCTCACTCACTTCCGATGAGGAAGAACCATGGGAAGAACCAGGCACGTGCACACATAGGGCCCTAGGGGTGCTTGAGCCCCTGCCCTTTTTGCCTCGTATTAAAAAGTGCCCTCTGAGTGTTCTTCAACAATCGCGCCCGCAATAGCGCTCGTCCGCGATCCAACCCCCGTTAACAATAGCCCCTCAAAACTCCTGACTGTGCACGTCCCTGGGAAGAACGAACCGCGGTGTGGACCAAACCATTTTTTAAGAAGGGGCCAAGGGGATTATTGAAATAATTAAAATTACAATATTGTATGATTTGTGGCTTTGTTTTAATTCGGATTCATTCATAGGAATATATATTAGTTCAGTGTATGCATAATCATTTTGTCATAGAGGCTACTGGGGGCTGTGTGTGGGCCCTAGCGGGCTGTGGGCCCTTATAATTGTCATAACCTTTCCCCCCTATACGACGGCGCTGCCTGCACTGCAGCTGCAGGGGGCGCCAATTGGCCAATTCTGCACACAGGGATATGATAGATAATAGAAAACCGCTTCGCGTGGCAGATAATTATTTTTAGTGCTCGTGCCGCCCCCCATGTGTCATGAAAAAATGTAATATTAATAATTTGTTATTTGAAGAAGGTATGGAATTCATCCAATTAAGTGAGGCTACATTCATGCAAGTAGAAATAACCCCCCTAGAAATAACGTCCTGGCCACGCCACTGGGTACAGGGGCAAAATACAACTTATATGTAGATCGATCCCAAGTGCAGATTATACATTTGGTCCCTCTACCCCTTTTTACGAGTGTTTGAAGAATACATAGCCTACGTAAGACGATTGCCCTTGGTTTAACAAACATGTGATTAAAACACATTTTCTAACATATCAAACAATAACTAATCATAATAATGATTAAAATAATGAATATTTTTATATATAATTAATACAATTTAAAGAGATGTTTTCGGGGTCATGGCTAAAGTCACATCACATAGCCGACTATACAGTGAAATGTTATATTACACCTATTTTAAACATGGTTTCATGAAGACACTCAAAATTAAAAGCCTAGAATATGGAAAGAGGTCAGACAAAAGGGAAGATAAAGGCTACTACCACATAACCGCTCTGCTTGGTGTAGCTCTATTTTTACATCTGCAATTGCTCACTGGATGAATCAGGGCATACATTTGGATGCTCTAGCCCTACAGGAAAGGCTAAAAAAGCATAATAAAATGCTCCATTGAAATGCATTGGAAACACAAGCTAGATATTCATCCAATTTCATAGCCAAGGGATCGTAATTTAGCCATAAGACCTTTCAATCAGGGGGCATCTTGGAAATGCTCTGTGAAAATCTTTGGTCGCTTAGTGAAAAGTTGGACCCTATCCCTAACCCTAACCCTAACACTAACCTTAACCTAGCATTTGCTGAGGCTTTATGAGTCACTTCTTTTAGGGCTGGAGCCCCCAAATTGAGAATAGTCTATATTTACTAATCTTATTAAATGATTAAATGATTTAGCCGGCTTTTTCCTCAAACCACAGTGCACTGGTTGCCATAATGACATTATGTGGCCGGAAATGGTTTTGTTTTTGACACAATCTAGGTTTCACATTTCTCTTAGTGACATATATAGCCCTCAGACTGATAAAGTATTTTATTAATTAAAATGTAATGCCGCCTCCAAAACGCTCAGAGTTTCCGGGAGTTTTGAAGGTTCAGACCTTAAAAGGAAAGTGCTTTGAACACTCCTTTGGGTCGGAAGTTTTCGCTCAGAGTTTCGTGCGGAAGCAAAGCAACCGGAGTCCTCCGAGTTCACGTCACAACAATGGATGCCCATTTCACTGTCATTACATTGATAGACTAAAGTGAACTTGCATTAAGCATTAAGAGGCAAACTTAACACCCATTCTAACATTTGCATTGCAATACATTGCTTACAATTATAAACAACCCCCTAATAAATTCTCAACCATCACAAGCAGTTCTAATAACTGATTCATCTGATTCAGCAAAGAAGCGCAAAGAGGCCCCTGCGGGCATCCATACTTGTTGTTGTTATGAAGTCTAGTCTCAAGAACTATTTTATGTCATAGCCTACTCACTTCTGAAGGGCGTTTCCTGAACGCTCTTATTTCGGAAGAAGGGAAGGTTTACGTAAAGACACGTAAGAGCTTCCGAAATGCCAAGCTGTTTTGAAGGCGATTTTTTATCTTTAGATTAGTAAATGACTGAAGTGCACTATTGGAGATAAAGAAAAACAAAAAAGTGAACTGTGTTTACATTGTATACATATATTGTATATATTGTATATATATGTATATATATATATATATATATATGTATATATATGTACCTCATCACAGCGTTCCACTCCTATCACAGGAAACAAGAATCAATCATTTCAGGGGTTGTTCCAAATATTGTGTTCATATTACATGTTCACGCTCATGTATTAAATACAGGATATATGTGCTGTATTTATGTATGTATGTGCATGTTACAGAAAATTGAATAATGGCCATTGGTCGCCAGTGGCCACAAACACATGGATATATACGAGAACTTGGGTGCAGGGGAATTCCGAACAAAAAGGTAGCTCATGGTTCCACATGTTTTAAATACATGTTGTGTAATAAAATATATAATTTTGGTAATTTCTTAAAGAGAATTTATCCTACTCCGATTTTATTCCCTCAAGACCCCAAATGAGCATGAAAAACGCCACGAGCAGTTTAACTAACCAATTAAACATCATATACAATCAATACAAAATTCTGGCAAGACCCAAAATAATATTTGTAATAACTTACAAACTGAATAACTTTTCGTACCATTGTATGAGGATACATCGCTGCAAAAGGACCAAAGGTTTAGAGCGAGGAGTGTAGCAATTTTAATAATTGTGTTATTGTGCTTCAATCGCTTGAAGTTTGTATCGCTGTCGCTATACTGCTATCCTGTCGCTATACTGCTATCCTGTGATATTTAGAAAAAATGGTGCGATGAGTAATCACTTTGACAAACGATTAAATGTTGGCTTATAGGTGTTGCATGACTAGAATGTCCTGCGGGAACTAGCTACGCATATAAACTTAACCTCATCCATGTTGACATGTCTGCCAATGTGTGTGTGTGTGTGTGTGTGTGTGTGTGTGTGTGTGTGTGTGTGTGTTTGTATAGGACTTAGAACAAAACTTGGACAATATTAAAATCATAAATTATATAGAGAGATGAAGTGACAATGGCTATTTAATGAAATGTATTCCACTGAATAATTTAGAAAGTGGAAACTAAATAATGAAGATATGCATGCACATTTAAAAATAACTTACCAACTAAGGGAAATAGGCATTGTTGTCGTCGCTGAACATAGGCTGTAAAAGGGATGCAAATGAACAGTAAGAACAAAATGATTAAAAATCAATGGGGAATGTAATACATTTCTTTAACTAATTTAATTGTTGGTAAAATGTTTAGCTTCATTCTCAAATACACAACTCACAAAGGGAGACCTTTCTCTGCAATAGTTAAAGCAGCTACGGACAACAATACTAGCCTGGGGACCTTCCTGATAACCTGACCTCACATTCTGTTTTGCTACACGGATCATTCTGAACATTCTGAAAACATGTGCCGCGATCACGGTGCACTATTCAGAATGGCGAAAATGAATTTTCCGCCAAGAAACTCTGCTGATGGATACCCTGTTATTTTTTAATAGTTTTTGATTAAGTATATTTCTGCAATAACTGCACTTAAAGCTGTGTTTACTTGACTTAGGTTAACGTTGATGCTCCTTGCTTCAGAAAACTCCATTTCTGTTTTATCAGCATTGGCCTGTATTTTACAACAGCAACTATGATGCAGTCCCTGATTGGCAGTAACATCATCAACTATGACTCAGTGCCTTATTGGCCCCATTTAAATTGTAATTTTAGGAAATCGGTGTGGGCAAAGAATGCTTCAGACTGATTAGTGTAGCGAAACAGCACGGCCTCCAGGCTACAAGAATACATTAGTTGTCATCTTTATGATTATTACATTATTGATACATATTTCTACAAACATTGAATAACATTTTAATGTGTCCTTAGGTTCAAAAGTAACACGTTTAAATATGAAGGCATTCAGAATCATATTTATAGGTAAGTCTTATAACAAAGTAAATATTTTCAGGTTGATGGTTAAATTAAAAAAAAATCTAAAACAAACATGCATTTACCAACCCAAGCAGTTTTAGGAATTGCAAATGCTACAGCAGAGGGTCCCACGACAGCTAATGCAGGGCCGACCTCTAGAACTGAAAGACCAACAAGTACATCTGAGGAAATCAAGACTAGTACAATGGGACCCCCCGTCATCACGCCAATACCATCAACAATAATCCAACCCGCAACTACAAGACCAACAAAAACTAAAGGACTCACAACAACTACTGCATCAAAAATGGCAACTGAGAGACAAACTATGACAAGTGTAACGACAGCAAGAACAACTGCTGCACCAACATCGACAACTGCTGCACCGACGACAACTGCTGCACAAACGACAACAACTGCACCATCTACAACTGCTGCACCAACAAAAACAATTGCTGCACCAACGACCACAACTGTTACACCAACGACAATAACTGCTGCACCAACAACAACTTCTGAACCAACGACAACAACTGCTGCAACAACAACAACAACAACTGCTGCACCAACAACAACTTCTGCACCAACAACAACAACAACTGCTGCACAAACAACAACAACTGCTGCACCAACAACTGCTGCACCAAGGACAGCAACTGCAGCACCAACAAAAACAACTGCTGCACCAACGTCAACAACTGCTGCATCAACGACGACATTTGCTGAACCAACAACTGCTGAACCAACAATGACAACTGCGGCACCTATGAAAACAACTGCTGCAACAACGACAACAAC
Source organism: Micromesistius poutassou (assembly GCF_964030765.1). Taxonomy (NCBI): domain Eukaryota; kingdom Metazoa; phylum Chordata; class Actinopteri; order Gadiformes; family Gadidae; genus Micromesistius; species Micromesistius poutassou. The sequence continues at coordinate 8,551,086 of NC_140273.1, read as the reverse complement.
TGCTGCACCAACGACAACTGCTGCACCAACGACAACAACTGCTGCAACAACAAACACAACTCCTGCAACAACAACAACTGCTGCACAGACAATAACTGCAAGAACAACGACAACTGCTGCACCAATGACCACAACTGCTGCACCAACAACTGCTGCAACAACAACTGCTGCATCAACAACAACTTCTGCACTAACAACAACAATTGCTGCAACAATTACGACAACTGCTGCACCAACGACAATAACTGCTGCACCAACGACAACAACTGCTGCACCAACAATGACAACTGCTTCACCAACAACAACAACTTCTGCACCAACAACAATTGCTGCAACAACAACGACAACTGCTGCACCAACCACAACAACTGCTGCACCAACAACAACAACTGCTGCACCAACGACGACAACTGCTGCACCAACGACGACAACTGCGGGACCAACGACAACAACTGTGGCACCAATGACGACAACTGCTGTAACAACGACAACTGCTGCACCTACAACAAAAGCTGCTGCACCAATGACGACAACTGCTTTACCAAGGACAGCAACTGCTGCACCAACAACAACAACTGCTGCACCAACGAAAACAACTGCTGCACCAACGACAACTGCTGAACCAACGGCAACAACTGCTGCAACAACAACTGCTGCACAAACAAAAACAATTGCTGCACCGACGACCACAACTGTTACACCAACGACAATAACTGCTGCACCAACAACAACTGCTGCACCAACAGCGACAACAATTGCTGTACCAACGACGACAACTGTTTCACCAACAACAACTGCGGCACCAATGACAACAATTGTTGTACCAAGGACTACAACTGCTGCACCAACGACGACAACTACTTCACTTACGACAACAACTACTGCCCCAACAACGACAACTGCTGCACCATCAACAACTGCGGCACCAACGACAACAATTGTTGCACCAACGACTACAACTGTTGCACCAACAACGACAACTGCAGGACCAACAATGACAACTGCTGCACCAACAACAACAACTGCTGCACCAACAACAACTGCTGCACCAACAGCGACAACAATTGCTGTACCAACGACGACAACTGTTGCACCAACAACAACTGCGGCACCAATGACAACAATTGTTTTACCAACGACTACAACTGCTGCACCAACGACGACAACCACTTCACTTAGGACAACAACTACTGCCCCAACAACGACAACTGCTGCACCAACAATGACAACTGCTGCACCAACAACAACAACTGCTGCACCAACAACGTCAACTGCAGGACCAACAACGACAACTGCTGCACCAACAACAACAACTGCTGCACCAACAACAAATGCTGAACCAACAACGACAACTGCTTCACCAACGACAACAATTGCTGCACCAACGACGACAACTGCTGCACCAACGACGATAACTGCTTCACCAACTACAACAACTACTGACCCAACAACTACAACTGCTGCTCCAACTACTGCTGCACCAACAACAACAACTGCTGCACCAACAACTCCGACTGCTGCACCGACAACTGCTGCACCAACAACAACAAATGCTGCACAAACGACTACAACTGCTGCACCAGCAACAACTGCTGCAGCAACAACGACAACTGTTGCACCAACAACAACTGTTGCACCAACGACAACATTTGCTGCACTAACAACGATAACTGCTGCACCAACAACAACAACTGCTGCAACAACAACAACTGCTCCACCAACAACAACTGCTGAACCAACAACAACTCCTGCACCAACAATGAAAACTGCTGCAGCAACGACAATTGCTGCACAAAAGACGGCAACTGCTGCACCAACGACAACTGCAGAACCAACGACAACAAATGTTGCACAAACAATGACAACTACTGCAACAATGACAAGAACTGTTCCACCAACAACAATAACTGCTGCACCAACAACAACACCTGCTGAACCAACGGCAATAACTGTTGCAACAACAACAACAACGGCTGAACCAACAATAACAACTTCTGCACCAACAACAACTGTTGCACCAACAACAACAAATGCTGCACCAACTACAACAAATGCTGCACCAACGACAACAACTGATGTACCAACGACGACAACTGCGGCACCAATGACAACAACTTTGGCACCAACATCTACAACTGCTTCACCAACGAAAACAACTGATGCACCAACGACAACTGCTACACCAACCACAACAACTGCTGCACCAACAACGACAACTGCTGCACCAAAGACGACAACTGCTGAACCAACGACAACAAATGTTGCACCAACAACGACAACTGCTGCAACAATGACAACAACTGTTCCACCAACAACAACAACTGCTGCACCAATAACAACACCTGCTGAACCAACGGGAATAACTGCTGCAACAACAACGGCTGAACCAACAACAACAACTTCTGCACCAACAACAACTGTTGCAACAACAACGACAAATACTGCACCAACGACAACAACTGATGCACCAACGACGACAACTGCGGCACCAATGACAACAACTTTGGCACCAACAACTACAACTGCTTCACCAACGAAAACAACTGATGCACCAACGACAACAACTGCTACACCAACCACAACAATTGCTGCACCAACAATGACAACTGCTGCACCAACAACAACTGATGCACCAACGACAACAATTGTTGCACCAACGACTACAACTGCTGCACCAACGACGACAACTTCTGCTCCAACGATGACAACTGCTGCACCAACAACAACAACTTCTGCACCAACGATAACAACTGCTGCACCAACAATGTCAACTGCAGGACCAACAACAACAACTGCTGCACCAACAACAACAACTGCTGCACCAAGAACAACTGCTGCACCAACGACGACAACTGCTTCACCAACTACAACAACTGCTGCCCCAACAATGACAACTGCTGCTCCAACAACTGCTGCCCCAACAACGACAACTGCTGCTCCAACAACTGCTGCACCAACAACAACTGCGGGACCAATGACAACAACTGCTGCACCAACAACCATAACTGCTGCACCAACGACTCCAACTGCTGCACCAATGACAACTGCTGCACCAACAACGACAACAGCTGCTCCAACAACTGCTAAACCAACAATGACAACTGCTGCCCCAAGGACAGTAACTGCTGCACCAACAACGACAACTGCTGCACTAACGACCACAACTGTTACACCGACGACAACAACTGCAGGACCAACAATGACAACTGCTGCACCAACAACAACAACTGCTGCACCAACAACAAATGCTGAACCAACAACGACAACTGCTTCACCAACGACAACAATTGCTGCACCAACGACGACAACTGCTGCACCAACGACGATAACTGCTTCACCAACTACAACAACTACTGACCCAACAACGACAACTGCTGCTCCAACTACTGCTGCACCAACAACAACAACTGCTGCACCAACAACTCTGACTGCTGCACCGACAACTGCTGCACCAACAACAACAAATGCTGCACCAACGACTACAACTGCTGCACCAGCAACAACTGCTGCAGCAACAACGACAACTGTTGCACCAACAACAACTGTTGCACTAACGACAACATCTGCTGCACTAACAACGATAACTGCTGCACCAACAACAACAACTGCTGCACCAACAACAACAACTTCTGCACCAACGATAACAACTGATGCACCAACAATGTCAACTGCAGGACCAACAACAACAACTGCTGCACCAACAACAACAACTGCTGCACCAACAACAACTGCTGCACCAACGACGACAACTGCTTCACCAACTACAACAACTGCTGCCCCAACAATGACAACTGCTGCTCCAACAACTGCTGCCCCAACAACGACAACTGCTGCTCCAACAACTGCTGCACCAACAACAACTGCGGGACCAATGACAACAACTGCTGCACCAACAACCATAACTGCTGCACCAACGACTCCAACTGCTGCACCAATGACAACTGCTGCACCAACAACGACAACAGCTGCTCCAACAACTGCTAAACCAACAATGACAACTGCTGCCCCAAGGACAGTAACTGCTGCACCAACAACGACAACTGCTGCACTAACAACCACAACTGTTACACCGACGACAACAACTGCAGGACCAACAACGACAACTGCTGCACCAACAACAACAACTGCTGCACCAACAACAAATGCTGAACCAACAACGACAACTGCTTCACCAACGACAACAATTGCTGCACCAACGACGACAACTGCTGCACCAACGACGATAACTGCTTCACCAACTACAACAACTACTGACCCAACAACGACAACTGCTGCTCCAACTACTGCTGCACCAACAACAACAACTGCTGCACCAACAACTCTGACTGCTGCACCGACAACAACTGCTGCAGCAACGACAACTGTTGCACCAACAACAACTGTTGCACCAACGACAACATCTGCTGCACTAACAACGATAACTGCTGCACCAACAACAACAACTGCTGCACCAACAACAACAACTGCTGCAACAACAACAAATGCTCCACCAACAACAACTGCTGAACCAACAACAACTCCTGCACCAACAATGAAAACTGCTGCAGCAACGACAATTGCTGCACAAAAGACGGCAACTGCTGCACCAACGACAACTGCAGAACCAACGACAACAAATGTTGCACAAACAATGACAACTACTGCAACAATGACAAGAACTGTTCCACCAACAACAATAACTGCTGCACCAACAACAACACCTGCTGAACCAACGGCAATAACTGTTGCAACAACAACAACAACGGCTGAACCAACAATAACAACTTCTGCACCAACAACAACTGTTGCACCAACAACAACAAATGCTGCACCAACTACAACAAATGCTGCACCAACGACAACAACTGATGTACCAACGACGACAACTGCGGCACCAATGACAACAACTTTGGCACCAACATCTACAACTGCTTCACCAACGAAAACAACTGATGCACCAACGACAACAACTGCTACACCAACCACAACAACTGCTGCACCAACAACGACAACTGCTGCACCAAAGACGACAACTGCTGAACCAACGACAACAAATGTTGCACCAACAACGACAACTGCTGCAACAATGACAACAACTGTTCCACCAACAACAACAACTGCTGCACCAATAACAACACCTGCTGAACCAACGGGAATAACTGCTGCAACAACAACGGCTGAACCAACAACAACAACTTCTGCACCAACAACAACTGTTGCAACAACAACGACAAATACTGCACCAACGACAACAACTGATGCACCAACGACGACAACTGCGGCACCAATGACAACAACTTTGGCACCAACAACTACAACTGCTTCACCAACGAAAACAACTGATGCACCAACGACAACAACTGCTACACCAACCACAACAATTGCTGCACCAACAATGACAACTGCTGCACCAACAACAACTGATGCACCAACGACAACAATTGTTGCACCAACGACTACAACTGCTGCACCAACGACGACAACTTCTGCTCCAACGATGACAACTGCTGCACCAACAACAACAACTTCTGCACCAACGATTACAACTGCTGCACCAACAATGTCAACTGCAGGACCAACAACAACAACTGCTGCACCAACAACAACAACTGCTGCACCAACAACAACTGCTGCACCAACGACGACAACTGCTTCACCAACTACAACAACTGCTGCCCCAACAATGACAACTGCTGCTCCAACAACTGCTGCCTCAACAACGACAACTGCTGCTCCAACAACTGCTGCACCAACAACAACTGCGGGACCAATGACAACTGCTGCACCAACAACCATAACTGCTGCACCAACGACTCCAACTGCTGCACCAATGACAACTGCTGCACCAACAACGACAACAGCTGCTCCAACAACTGCTAAACCAACAATGACAACTGCTGCCCCAAGGACAGTAACTGCTGCACCAACAACGACAACTGCTGCACTAACGACCACAACTGTTACACGGACGACAACAACTGCTGCACCAACGACGACAACTGCTGCACCAACGACGATAACTGCTTCACCAACTACAACAACTACTGACCCAACAACGACAACTGCTGCTCCAACAACTGCTGCACCAACAACGACAACTGCTTCACCAACGACAACAATTGCTGCACCAACGACGACAACTGCTGCACCAACGACGATAACTGCTTCACCAACTACAACAACTACTGACCCAACAACGACAACTGCTGCTCCAACAACTGCTGCACCAACAACAACAACTGCTGCACCAACGACTCCAACTGCTGCACCGACAACTGTTGCACCAACAACAACAAATGCTGCACCAACGACTACAACTGCTGCACCAGCAACAACTGCTGCAGAAACAACGACAACTGTTGCACCAACAACAACTTCTGCACCAACGACTACAAATGCTGTACCAATGACGACAACTGCTTCACCAACAACAACTGTTGCACCAACGACAACATCTCCTGCACTAACAACGATTACTGCTGCACCAACAACAACAACTGCTGCACCAACAACAACAACTGCTGCACCAACAACAACAACTGCTGCAACAACAACAACTGCTCCACCAACAACAACTGCTGCACAAAAGACGGCAACTGCTGAACCAACGCCAACTGCAGAACCAACGACAACAAATGTTGCACAAACAATGACAACTACTGCAACAATGACAAGAACTGTTCCACCAACAACAATAACTGCTGCACCAACAACAACACCTGCTGAACCAACGGCAATAACTGCTGCAACAACAACAACAATGGCTGAACCAACAACAACAAATGCTGCACCAACTACAACAACTGCTGCACCAACGACAACAACTGATGTACCAACGACGACAACTGCGGCACCAATGACAACAACTTTGGCACCAACAACTACAACTGCTTCACCAACGAAAACAACTGATGCACCAACCACAACAACTGCTACACCAACCACAACAACTGCTGAACCAACAACGACAACTGCTTCACCAACGACAACAATTGCTGCACCAACGACGACAACTGCTGCACCAACGACGATAACTGCTTCACCAACTACAACAACTACTGACCCAACAACGACAACTGCTGCTCCAACAACTGCTGCACCAACAACAACAACTGCTGCACCAACGACTCCAACTGCTGCACCGACAACTGTTGCACCAACAACAACAAATGCTGCGCCAACGACTACAACTGCTGCACCAGCAACAACTGCTGCAGAAACAACGACAACTGTTGCACCAACAACAACTTCTGCACCAACGACTACAAATGCTGTACCAATGACGACAACTGCTTCACCAACAACAACTGTTGCACCAACGACAACATCTCCTGCACTAACAACGATTACTGCTGCACCAACAACAACAACTGCTGCACCAACAACAACAACTGCTGCACCAACAACAACAACTGCTGCAACAACAACAACTGCTCCACCAACAACAACTGCTGCACAAAAGACGGCAACTGCTGAACCAACGCCAACTGCAGAACCAACGACAACAAATGTTGCACAAACAATGACAACTACTGCAACAATGACAAGAACTGTTCCACCAACAACAATAACTGCTGCACCAACAACAACACCTGCTGAACCAACGGCAATAACTGCTGCAACAACAACAACAATGGCTGAACCAACAACAACAAATGCTGCACCAACTACAACAACTGCTGCACCAACGACAACAACTGCTGCACTAACGACCACAACTGTTACACGGACGACAACAACTGCTGCACCAACGACAACTGCTGCACCAATGACAACTGCTGCATCAACGACGACATTTGCTAAACCAACAACTGCTGAACAAACAATGACAACTGCGGCACCAACGACAACTGCTGCACCAACGACCACAACTCCTGCAACAACAACGACACCTGCTGCACCAACGACCACAACTGCTACACCAACAACTGTTGCACCAACAACAACTTCTGCACCAACAACAACAATTGCTGCCCCAAGGACAGTAACTGCTGCACCAACAACGACAACTGCTGCACTAACGACCACAACTGTTACACGGACGACAACAACTGCTGCACCAACGACAACTGCTGCACCAATGACAACTGCTGCATCAACGACGACATTTGCTAAACCAACAACTGCTGAACAAACAATGACAACTGCGGCACCAACGACAACTGCTGCACCAACGACCACAACTACTGCAACAACAACGACACCTGCTGCACCAACGACCACAACTGCTACACCAACAACTGTTGCACCAACAACAACTTCTGCACCAACAACAACAATTGCTGCAACAATTACGACAACTGCTACACCAACGACAAAAACTGCTGCACCAACGACAACAACTGCTGCACCAACAACGACAACTGTGGCACCAACAACAACTGCTGAACCAACGACAACAGCTGCTGCACCAACTAAAACAACTGCGGTACCAACAACGACAACTGCTGAATCAATCACAACAACTGCTGCAACAACTGCTGCAACAACAACGACAACTACTGCAACAACGACAACAACTGCTGCCCCAACAATGACAACTGCTGCTCCAACAACTGCTGCCCCAACAACGACAACTGCTGCTCCAACAACTGCTGCACCAACAACAACTGCGGGACCAATGACAACAACTGCTGCACCAACAACCATAACTGCTGCACCAACGATTCCAACTGCTGCACCAATGACAACTGCTGCACCAACAACGACAACAGCTGCTCCAACAACAACTGCTGCACCAACGACGACAACTGCTTCACCAACTACAACAACTGCTGCCCCAACAATGACAACTGCTGCTCCAACAACTGCTGCCTCAACAACGACAACTGCTGCTCCAACAACTGCTGCACCAACAACAACTGCGGGACCAATGACAACTGCTGCACCAACGACTCCAACTGCTGCACCAATGACAACTGCTGCACCAACAACGACAACAGCTGCTCCAACAACTGCTAAACCAACAATGACAACTGCTGCCCCAAGGACAGTAACTGCTGCACCAACAACGACAACTGCTGCACTAACGACCACAACTGTTACACCGACGACAACAACTGCTGCACCAACGACAACTGCTGCACCAATGACAACTGCTGCATCAACGACGACATTTGCTAAACCAACAACTGCTGAACAAACAATGACAACTGCGGCACCAACGACAAATGCTGCACCAACGACCACAACTCCTGCAACAACAACGACACCTGCTGCACCAACGACCACAACTGCTACACCAACAACTGTTGCACCAACAACAACTTCTGCACCAACAACAACAATTGCTGCAACAATTACGACAACTGCTACACCAACGACAAAAACTGCTGCACCAACGACAACAACTGCTGCACCAACAACGACAACTGTGGCACCAACAACAACTGCTGAACCAACGACAACAGCTGCTGCACCAACGAAAACAACTGCGGTACCAACAACGACAACTGCTGAATCAATCACAACAACTGCTGCAACAACTGCTGCAACAACAACGACAACTACTGCAACAACGACAACAACTGCTGCCCCAACAATGACAACTGCTGCTCCAACAACTGCTGCCCCAACAACGACAACTGCTGCTCCAACAACTGCTGCACCAACAACAACTGCGGGACCAATGACAACAACTGCTGCACCAACAACCATAACTGCTGCACCAACGACTCCAACTGCTGCACCAATGACAACTGCTGCACCAACAACGACAACAGCTGCTCCAACAACTGCTAAACCAACAATGACAACTGCTGCCCCAAGGACAGTAACTGCTGCACCAACAACGACAACTGCTGCACTAACGACCACAACTGTTACACCGACGACAACAACTGCTGCACCAACGACAACTGCTGCACCAATGACAACTGCTGCGTCAATGACGACATTTGCTAAACCAATAACTGCTGAAGAAACAATGACAACTGCGGCACCAACGACAACTGCTGCACCGACGACCACAACTCCTGCAACAACAACGACACCTGCTGCACCAACGACCACAACTGCTACACCAGCAACTGTTGCACCAACAACAACTTCTGCACCAACAACAACAATTGCTGCAACAATTACGACAACTTCTGCACCAACAACAACTGCTGAACCAACGACAACAGCTGCTGCACCAACGAAAACAACTGCGGTACCAACAACGACAACTTCTGCACCAACAACAACTGCTGAACCAACGACAACAGCTGCTGCACCAACGAAAACAACTGCGATACCAACAACGACAACTGCTGAATCAATCACAACAACTGCTGCAACAACAACGACAACTACTGCAACAACGACAACAACTGCTGCACCAACGACAACAACTGCTGCACCAACGACAACAACTGCTGCACCAATGACAACAACTTCTGCACCAACAACAACAACTGCTGCAACAACACCTACAACTGCAGCACCAAATACGACAACTGTGGCACCAACAACAACTGCTGCACCAACGACAACAACTGCACCATCTACAACAACTGCTGCACCATCGAAAACAACTGTTGCAACAACGACCACAACTGCTACACCAACGACAACAACTGCTGCTCCAACAACAGTTGCTGCACCAACGAAAACAACTGATGCACCAACGACAACAACTGCTACACCAACCACAACAACTGCTGCACCAACAACAACAACTGCTGAACCAACAACTGCTGCACCAACAACAACTGCGGGACCAATGACAACAACTGCTGCACCAACAACCATAACTGCTGCACCAACGACTCCAACTGCTGCACCAATGACAACTGCTGCACCAACAACGACAACAGCTGCTCCAACAACTGCTAAACCAACAATGACAACTGCTGCCCCAAGGACAGTAACTGCTGCACCAACAACGACAACTGCTGCACTAACGACCACAACTGTTACACCGACGACAACAACTGCTGCACCAACGACAACTGCTGCACCAATGACAACTGCTGCGTCAATGACGACATTTGCTAAACCAATAACTGCTGAAGAAACAATGACAACTGCGGCACCAACGACAACTGCTGCACCGACGACCACAACTCCTGCAACAACAACGACACCTGCTGCACCAACGACCACAACTGCTACACCAGCAACTGTTGCACCAACAACAACTTCTGCACCAACAACAACAATTGCTGCAACAATTACGACAACTTCTGCACCAACAACAACTGCTGAACCAACGACAACAGCTGCTGCACCAACGAAAACAACTGCGGTACCAACAACGACAACTTCTGCACCAACAACAACTGCTGAACCAACGACAACAGCTGCTGCACCAACGAAAACAACTGCGATACCAACAACGACAACTGCTGAATCAATCACAACAACTGCTGCAACAACAACGACAACTACTGCAACAACGACAACAACTGCTGCACCAACGACAACAACTGCTGCACCAACGACAACAACTGCTGCACCAATGACAACAACTTCTGCACCAACAACAACAACTGCTGCAACAACACCTACAACTGCAGCACCAAATACGACAACTGTGGCACCAACAACAACTGCTGCACCAACGACAACAACTGCACCATCTACAACAACTGCTGCACCATCGAAAACAACTGTTGCAACAACGACCACAACTGCTACACCAACGACAACAACTGCTGCTCCAACAACAGTTGCTGCACCAACGAAAACAACTGATGCACCAACGACAACAACTGCTACACCAACCACAACAACTGCTGCACCAACAACAACAACTGCTGAACCAACGACAACAACTGCTGCAACAACAACAACAAGTGCTGCATCAACAACAATAACAACTGCTGCACCAACGACGACAAATGCTACAAAAACAACAACTGCTGCACCAACAACGACAACTGCAGGACCAACAATGACAACTGCTGCACCAACAACAACAACTGCTGCACCAACAACAACTGCTGCACCAACAGCGACAACAATTGCTGTACCAACGACGACAACTGTTTCACCAACAACAACTGTGGCACCAATGACAACAATTGTTGTACCAACGACGACAACTGCTGCACCAACGACGATAACTGCTTCACCAACTACAACAACTACTGACCCAACAACGACAACTGCTGCTCCAACAACTGCTGCACCAACAACAACAACTGCTGCACCAAAGACGACAACTGCTGAACCAATGACAACAAATGTTGCACCAACAACGACAACTGCTGCAACAATGACAACAACTGTTCCACCAACAACGACAACTGCTGCACCAATAACAACACCTGCTGAACCAACGGGAATAACTGCTGCAACAACATCGGCTGAACCAACAACAACAACTTCTGCACTAACAACAACTGTTGCACCAACAACGACAAATACTGCAACAACGACAACAACTGATGAACCAACGATGACAACTGCGGCACCAATGACAACAACTGCTACACCAACCACAATAACTGCTGCACCAACAACGACAACAGCTGCTCCAACAACTGCTAAACCAACAATGACAACTGCTGCCCCAAGGACAGTAACTGCTGCACCAACAACGACAACTGCTGCACTAACGACCACAACTGTTACACCGACGACAACAACTGCTGCACCAACGACAACTGCTGCACCAATGACAACTGCTGCATCAACGACGACATTTGCTAAACCAACAACTGCTGAAGAAACAATGACAACTGCGGCACCAACGACAACTGCTGCACCAACGACCACAACTGCTACACCAGCAACTGTTGCACCAACAACAACTTCTGCACCAACAACAACAATTGCTGCAACAATTACGACAACTGCTACACCAACGACAACAACTGCTGCACCAACGACAACAACTGCTGCACCAACAACGACAACTGCGGCACCAACAACAACTGCTGAACCAACGACAACAGCTGCTGCACCAACGAAAACAACTGCGGTACCAACAACGACAACTGCTGAATCAATCACAACAACTGCTGCAACAACTGCTGCAACAACAACGACAACTACTGCAACAACGACAACAACTGCTGCACCAACGACAACAACTGCTGCACCAATGACAACAACTTCTGCACCAACAACAACAACTGCTGCAACAACACCTACAACTGCAGCACCAAATACGACAACTGTGGCACCAACAACAACAACTGCTGCACCAACGACAACAACTGCACCATCTACAACAACTGCTGCACCATCGAAAACAACTGTTGCAACAACGACCACAACTGCTACACCAACGACAACAACTGCTGCTCCAACAACAGTTGCTGCACCAACGAAAACAACTGATGCACCAACGACAACAACTGCTACACCAACCACAACAACTGCTGCACCAACAACGACAACTGCTGAACCAACGACAACAACTGCTGCAACAACAACAACGACAACAAGTGCTGCATCAACAACAATAACAACTGCTGCACCAACGACGACAAATGCTGCAAAAACAACAACTGCTGCACCAACAACGACAACTGCAGGACCAACAATGACAACTGCTGCACCAACAACAACAACTGCTGCACCAACAACAACTGCTGCACCAACAGCGACAACAATTGCTGTACCAACGACGACAACTGTTTCACCAACAACAACTGTGGCACCAATGACAACAATTGTTGCACCAACGACTACAACTGCTGCACCAACGACGACAACTACTTCACTTACGACAACAACTACTGCCCCAACAACGACAACTGCTGCACCAACAACAACTGCGGCACCAACGACAACAATTGTTGCACGAACGACTACAACTGTTGCACCAACAACGACAACTGCTGCTCCAACAATTACTGACCCAACAACAACAACTCCTGCTCCAACAACTGCTGCACCAACGACGACATCTGCTGCACCAACAATGACAACTGCTGCACCAACAACAACAACTTCTGCACCAACGATAACAACTACTGCACCAACAACAACAACAACTGCTGCACCAACAACGTCAACTGCAGGACCAAAAACGACAACTGCTGCACCAATAACAACTACTGCCCCAACAACGACAACTGCTGCACCAACAACAACTGCGGCACCAACGACAACAATTGTTGCACGAACGACTACAACTGTTGCACCAACAACGACAACTGCTGCTCCAACAATTACTGACCCAACAACAACAACTCCTGCTCCAACAACTGCTGCACCAACGACGACATCTGCTGCACCAACAATGACAACTGCTGCACCAACAACAACAACTTCTGCACCAACGATAACAACTACTGCACCAACAACAACAACAACTGCTGCACCAACAACGTCAACTGCAGGACCAAAAACGACAACTGCTGCACCAATAACAACTGCTGAACCAACAACGACAACTGCTTCACCAACGACAACAATTGCTGCACCAACGACGACAACTGCTGCACCAACGACGATAACTGCTTCACCAACTGCAACAACTACTGACCCAACAACGACAACTGCTGCCCCAACAACTGCTGCACCAACAACAACAACTGCTGCACCAACGACTCCAACTGCTGCACCGACAACTGTTACACCAACAACAACAAATGCTGCACCAACGACTACAACTGCTATACCAGCAACAACTGCTGCAGAAACAACGACAACTGTTGCACCAACAACAACTTCTGCACCAACGACTACAAATGCTGTACCAATGACGACAACTGCTTCACCAACAACAACTGTTGCACCAACGACAACATCTGCTGCACTAACAACGATAACTGCTGCACCAACAACAACAACTGCTGCAACAATGACAACAACTGTTCCACCAACAACGACAACTGCTGCACCAATAACAACACCTGCTGAACCAACGGGAATAACTGCTGCAACAACATCGGCTGAACCAACAACAACAAATTCTGCACCAACAACAACTGTTGCACCAACAACAACAAATACTGCACCAACGACAACAACTGCTGCAACAACAACAACAACTGCTGCACCAACAACAACAACTTCTGCACCAACAACAACAACTGCTGCGCAAACAACAACTGCTGCACCAACAACGACAAATGCTGCACCAACGTCAACAACTGCTGCACCAACCACAACAATTGCTGCACCAACAACGACAACTGCTGAACCAACAACGACAACTGCTGAACCAACGACAACAACTGCTGCACCAACAACAACTTCTGCACCAACAACAACAACTGCTGCACAAACAACAACAACTGCTGCACCAACAACTGCTAAACCAACAATGACAACTGCTGCACCAAGGACCGCAACTGTTGCACCAACGAAAACAACTGCTGCACCAACGTCAACAACTGCTGCATCAACGACGACATTTGCTGAACCAACAACTGCTGAACCAACAATGACAACTGCGGCACCAATGAAAACAATTGCTGCAACAACGACAACAACTGCTGCACCAACGACAACTGCTGCACCAACTGCTGCAAAGACAATAACTGCAAGAACAACTCCAACGGCTTCACCAACAACGACAACTGCTGCACCAATGACCACAAATGCTGCACCAACAACTGCTGAACCAACGACAACTGCTGCAACAACATCTGCTGCATCAACAACAACTTCTGCACTAACAACAACAATTGCTGCAACAATTACGACAACTGCTGCACCAACGACAACAAATGCTGCACCAACAACTGCTAAACCAACAATGACATCTACTGCACCAACGACGACAACTGCTTCACCAACTACAACAACTGCTGCCCCAACAATGACAACTGCTGCTCCAACAACTGCTGCACCAACAACCACAACTGCTGCACCAACGACTCCAACTGCTGCACCAACGACAACTGCTGCACCAACAACAACAACAGCTGCTCCAACAACTGATTCACCAACAACAACAACTGCGGGACCAATGACAACAATTGCTACACCAACAACCACAAATGCTGCACCAACAATGACAACTGCTGAACCAACAACGACAACTGCTGAACCAACGACGACAACTTCTGAACCAACGATGACAACTGCTGCACCAACAACAACAACTGCGGTACCTACAACAACAACTGCTGCACCAACAACTGCGGCACCGACGACAACAACTGTTGCACCAACGACTACAACTGCTGCACCAACGACAACAACTGCTTCACTAACAACAACTGCTGCATCAACGACAACATCTGCTGCACTAACAACAACAACTTTGGCACCAACAACTACTACTGCTTCACCAACGAAAACAACTGATGCACCAACGACAACAACTGCTACACCAACCACAACAACTGCCGCACCAACAACGACAACTGCTGAACCAATGACAACAACTGCTGCACCAACAACAACTGCTGCACCAACAACAACAATTGCTGCACCAACGAAAACAATTGATGCACCAACGACAACAACTGCTGAACCAACAACAAGAACTGCTGCACCAACGACAACAATTGCTGCAGCAACAACAACTTCAGGACCAACAACAACAACTGCTACACCGACGACAGCAACTGCTGGACCCACCACAACATTTGCAGTACCCACAACAACTGTTGAACCAACGACAACAACTGCTGGACGAACGAAAACAACTTCTGCACCAACATCAACAACTGCTGCACCAACGACAACTTCAGGACCAACATCGACAACTGCTGGACCCAACAAAATAACTGCAGGACCAACGACAACAGCTGCTGCACCAACGTCAACAACTGCTGGACCACCGAAAACAACTGTTTTACCAATGACAAAAACTGCTGGACCACCGAAAACAACTGATTCACCAATATCAACAACCGCTGCACCAACGACAACAATTGCTGCAGCAACAACAACTGCAAGACCAACAACAACAACTGCTGCACCCACTACTACAACTGCTTCACCAACAACAACAACTGCTGCACCAACGACAACAACTGCTGGACCAACGACAACAACTGCTGCACCAACGACAAAAATTGCTGCAGCAAAAACAACTGCCAGACCAACAACAACAACTGCTGCACCCACTACAACTACTGGAGGAGCAACAACCACAACTGCTGCACCAATGACAACAACTGCTGCACCAACGACAACTGCTGCACCAACAACAACAATTGCTGCACCAACGAAAACAATTGATGCACCAACCACAACAACTGCTGAACCAACAACAAGAACTGCTGCACCAACGACAACAATTGCTGCAGCAACAACAACTTCAGGACCAACAACAACAACTGCTACACCAAAGACGACAACTGCGTCACCAACGACAACAACTGCTGCACCAACGACAACAACTGTTGCACCAACAACAACAATTGCTGCACAAACAACCACAACTGCTGCACCAACGACAACAATTGTTGCACCAACGACTACAACTGCTGCACTAACGACGACAAATGCTTCACCAACGACAACTACTGCCCCAACAACGACAATTGCTGCTCGGACAACTGCTGCCCCAACAACAACTGCTGCACCAACGACCACAACTGCTGCACCAGCGACTCCAACTGCTGCACCAACAACGACAACTGCAGCACAGACACCGACAACTTCTAAACCAACAACGACAACTGCTTCACCAAAGACAACAACTGCTGCCCCAACAACGACACCTGCTGCTCCAACAACTGCTTCACCAACAACAACAACTGCGGGACCAATGACAACAATTGCTAAACCAACAACCACAAATGCTGCACCAACGACTACAATTGCTGCACCAACAACTGCTGCAGCAAGAACGACAACTGCAGCACCGACAACGACAACTGTTGCACCAACAACAACTGCGGTACCTACAACAACAATTGCTGCACCAACAACTGTTGCACCAACGACTACAACTGCTTCACCAACAACAACTGCTGCACCAACAACAACATCTGCTGCACTAACAACGATAACTGCTGCACCAACAACAACAACTGCTGCACCAACAACGACAACTGCTGCAACAACAACAACTGCTCCACCAACAACAACTGCTGAACCAACAACAACAACAACTGCTGCACCAACAATGACAACTGATGCAACAACGACAACAATTGCTTCACCAACAACAACTGCTGCACCAACAACAACATCTGCTGCACTAACAACGATAACTGCTGCACCAACAACAACTGCTGCACCAACAACGACAACTGCTGCAACAACAACTGCTCCACCAAAAACAACTGCTGAACCAACAACAACAACAACTGCTGCACCAACAACGTCAACTGCAGGACCAACAACGTCAACTGCAGGACCAACAACGACAACTGCTGCACCAACAACAACAACTGCTGTACCAACAACAACTACTGCACCAACAATGACAACTGCTTCACCAACGACAACAATTGCTGCACCAACGACGACAACTGCTGTACCAACAACAACTGCAGCACCAACGACGACAACTGCTTCACCAACAATAACAACTTCTTCACCAACGATAACAACTGCTGCACCAACAACAACAACAACTGCTGCACCAACAACGTCAACTGCAGGACCAACAACGTCAACTGCAGGACCAACAACGACAACTGCTGCACCAACAACAACAACTGCTGCACCAACAACAACAACTGCTGCACCAACAACAAATGCTGCACCAACGACGACAACTGCTTCACCAACGACAACAACTACTGCCCCAACAACTGCTGCACCAACAACAACAACTTCTGCACTAACAACAACTGCGGCACCAACGACAACTGTTGCACCAATGACTACAACTGCTGCATCAACTACGACAACTGCTTCTCCAACGACAACAACTACTTCCCCAACAACGACAACTGCTGCTCCAACAACTGCTGCACCAACAACAACAACTGCGGCACCAACAACTACAACTGCTGTACCAACGACAACTGCTGCGCCAACAACGACAACTGCAGCACCAACAACGACAACTTCTAAACCAACAACGACAACTGCTGCACCAACAACAAGAATTGCTGCACCAACAACGAATGCTGCACCAACAACGACAACTGCTTCACCAACGACAACAATTGCTGCACCAAAAACAACTGCGGCACCAACGACAACAATTGTTGCACCAACGACTACAACTGCCGGATCAACTACGACAACTGCTTCTCCAACGACAACAACTACTGCCCCAACAACGACAACTGCTGCTCCAACAACTGCTGCACCAACAACAACAACTGCGGCACCAATGACAACAACTGATGCACCAACAACCACAAATGCTGCATCAACTACGACAACTGCTTCTCCAACGACAACAACTAATGCCCAAACAACGACAACTGCTGATCCAACAACTGCTGCACCAACAACAACAACTGCTGCACCAACGACGACAACTGCTTCACCAACGACAACAACTGCTGCACCAACAATGAAAACTGCTGCAGCAACGACAACAAATGTTGCACCAACAACGACAACTGCTGCAACAATGACAACAACTGTTCCACCAACAACAACAAATGCTGCACCAAGAACAACACCTGCTGAACCAACGGCAATAACTGCTGCAACAACAACGGCTGAACCAACAACAACAACTTCTGCACCAACAACTGCTGCACCAACGACAACAACTGCTACGCCAACCACAACACCTGCTGCACCAACAACGACAACTGCTGAAGCAACAACGACAACTGCTGAACCAACGACAACAACTGCTGCACCAACAACTGCAGCACCAAAGACAACAATTGTTGCACCAACAATAACAACATCTGCACCAACATTGACAACTGATGCACCAACAACAACAACAACTGCTGCACCAACAACGTCAACTGCAGGACCAACAACAACAACTCCTGCACCAACAAGAAATGCTGCACCAACGACGACAACTGCTTCACCAACGACAACAACTGCTGCACCAACGACAACAACTGTTGCACCAACAACAACAATTGCTGCACCAACAACCACAACTGCTGCACCAACGACAACAATTGTTGCACCAACGACTACAACTGCTGCACTAACGACGACAAATGCTTCACCAACGACAACTACTGCCCCAACAACGACAATTGCTGCTCGAACAACTGCTGCCCCAACAACAACAACTGCTGCACCAGCGACTCCAACTGCTGCACCAACAACGACAACTGCAGCACAGACACCGACAACTTCTAAACCAACAACGACAACTGCTTCACCAAAGACAACAACTGCTGCCCCAACAACGACAACTGCTGCTCCAACAACTGCTGCACCAACAACAACTGCTGCACCAACGACGACAACTGCTTCACCAACTACAACAACTGCTGCCCCAACAATGACAACTGCTGCTCCAACAACTGCTGCACCAACAACCACAACTGCTGCACCAACGACTCCAACTGCAGCACCAACGACAACTGCTGCACCAACAACAACAACAGCTGCTCCAACAACTGATTCACCAACAACAACAACTGCGGGACCAATGACAACAATTGCTACACCAACAACCACAAATGCTGCACCAACAATGACAACTGCTGAACCAACAACGACAACTGCTGAACCAACGACGACAACTTCTGAACCAACGATGACAACTGCTGCACCAACAACAACAACTGCGGTACCTACAACAACAACTGCTGCACCAACAACTGCGGCACCGACGACAACAACTGTTGCACCAACGACTACAACTGCTGCACCAACGACGACAACTGCTTCACTAACAACAACTGCTGCATCAACGACAACATCTGCTGCACTAACAACGATAACTGCTGCACCAACAACAACAACAACTGCTGCACTAACAACGACAACTGCTGCAACAACACCGAGAACTGCTCCACGAACAACAACTGTTGAACCAACAACAACAACTGCTGCACCAACAATGAAAACTGCTTCAGCAACGACAACAAATGTTGCACCAACAACGACAACTGCTGCAACAATGACAACAACTGTTCCACCAACAACAACAAATGCTGCACCAAGAACAACACCTGCTGAACCAACGGCAATAACTGCTGCAACAACAACGGCTGAACCAACAACAACAACTTCTGCACCAACAACTGCTGCACCAACGACAACAACTGCTACGCCAACCACAACAACTGCTGCACCAACAACGACAACTGCTGAAGCAACAACGACAACTGCTGAACCAACGACAACAACTGCTGCACCAACAACTGCAGCACCAAAGACAACAATTGTTGCACCAACAATAACAACATCTGCACCAACATTGACAACTGATGCACCAACAACAACAACAACTGCTGCACCAACAACGTCAACTGCAGGACCAACAACAACAACAACTCCTGCACCAACAAGAAATGCTGCACCAACGACGACAACTGCTTCACCAACGACAACAACTGCTGCACCAACGACAACAACTGTTGCACCAACAACAACAATTGCTGCACAAACAACCACAACTGCTGCACCAACGACAACAATTGTTGCACCAACGACTACAACTGCTGCACTAACGACGACAAATGCTTCACCAACGACAACTACTGCCCCAACAACGACAATTGCTGCTCGAACAACTGCTGCCCCAACAACAACAACTGCTGCACCAACAACCACAACTGCTGCACCAGCGACTCCAACTGCTGCACCAACAACGACAACTGCAGCACAGACACCGACAACTTCTAAACCAACAACGACAACTGCTTCACAAACGACAACAATTGCTGCACCAACGACGACAACTGCTGTACCAACAACAACTGCAGCACCAACGACGACAACTGCTTCACCAACAATAACAACTTCTGCACCAACGATAACAACTGCTGCACCAACAACAACAACAACTGCTGCACCAACAACGTCAACTGCAGGACCAACAACGTCAACTGCTGCACCAACAACAACAACTACTGTACCAACAACAACTACTGCACCAACAATGACAACTGCTTCACCAACGACAACAATTGCTGCACCAACGACGACAACTTCTGTACCAACAACAACTGCAGCACCAACGACGACAACTGCTTCATCAACAACAACAAGTACTGCCCCAACAACGACTACTGCTGCTCCAACAACTATTGCACCAAAAACAACAACTGCTACACCAACAACAACAACTGCTTCAACAACTACAACAACTGCTGCCCGAACAACGACAACTGCTGCTCCAACAACTGCTGCCCCAACAATGACAACTGCTGCACCAACGACAACAGCTGCACCAACAACGACAACTGTTTCACAAAAGACAACTGCTGCCCCAACAACTGCGGCACCAACAACAACAACTGTTGGACCAACGACTACAACTGCTGCACCAACGACGACAACTGCTGCACCAACGACAACTGCTGCACCAAAGACAAAAACTGCTGCAACAACAAACACCACTCCTGCAACAACAACAACTGCTGCACAGACAATTACTGCAAGAACAACTACAACGGCTTCACCAACAACGACAACTGCTGCACCAATGACCACAACTGCTGTGCCAACAACTGCTGAACCAACGACAACTGCTGCAACAACAACTGCTGCACCAACAACAACTTCTGCACTAACAACAACAATTGCTGCAACAATTACAACAACTGCTGCACCAACGACAACAACTGCTGCACCAACAATGACAACTGCTGCACCAACAACAACAACTTCTGCACCAACGACGACAACTGCTGCACCAACGACGACAACTGCGGCACCAACGACAACAACTGTGGCACCAATGACGACAACTGCTGCACCAACAACAACAGCTGCTGCACCAACGACGACAACTGCTTTACCAAGGACAGCAACTGCTGCACCAACAACAACAACTGCTGCACCAACGAAAACAACTGCTGCACCAACGACAACTGCTGACCCAATGGCAACAACTGCTGCACCAACGACGACATCTGCTGAACAAACGAAAACAATTGCTGCACAAACGTCAACAATTGCTGCATCAACAACGTCAACTGCAGGACCAACAACGTCAACTGCAGGACCAACAACGACAACTGCTGCACCAACAACAACAACTGCTGTACCAACAACAACTACTGCACCAACAATGACAACTGCTTCACCAACGACAACAATTGCTGCACCAACGACGACAACTGCTGTACCAACAACAACTGCAGCACCAACGACGACAACTGCTTCACCAACAATAACAACTTCTTCACCAACGATAACAACTGCTGCACCAACAACAACAACAACTGCTGCACCAACAACGTCAACTGCAGGACCAACAACGTCAACTGCAGGACCAACAACGACAACTGCTGCACCAACAACAACAACTGCTGTACCAACAACAACTACTGCACCAACAATGACAACTGCTTCACCAACGACAACAATTGCTGCACCAACGACGACAACTGCTGTACCAACAACAACTGCAGCACCAACGACGACAACTGCTTCATCAACAACAACAAGTACTGCCCCAACAACGACTACTGCTGCTCCAACAACTACTGCACCAAAAACAACAACTGCTGCACCAACAACAACAACTGCTTCAACAACTACAACAACTGCTGCCCTAACAACGACAACTGCTGCTCCAACAACTGCTGCCCCAACAATGACAACTGCTGCACCAACGACAACAGCTGCACCAACAACGACAACTGTTTCACAAAAGACAACTGCTGCCCCAACAACTGCGGCACCAACAACAACAACTGTTGGACCAACGACTACAACTGCTGCACCAACGACGACAACTGCTGCACCAACGACAACTGCTGCACCAAAGACAAAAACTGCTGCAACAACAAACACCACTCCTGCAACAACAACAACTGCTGCACAGACAATTACTGCAAGAACAACTACAACGGCTTCACCAACAACGACAACTGCTGCACCAATGACCACAACTGCTGTGCCAACAACTGCTGAACCAACGACAACTGCTGCAACAACAACTGCTGCACCAACAACAACTTCTGCACTAACAACAACAACTGCTGTACCAACAACAACTACTGCACCAACAATGACAACTGCTTCACCAACGACAACAATTGCTGCACCAACGACGACAACTGCTGTACCAACAACAACTGCAGCACCAACGACGACAACTGCTTCACCAACAATAACAACTTCTTCACCAACGATAACAACTGCTGCACCAACAACAACAACAACTGCTGCACCAACAACGTCAACTGCAGGACCAACAACGTCAACTGCAGGACCAACAACGACAACTGCTGCACCAACAACAACAACTGCTGCACCAACAACAACAACTGCTGCACCAACAACAAATGCTGCACCAACGACGACAACTGCTTCACCAACGACAACAACTACTGCCCCAACAACCGCTGCACCAACAACAACAACTTCTGCACTAACAACAACTGCGGCACCAACGACAACAATTGTTGCACCAACGACTACAACTGCTGCACTAACGACGACAAATGCTTCACCAACGACAACTACTGCCCCAACAACGACAATTGCTGCTCGAACAACTGCTGCCCCAACAACAACAACTGCTGCACCAACAACCACAACTGCTGCACCAGCGACTCCAACTGCTGCACCAACAACGACAACTGCAGCACAGACACCGACAACTTCTAAACCAACAACGACAACTGCTTCACCAAAGACAACAACTGCTACCCCAACAACGACAACTGCTGCTCCAACAACTGCTTCACCAACAACAACAACTGCGGGACCAATGACAACAATTGCTGCACCAACAACTGCTGCAGCAAGAACGACAACTGCAGCACCGACAACGACAACTGTTGCACCAACAACAACAACTGCGGTACCTACAACAACATCTGCTGCACTAACAACGATAACTGCTGCACCAACAACAACAACTGCTGCACCAACAACGACAACTGCTGCAACAACAACAACTGCTCCACCAACAACAACTGCTGAACCAACAACAACAACAACTGCTGCACCAACAATGACAACTGATGCAACAACGACAACAATTGCTTCACCAACAACAACTGCTGCACCAACAACAACATCTGCTGCACTAACAACGATAACTGCTGCACCAACAACAACAACTGCTGCACCAACAACGACAACTGCTGCAACAACAACAACTGCTCCACCAACAACAACTGCTGAACCAACAACAACAACAACTGCTGCACCAACAATGACAACTGATGCAACAACGACAACAATTGCTGCACCAAAGACAACTGCAGCACCAATGACAACAAATGTTGCACCAATGACAACTGCTGCAACAAAGACAACAACTGTTCCACCAACAACAACAAGTGCTGCACCAACACCAACAACTTCTGCACCAACAACAGCAACTGATGCACCAACGACGACAACTGCGGCAACAATGACAACAACTTTGGCACCAACAACTACTACTGCTTCACCAACGAAAACAACTGATGCACCAACGACAACAACTGCTACACCAACCACAACAACTGCCGCACCAACAACGACAACTGCTGAACCAATGACAACAACTGCTGCACCAACAACAACTGCAGCACTAACAACAACAATTGTTGCACCAACAACTACAACTGCTGTACCAAGGACGACAACTTCTGCACCAACGATGACAACTGCTGCACGAACAATAACAACTTCTTCACCAACGATAACAACTGCTGCACCAACAACAACAACAACTGCTGCACCAACAACGTCAACTGCAGGACCAACAACGTCAACTGCAGGACCAACAACGACAACTGCTGCACCAACAACAACAACTGCTGTACCAACAACAACTACTGCACCAACAATGACAACTGCTTCACAAACGACAACAATTGCTGCACCAACGACGACAACTGCTGTACCAACAACAACTGCAGCACCAACGACGACAACTGCTTCACCAACAATAACAACTTCTTCACCAACGATAACAACTGCTGCACCAACAACAACAACAACTGCTGCACCAACAACGTCAACTGCAGGACCAACAACGTCAACTGCAGGACCAACAACGACAACTGCTGCACCAACAACAACAACTGCTGTACCAACAAAAACTACTGCACCAACAATGACAACTGCTTCACCAACGACAACAATTGCTGCACCAACGACGACAACTGCTGTACCAACAACAACTGCAGCACCAACGACGACAACTGCTTCATCAACAACAACAAGTACTGCCCCAACAACGACTACTGCTGCTCGAACAACTACTGCACCAAAAACAACGACTGCTGCACCAACAACAACAACTGCTTCAACAACTACAACAACTGCTGCCCGAACAACGACAACTGCTGCTCCAACAACTGCTGCCCCAACAATGACAACTGCTGCACCAACGACAACAGCTGCACCAACAACGACAACTGTTTCACAAAAGACAACTGCTGCCCCAACAACTGCGGCACCAACAACAACAACTGTTGGACCAACGACTACAACTGCTGCACCAACGACGACAACTGCTGCACCAACGACAACTGCTGCACCAAAGACAAAAACTGCTGCAACAACAAACACCACTCCTGCAACAACAACAACTGCTGCACAGACAATTACTGCAAGAACAACTACAACGGCTTCACCAACAACGACAACTGCTGTGCCAACAACTGCTGAACCAACGACAACTGCTGCAACAACAACTGCTGCACCAACAACTTCTGCACTAACAACAACAATTGCTGCAACAATTACAACAACTGCTGCACCAACGACAACAACTGCTGCACCAACAATGACAACTGCTGCACCAACAACAACAACTTCTGCACCAACGACGACAACTGCTGCACCAACGACGACAACTGCGGCACCAACGACAACAACTGTGGCACCAATGACGACAACTGCTGCACCAACAACAACAGCTGCTGCACCAACGACGACAACTGCTTTACCAAGGACAGCAACTGCTGCACCAACAACAACAACTGCTGCACCAACGAAAACAACTGCTGCACCAATGACAACTGCTGACCCAATGGCAACAACTGCTGCACCAACGACGACAACTGCTGAACAAACGAAAACAATTGCTGCACAAATGTCAA
Source organism: Micromesistius poutassou (assembly GCF_964030765.1). Classification (NCBI taxonomy): domain Eukaryota; kingdom Metazoa; phylum Chordata; class Actinopteri; order Gadiformes; family Gadidae; genus Micromesistius; species Micromesistius poutassou. The sequence goes on along the minus strand of NC_140273.1, from coordinate 8,524,153 downwards.
CAATTGCTGCATCAACAACGTCAACTGCAGGACCAACAACGTCAACTGCAGGACCAACAACGACAACTGCTGCACCAACAACAACAACTGCTGTACCAACAACAACTACTGCACCAACAATGACAACTGCTTCACCAACGACAACAATTGCTGCACCAATGACGACAACTGATGTACCAACAACAACTGCAGCACCAACGACGACAACTGCTTCACCAACAATAACAACTTCTTCACCAACGATAACAACTGCTGCACCAACAACAACAACAACTGCTGCACCAACAACGTCAACTGCAGGACCAACAACGTCAACTGCAGGACCAACAACGACAACTGCTGCACCAACAACAACAACTGCTGTACCAACAACAACTACTGCACCAACAATGACAACTGCTTCACCAACGACAACAATTGCTGCACCAATGACGACAACTGCTGTACCAACAACAACTGCAGCACCAACGACGACAACTGCTTCATCAACAACAACAAGTACTGCCCCAACAATGACTACTGCTGCTCCAACAACTACTGCACCAAAAACAACAACTGCTGCACCAACAACAACAACTGCTTCAACAACTACAACAACTGCTGCCCTAACAACGACAACTGCTGCTCCAACAACTACTGCCCCAACAATGACAACTGCTGCACCAACGACAACAGCTGCACCAACAACGACAACTGTTTCACAAAAGACAACTGCTGCCCCAACAACTGCGGCACCAACAACAACAACTGTTGGACCAACGACTACAACTGCTGCACCAACGACGACAACTGCTGCACCAACGACAACTGCTGCACCAAAGACAAAAACTGCTGCAACAACAAACACCACTCCTGCAACAACAACACCTGCTGCACAGACAATTACTGCAAGAACAACTACAACGGCTTCACCAACAACGACAACTGCTGCACCAATGACCACAACTGCTGTGCCAACAACTGCTGAACCAACGACAACTGCTGCAACAACAACTGCTGCACCAACAACAACTTCTGCACTAACAACAACAATTGCTGCAACAATTACAACAACTGCTGCACCAACGACAACAACTGCTGCACCAACATTGACAACTGCTGCACCAACAACAACAACTTCTGCACCAACGACGACAACTGCTGCACCAACGACGACAACTGCGGCACCAACGACAACAACTGTGGCACCAATGACGACAACTGCTGCACCAACAACAACAGCTGCTGCACCAACGACGACAACTGCTTTACCAAGGACAGCAACTGCTGCACCAACAACAACAACTGCTGCACCAACGAAAACAACTGCTGCACCAACGACAACTGCTGACCCAATGGCAACAACTGCTGCACCAACAACGACAACTGCTGAACAAACGAAAACAATTGCTGCACAAAAGTCAACAATTGCTGCATCAACGATGGGAACTGCTGAACCAACAACTGCTCAACCAACAATGACAACTGCTGCACCAACGACAACAACTGCTGCACCAATGACGCCAACTGCGGCACCAACGACAACAACTTTGGTACCAACAACGACAACGGCTGCACAGACGAAAACAACTGATGCACCAACAACTACAACAACTCCTGCACCAACAACAACTACTTCTGCACCAACAACAACAACATCTGCTGCACCAACAAAGACAACTGCTGCACCAAGGACAACCAATGCTGCACTAACGACCACAACTGTTACACCAACAACAACAACTGCTGCATCAACAACAACTGCTGAACCAATGACAACAACTGCTGCAACAACAACTGCTACACCAACAACAACAACTTCTGCACCAACAACAACAACAACTGCTGCGCAAACAACAACTGCTGCACCAACAACTGCTAAACCAACAACGACAACTGCTGCACCAACGACAACTGGTGCATCAACGACGACATTTGCTGAACCAACAACTGCTAAACCAACAATGACGACTGCGGCACCAATGAAAACAACTGCTACACTAACAACGACAACTGCTGCAACAAAGACAACAACTGTTGCACCAACAACAACTGCTGCAACATCAACTGCTGCACCAACAACAACTTCTGCACCAACAACAACATTTGCTGCAACAATTACGACAACTGCTACACCAACGACAACAACTGCTGCACCAACAATGACAACTGCGGCTCCAACAACAACAACTGAGGTACCTACAACAACAACTGCTGCACCAACAACTGCGGCACCAACGACAACAACTGTTGGACCAACGACTACAACTGCTGCACCAACAATGACAACTGCTTCACTAACAACAACTGCTGCACCAACGACAACATCTGCTGCACTAACAACGATAACTGCTGCACCAACAACAACAACAACTGCTGCACCAACAACGACAACTGCTGCAACAACAACAACAACTGCTCCACGAACAACAACTGCTGAACCAACAACAACAACTGCTGCACCAACAATGAAAACTGCTGCAGCAACGACAACAATTGCTGCACCAAAGACGACAACTGCTGCACCAACGCCAACTGCAGCACCAACGACAACAAATGTTGCATCAACAACGACAACTGCTGCAACAATGACAACAACTGTTCCACCAACAACAACAAATGCTGCACCAAGAACAACACCTGCTGAACCAATGGCAATAACTGCTGCAACAACAACGGCTGAACCAACAGCAACAACTTCTGCACCAACAACTGCTGCACCAACGACAACAACTGCTACACCAACCACAACAACTGCTGCACCAACAACGACAACTGCTGAACCAACTACGAAAACTGCTGAACCAACGACAACAACTGCTGCACCAACAACTGCAGCACCAACGACAACAATTGTTGCACCAATGACTACAACTGCTGCACAAACGACGACAACATCTGCACCAACAATGACAACTGCTGCACCAACAATAACAACATCTGCACCAACAATGACAACTGCTGCACCAACAACAACAACAACAACTGCTGCACCAACAACGTCAACTGCAGGACCAACAACAACAACTGCTGCACCAACAACAACAACTGCTGCACCAACAACAAATGCTGCACCAACGATGACAACTGCTTCACCAACGACAACAACTACTGCCCCAACAACTGCTGCACCAACAACAACAACTTCTGCACTAACAACAACTGCGGCACCAACGACAACTGTTGCACCAATGACTACAACTGCTGCATCAACTACGACAACTGCTTCTCCAACGACAACAACTACTTCCCCAACAACGACAACTGCTGCTCCAACAACTCCTGCACCAACAACAACCACTTCTGCACCAACAACAACAACATCTGCTGCACCAACAAAGACAAATGCTGCACCAAGGACAACCAATGCTGCACTAACGACCACAACTATTACACCAACAACAACAACTGCTGCATCAACAACAACTGCTGAACCAATGACAACAACTGCTGCAACAACAACTGCTGCACCAACAACAACAACTTCTGCACCAATAACAACAACAACTGCTGCGCAAACAACAACTGCTGCACCAACAACTGCTAAACCAACAACGACAACTGCTGCACTAAGGACGACAACTGCTGAACAAACGAAAACAATTGCTGCACAAACGTCAACAATTGCTGCATCAACAACGTCAACTGCAGGACCAACAACGTCAACTGCAGGACCAACAACGACAACTGCTGCACCAACAACAACAACTGCTGTACCAACAACAACTACTGCACCAACAATGACAACTGCTTCACCAACGACAACAATTGCTGCACCAACGACGACAACTGCTGTACCAACAACAACTGCAGCACCAACGACGACAACTGCTTCACCAACAATAACAACTTCTTCACCAACGATAACAACTGCTGCACCAACGACAACTGCTGACCCAATGGAAACAACTGCTGCACCAACGACGACAACTGCTGAACAAACGAAAACAATTGCTGCACAAACGTCAACAATTGCTGCATCAACAACGTTAACTGCAGGACCAACAACGTCAACTGCAGGACCAACAACGACAACTGCTGCACCAACAACAACAACTGCTGTACCAACAACAACTACTGCACCAACAATGACAACTGCTTCACCAACGACAACAATTGCTGCACCAACGACGACAACTGCTGTACCAACAACAACTGCAGCACCAACGACGACAACTGCTTCACCAACAATAACAACTTCTTCACCAACGATAACAACTGCTGCACCAACAACAACAACAACTGCTGCACCAACAACGTCAACTGCAGGACCAACAACGTCAACTGCAGGACCAACAACGACAACTGCTGCACCAACAACAACAACTGCTGTACCAACAACAACTACTGCACCAACAATGACAACTGCTTCACCAACGACAACAATTGCTGCACCAACGACGACAACTGCTGTACCAACAACAACTGCAGCACCAACGACGACAACTGCTTCATCAACAACAACAAGTACTGCCCCAACAACGACTACTGCTGCTCCAACAACTACTGCACCAAAAACAACAACTGCTGCACCAACAACAACTGCTTCAACAACTACAACAACTGCTGCCCTAACAACGACAACTGCTGCTCCAACAACTGCTGCCCCAACAATGACAACTGCTGCACCAACGACAACAGCTGCACCAACAACGACAACTGTTTCACAAAAGACAACTGCTGCCCCAACAACTGCGGCACCAACAACAACAACTGTTGGACCAACGACTACAACTGCTGCACCAACGACGACAACTGCTGCACCAACGACAACTGCTGCACCAAAGACAAAAACTGCTGCAACAACAAACACCACTCCTGCAACAACTGCTAAACCAACAACGACAACTGCTGCACCAACGACAACTGGTGCATCAACGACGACATTTGCTGAACCAACAACTGCTAAACCAACAATGACGACTGCGGCACCAATGAAAACAACTGCTACACTAACAACGACAACTGCTGCAACAAAGACAACAACTGTTGCACCAACAACAACTGCTGCAGCATCAACTGCTGCACCAACAACAACTTCTGCACCAACAACAACATTTGCTGCAACAATCACGACAACTGCTACACCAACGACAACAACTGCTGCACCAACAATGACAACTGCTGCTCCAACAACAACAACTGAGGTACCTACAACAACAACTGCTGCACCAACAACTGCGGCACCAACGACAACAACTGTTGGACCAACGACTACAACTGCTGCACCAACGATGACAACTGCTTCACTAACAACAACTGCTGCACCAACGACAACATCTGCTGCACTAACAACGATAACTGCTGCACCAACAACAACAACAACTGCTGCACCAACAACGACAACTGCTGCAACAACAACAACAACTGCTCCACGAACAACAACTGCTGAACCAACAACAACAACTGCTGCACCAACAATGAAAACTGCTGCAGCAACGACAACAATTGCTGCACCAAAGACGACAACTGCTGCACCAACGCCAACTGCAGCACCAACGACAACAAATGTTGCATCAACAACGACAACTGCTGCAACAATGACAACAACTGTTCCACCAACAACAACAAATGCTGCACCAAGAACAACACCTGCTGAACCAATGGCAATAACTGCTGCAACAACAACGGCTGAACCAACAGCAACAACTTCTGCACCAACAACTGCTGCACCAACGACAACAACTGCTACACCAACCACAACAACTGCTGCACCAACAACGACAACTGCTGAACCAACTACGAAAACTGCTGAACCAACGACAACAACTGCTGCACCAACAACTGCAGCACCAACGACAACAATTGTTGCACCAATGACTACAACTGCTGCACAAACGACGACAACTTCTGCACCAACAATGACAACTGCTGCACCAACAATAACAACATCTGCACCAACAATGACAACTGCTGCACCAACAACAACAACAACAACTGCTGCACCAACAACGTCAACTGCAGGACCAACAACAACAACTGCTGCACCAACAACAACAACTTCTGCACTAACAACAACTGCGGCACCAACGACAACTGTTGCACCAATGACTACAACTGCTGCATCAACTACGACAACTGCTTCTCCAACGACAACAACTACTTCCCCAACAACGACAACTGCTGCTCCAACAACTCCTGCACCAACAACAACCACTTCTGCACCAACAACAACAACATCTGCTGCACCAACAAAGACAACTGCTGCACCAAGGACAACCAATGCTGCACTAACGACCACAACTGTTACACCAACAACAACAACTGCTGCATCAACAACAACTGCTGAACCAATGACAACAACTGCTGCAACAACAACTGCTGCACCAACAACAACAACTTCTGCACCAACAACAACAACAACTGCTGCGCAAACAACAACTGCTGCACCAACAACTGCTAAACCAACAACGACAACTGCTGCACCAACGACAACTGGTGCATCAACGACGACATTTGCTGAACCAACAACTGCTAAACCAACAATGACGACTGCGGCACCAATGAAAACAACTGCTACACTAACAACGACAACTGCTGCAACAAAGACAACAACTGTTGCACCAACAACAACTGCTGCAACATCAACTGCTGCACCAACAACAACTTCTGCACCAACAACAACATTTGCTGCAACAATTACGACAACTGCTACACCAACGACAACAACTGCTGCACCAACAATGACAACTGCGGCTCCAACAACAACAACTGAGGTACCTACAACAACAACTGCTGCACCAACAACTGCGGCACCAACGACAACAACTGTTGGACCAACGACTACAACTGCTGCACCAACGATGACAACTGCTTCACTAACAACAACTGCTGCACCAACGACAACATCTGCTGCACTAACAACGATAACTGCTGCACCAACAACAACAACAACTGCTGCACCAACAACGACAACTGCTGCAACAACAACAACAACTGCTCCACGAACAACAACTGCTGAACCAACAACAACAACTGCTGCACCAACAATGAAAACTGCTGCAGCAACGACAACAATTGCTGCACCAAAGACGACAACTGCTGCACCAACTCTAACTGCAGCACCAACGACAACAAATGTTGCATCAACAACGACAACTGCTGCAACAATGACAACAACTGTTCCACCAACAACAACAAATGCTGCACCAAGAACAACACCTGCTGAACCAATGGCAATAACTGCTGCAACAACAACGGCTGAACCAACAGCAACAACTTCTGCACCAACAACTGCTGCACCAACGACAACAACTGCTACACCAACCACAACAACTGCTGCACCAACAACGACAACTGCTGAACCAACTACGAAAACTGCTGAACCAACGACAACAACTGCTGCACCAACAACTGCAGCACCAACGACAACAATTGTTGCACCAATGACTACAACTGCTGCACAAACGACGACAACATCTGCACCAACAATGACAACTGCTGCACCAACAATAACAACATCTGCACCAACAATGACAACTGCTGCACCAACAACAACAACAACAACTGCTGCACCAACAACGTCAACTGCAGGACCAACAACAACAACTGCTGCACCAACAACAACAACTGCTGCACCAACAACAAATGCTGCACCAACGATGACAACTGCTTCACCAACGACAACAACTACTGCCCCAACAACTGCTGCACCAACAACAACAACTTCTGCACTAACAACAACTGCGGCACCAACGACAACTGTTGCACCAATGACTACAACTGCTGCATCAACTACGACAACTGCTTCTCCAACGACGACAACTACTTCCCCAACAACGACAACTGCTGCTCCAACAACTGCTGCACCAACAACAACAACTGCGGCACCAACAACTACAACTGCTGTACCAACGACAACTGCTGCGCCAACAACGACAACTGCAGCACCAAAAACGACAACTTCTAAACCAACAACGACAACTGCTGCACCAACAACAAAAATTGCTGCACCAACAACGAATGCTGCACCAACAACGACAACTGCTTCACCAACGACAACAATTGCTGCACCAAAAACAACTGCGGCACCAACGACAACAATTGTTGCACCAACGACTACAACTGCCGGATCAACTACGACAACTGCTTCTCCAACGACAACAACTACTGCCCCAACAACGACAACTGCTGCTCCAACAACTGCTGCACCAACAACAACAACTGCGGCACCAATGACAACAACTGATGCACCAACAACCACAAATGCTGCATCAACTACGACAACTGCTTCTCCAACGACAACAACTAATGCCCAAACAACGACAACTGCTGATCCAACAACTGCTGCACCAACAACAACAACTGCTGCACCAACGACGACAACTGCTGATCCAACAACTGCTGCACCAACAACAACAACTGCTGCACCAACGACGACAACTGCTTCACCAACGACAACAACTGCTGCCCCAACAACGACAACTGCAGCACCAACAACGACAACTTCTAAACCAACAACGACAACTGCTGCACCAACACCAACAACTTGTGCACCAACGACTATAACTGATACACCAAAGACGACAACTGCTTCACCAACGACAACAACTGCTGCCCCAACAACGACAACTGCTGTACCAACAACTGCTGCACCAACGACAACAACTTCTGCACCAACAACTACAACTTCTAAACCAACATCGACAACAGCTGCACCAACAACGACAACTGCGGCACCAACAACTGCTGCACCAACAACAACAACTTCTTCACCAACAACGACAACTTCTAAACCAACATCGACAAAAGCTGCACCAACAACGACAACTGCGGCACCAACAACAACTGTTGCACCAACAACAACAACTACAGCACCAACAACAACTGCTGCACCACCAACAACAACTGCTGCACCAAGAGCTACAACTGCTGAACCAACTGCAACAAGAATAAATGCTACACCAACAACGGCAAATGCTGCTGCAACGACAACAACGGTTGCACCAAAGACGACAACTGCAGCACCAACGACAAAAACTGTTGCACCAACAAAGACAATTGCTGCATCAACGACGATAACAGTTGCACAAACGACAACAACTGCTGCACCAACAATGACAACTGCTGCAAAGACAACGACAAGAAGTGCTTCACCAACAAAAACAACAACTGCTGCACTAACGACCACAACTGCTGCAACAATAACTACAACTGCTGCACCAACGACAACAACTGATGCACCAAAGACAACAACTGATGCACCAACCACAACAACTGTGGTACCAACGACAACAACTTTGGCACCAACAACAACTAATGCTGCACCAACAACGACAACTGCTGCACCAACGACAACAACTGGTGCAACAACAACGAAAATAAGTGCTGCACCAAGAACAACAACAACTGCTGCACCAACAACGACAACTGCTGCAGCAACGACAACAACTGCTGCACCAAAAACAACAACTGCTGTTTCAACGACGACAACTGCGGCACCAATGACAACAACTGCTGCAACAACAAAAACAACTTCTGCACCAACAACAACTGCTGCACCAATGACCACAATTGGTGCACCTTCAACAATTGATGTACCAAGAACAACAACCGCTGAACCAATGACAACAATTGCTGAACCAACGACAACAACTGCTGCAACAACAACAACTGCTGCAACAACAACAACAACTTCTGCACCAACAACAACAACTTCCGCACCAACAACAACTGCTGCAACAACGACAATTGCTGCACCATCGACAACTGCGGCACCAACGACAACAAATGCGGCACCAACGAAAACAACTGCTGCACCAACGACAACAACTGCTGCACCAACAACGACAACGACAACTGCTGCACCAACGACAACAACTTCTCCACCACCAACAACAACAACTGCTACACCAATGACAACAACTGATGCACCAAAGACGACAACTGATGAACCAACGACGACAACAGCTGCAACAACAACTGCACCACCAACAACAACAACTCGTGCAACAACAACGACAAGAAGTGCTGCACCAACAACAACAACTGCACCAACGACAACAACTGGTGCAACAACAACGAAAAGGAGTGCCGCACCAACGACTACAACTGCGGCATCAATGACAACAACTGCTGCAACAACAAAAACAACTTCTGCACCAACAACAACTACTGCACCAACAACAAAAATTGCTGCACCAACAACGAATGCTGCACCAACAACGACAACTGCTTCACCAACGACAACAATTGCTGCACCAAAAACAACTGCGGCACCAACGACAACAATTGTTGCACCAACGACTACAACTGCCGGATCAACTACGACAACTGCTTCTCCAACGACAACAACTACTGCCCCAACAACGACAACTGCTGCTCCAACAACTGCTGCACCAACAACAACAACTGCGGCACCAATGACAACAACTGATGCACCAACAACCACAAATGCTGCATCAACTACGACAACTGCTTCTCCAACGACAACAACTAATGCCCAAACAACGACAACTGCTGATCCAACAACTGCTGCACCAACAACAACAACTGCTGCACCAACGACGACAACTGCTTCACCAACGACAACAACTGCTGCCCCAACAACGACAACTGCAGCACCAACAACGACAACTGCTGCACCAACACCAACAACTTGTGCACCAACGACTATAACTGATACACCAAAGACGACAACTGCTTCACCAACGACAACAACTGCTGCCCCAACAATGACAACTGCTGTACCAACAACTGCTGCACCAACAACAACAACTTCTGCACCAACAACTACAACTTCTAAACCAACATCGACAACAGCTGCACCAACAACGACAACTGCGGCACCAACAACTGCTGCACCAACAACAACAACTTCTTCACCAACAGCGACAACTTCTAAACCAACATCGACAAAAGCTGCACCAACAACGACAACTGCGGCACCAACAACAACTGTTGCACCAACAACAACAACTACAGCACCAACAACAACTGCTGCACCAACAACAACAACTGCTGCACCAACAGCTACAACTGCTGAACCAACTGCAACAAGAATAAATGCTACACCAACAACGGCAAATGCTGCTGCAACGACAACAACGGTTGCACCAAAGACGACAACTGCAGCACCAACGACAAAAACTGTCGCACCAACAAAGACAATTGCTGCACCAACGACGATAACAGTTGCACAAACGACAACAACTGCTGCACCAACAATGACAACTGCTGCACTAAGGACCACAACTGCTGCAACAATAACTACAACTGCTGCACCAACGACAACAACTGATGCACCAAAGACAACAACTGATGCACCAACCACAACAACTGCGGTACCAACGACAACAACTTTGGCACCAACAACAACTAATGCTGCACCAACAACGACAACTGCTGCAGCAACGACAACAACTGCTGCACCAAAAACAACAACTGCTGTTTCAACGACGACAACTGCGGCACCAATGACAACAACTGCTGCAACAACAAAAACAACTTCTGCGCCAACAACAACTGCTGCACCAATGACCACAATTGCTGCACCTTCAACAATTGATGTACCAAGAGCAACAACTGCTGAACAAACGACAACAATTGCTGAACCAACGACAACAACTGCTGCAACAACAACAACTGCTGCAACAACAACAACAACTTCTGCACCAACAACAACAACTTCCGCACCAACAACAACTGCTGCAACAACGACAACTGCTGCCCCAACGACAACTTCTGCACCATCGACAACTGCGGCACCAACGACAACAAATGCGGCACCAATGAAAACAACTGCTGCACCAACAACGACAACGACAACTGCTGCACCAACGACAACAACTTCTCCACCACCAACAACAACAACGGCTACACCAATGACAACAACTGATGCACCAAAGACGACAACTGATGAACCAACGACGACAACAGCTGCAACAACAACTGCACCACCAACAACAACAACTCGTGCAACAACAACGACAAGAAGTGCTGCACCAACAACAACAACTGCACCAATGACAACAACTGGTGCAACAACAACGAAAAGGAGTGCCGCACCAACGACTACAACTGCGGCATCAATGACAACAACTGCTGCAACAACAAAAACAACTTCTGCACCAACAACAACTGCGGCACCAACGACAACAACTGCTGCGCCAACAACAACTGCTGCACCAACAACAACAACTTCTGCACCAACAACAACAACAAATGCGGCACCAACTACAACAACTTCCGCACCAACAACAACTGCTGCAACAACGACAACTGCTGCACCAACGATAACAACTTCTGCACCAACAACGACAATTGCTGCACCAACGACGACAACTCGTGCAACAACAACGACAAGAAGTGCTGCACCAACAACTACAACTGCTGCACCAACGACAACAACTGCTTCACCAAGGACAGCAATTACTGCACCAACAATGACAACTGCTGCACCAACGACAACAACTGCTGCACCAACGAAAACAACTGCTGCACCAACAATGACAACTGCTGCACCAACGACAACAACTGCTGCAACAACAACAACAACAACGGCTGCACCAATGACAACAACTGATGCACCAAAGACGACAACTGATGCACCAATGACGACAACTGCGGCACCAAAGACAACAACTTTGGCACCAACAACGACAACTGCTGGACCGACTACACCAACTGATGCACCAACGACAACAACTGCTGCACCAACAACGACAACAGCTGCAACAACAACAATTGCTCCACCAACAACAACAACTGCTGCACCAACAACGACAACTGCTGCACCAACGACAACTGCAGCACCAACGACAACAACTGTTGCACCAACAACAACAACTGCTGCACCAACGACGACAACTCGTGCAACAACGACAAGAAGTGCTGCACCAACAACAACAACAACTGTGCCAACGACAACAACTGGTGCAACAACAACGAAATTAAGTGCTGCACCAACAACAACAACAACTGCTGCACCAACAACGACAACTGCTGCAGCAACGACAACAACTGCTGCACCAAAGACGACAACTGCTGTTTCAACGACGACAACTGCGGCACCAATGACAACAACTGCTGCAACAACAAAAACAACTTCTGCACCAACAACAATTGCTGTACCAACAACAACAACTGCTGAACCAACGACAACAATTGCTGAACCAATGACAACAACTGCTGCAACAACAACAACTGTTGAAACAACAACAACAACTTCTGCACCAACAACAACAACAAATGCTACACCAACAACAACAACTTCCACACCAACAACAACTGCTGCAACAATGACAACTGCTGCCCCAACGACAACAACTGCTGCACCAACGACAACAACTGTGGCACCAACGACAACAAGTGCGGCACCAACGAAAACAACTGCTGCACTAACGACAACAACTGCTGCACCAACAACGACAACTGCTGCACCAACGACAAGAACTTCTCCACCAACAACACCAACAACAACGGCTACACCAATGACAACAACTGATGCACCAAAGACGACAACTGATGAACCAACGATGACAACAGCTGAAACAACAACTGCTCCACCAAAAACAACAACTTGTGCAACAACAACGACAAGAAGTGCTGCACCAACGACAACAACTGGTGCAACAACAACGAAAAGAAGTGCCGCACCAACGACGACAACTGCAGCAAACAAATCAGCAAAAATGACAATTTCTGGACAAAGAAAATCAACTGCAGGACCAGGAACAATAACTGCAGGACCAACAATGACAATTGAAGTACCAACAATGACAACTGTAGGACTAACATCTACCACTGAAGGACCAACAATGACAACTGCAGGACAAACATCTACAACTGAAGGACCAACGACGAAAACTGCAGGACCAACAAAAAATGCAGGACCAACAACAACATCTGCAGGATCATTAACTACTACAACAACACCCACAACAATTGCCGGACCAAATATTACAACTGCTGAACCAAAAACTAGTACAGCAGGACCAACAAAGTTGATGAACTTGGAACAAAGTTTATCAACTGCAGGCCCAAGAACAGCAACTTCAGGACAAAAAACTGAATTAGCAGGACCAACAACGACAACTACTGAGCAGACAACAACTACAGGAACAACCACAACTACTGTAACTACAGTAACTATAGAAGGACAAACAACTGCAAGAACAACAACTACGACAGCAAAACATGCAACAACAACTGAAGCACCAACAACAACTGCAGAATCATCAACCACTTATACAGCACCAACCATGACAACTGCTGAACCAACAACAACCACTGGAGGAACAATGACTACAGGAGGACTCACAACTACTACAGTCATGCCAAAAACTGCAGGACCAACAAGAAAAACCTCAAGATCAACAACAATTGCAAGACCAACAACGACAACTGTTAGACTGACAAGAACTGCCAGATTTAAATTTACTACTGCAGGGCCAACCACGACAACTGCAGGACTAACAACTTCTCAAGCACGACCTTCAACCACAACTGCAGGACCAACAACGACAACTGCAGGACAAACAACGATAACTGCTAAACCAACAACAACAATACCAATACCAGGATTAACGTCTACTACTGCAGGACCAACCACAACAATTGCAGGATCTATCACAACTGCAAGACCAACAATAAGAATTGCAGGACCCACAACAAGAATGGCAGGCCCCACAACTATAACTGCAGGACCCACTTACACTTCAGAAGAAGGGACTTTGGAGATGACATTTAGTTTAATGCAGAGATTTATAGAACAATACTCAGACCCTACTTCCACAGAATATCAGGTCCTTCATAATAATGTTACAACAGAGGTGAGATATTAATGGTCTTTTGACGTTTTACTCAAATCAATCATTTGCATTTTCTAGTCATTATTGCATGAATTTGATTATTAATCACAATATTATATTATCTACATTAGGTAGACAAAGGCTTCAAAGCACATTTCCCACAGAGTTTTTCCAGGAGTGAAGTTACATCTTTCAGGTACGTATTTAATAATTGTTTTAATCTTTTATTAAACGTCATAATCACCATCATAACGACGTCATTTACCCTTTCAGAAATATGCATTATACAAATAATAAAAATTCTGACAAATAAACTTGAGATGATTTACTTGAAAAAATCCTTTTCCTCTATTTCTTGTTTCTAGTAATGGATCAGTCGTTGTGGACTTGAAACTGATCTTTGAAAACACATCAGTTGTTCCCAGTGAAAGCATTGCAGTGGAGGCATGGAGGGACTCAATATCCAGTCGCTTTGTTAACCTTAATGTTGACATATCCACTATTGTGACAAGTAATCATGACACTACAACCACAACCATAACAATAGGACCAACCATTATTACTGCAGGACTCGCCGCTACTACTGTCAGACCATCAATAATTAGTGCAGCACCAACAACTACTACAGCTGGACACACGACAACTGCTGAACCATTAACCACAACAACTGCTACAGCAACAACGAGAACTGCAGGACAAACCACCAAAACTGCTGGACCCACCACAACATCTGCAGGGCCCACAACAACTGCTGAACCAACGACAACAACTGCTGGACCAACGACAACAACTGCTGCATCAACGACAACAATTGCTGCAGGAACAACAACTGCAGGACCAATAAGGACAACTGCTGCACCCACTACAGCAACTGCTGCACCAACAACAACAACTGCTGCACCAACGACAACAACTGCTGCACCAACGACAACAACTGCAGCAGCAACAAGGAGAAATGCAGGACCAACCACCACAACTGCTGGACCCACCACAACATCTGCGGGGCCCACAACAACTGCTGCACCAATGACAACAACTGCTGCACCAACGACAACTGCTGCAACCACCACAACTACTGCAGGACCAACAACCACAGCTGCTGCACCAACAACAACTGCTGCACCAACAAAGACAACTTCCGGACCAACAACGACAACTGCTGGAACCACCACAATAACTGAAGGACCCACAACAACAACTGCTGCACCAACGACAACAACTGCTGCACCAATGACAACTACTGCTGAACCAACGACAACAACTGCTGGACCAACGAAAACAACTGCTACACCAATGACAACAACTGCTGCACCAATGACAACAGATGCTGCACCAACAACCACAACTGCTGCACCAACAACAACTGCTGCACCAACTACGACAACTTCAGGACCAACAACGACAACTTCAGGACCAACAACGACAACTGCTAGAACAACAACGACAACTGCTGCACCAACAACCACAACTGCTGCACCAACGACGACAGCTGCTGCACCAACAACCATAACTGCTGCACCAACTACGACAACTGCAGGACCAACAATGACAAGTGCTGCACCAACAACCACAACAACTGTACCAACAACGACAACTGCAGGACCAACAACAATTGCTGCAACAACGGAAACAACTGCTGCACCAACGACATCAATTGCTACACCAAAAACAACGACAACTATTGCTGCACCAACGACAACAACTGCTGGACAAACGACAACAACTGCTGCACCAACGACAACAATTGCTGCAGCAACAACAACTGCAGGACCAACAACAACAACTGCTGCACCCACTATAACAACTGCTGCACCAACAACAACAACTGCTGCACCAACAACAACAACTGCTGGACCAACAACAACAACCGCTGCACCAACGACAACAATTGCTGCAGCAACAACAACTGCAGGACCAACAACAACAACTGCTGCACCCGCTACAACTACTGAAAGACCAACAAGCACAACTGTTGCACCAACGACAACAACTGTTGCACCAACGACAACAACTGCTGTCCCAACGACAACAACTGCTGCACAAATGACAACAACTGCTGCAGCAACAACGACAAATGCAGGACCAACCACCACAACTGCTGCACCCACTACAACAACTGCTTCACCAACAACAACAACTGCTGCACCAACGACAACAACTGCTGGACCAATGACAACAACTGCTGCACCAACGACAAAAATTGCTGCAGCAAAAACAACTGCCGGACCAACAACAACAACTGCTGCACCCACTACAACTACTGGAGGAGCAACAACCACAACTGCTGCACCAATGACAACAACTGCTGTACCAACGACAACTGCTGCACCAACAACAACAATTGCTGCACCAACAAAAACAATTGCTGCACCAACGATAACAACTGCTGAACCAACAACAAGAACTGCTGCACCAACGACAACAATTGCTGCAGCAACAACAACTTCAGGACCAACAACAACAACTGCTACACCGACGACAGCAACTGCTGGACCAACGAAAACAACTGCTGCACTAACGACAACAACTGCTGCACCAACACCAACTGCTGGACCCACCACAACATTTGCAGTACCCATAACAACTGTTGAATCAACGACAACAACTGCTGGACGAACGAAAACAACTTCTGCACCAACATCAACAACTGCTGCACCAACGACAACTTCAGGACCAACAACGACAACTGCTGGACCCAACAAAATAACTGCAGGACCAACGACAACAGCTGCTGCACCAACGTCAACAACTGCTGGACCACCGAAAACAACTGTTTTACCGACGACAAAAACTGCTGGACCACCGAAAACAACTGATTCACCAATATCAACAACCGCTGCACCAACGACAACAATTGCTGCAGCAACAACAACTGCAGGACCAACAACAACAACTGCTGCACCCACTACAACAACTGCTTCACCAACAACAACAACAACTGCTGCACCAACGACAACAACTGCTGGACCAACGACAACAACTGCTGCACCAACGACAAAAATTGCTGCAGCAAAAACAACTGCCGGACCAACAACAACAACTGCTGCACCCACTACAACTACTGGAGGAGCAACAACCACAACTGCTGCACCAATGACAACAACTGCTGCACCAACGACAACTGCTGCACCAACAACAACAATTGCTGCACCAACGAAAACAATTGATGCACCAACGACAACAACTGCTGAACCAACAACAAGAACTGCTGCACCAACGACAACAATTGCTGCAGCAACAACAACTTCAGGACCAACAACAACAACTGCTACACCGACGACAGCAACTGCTGGACCAACGAAAACAACTGCTGCACTAACGACAACAACTGCTGCACCAACACCAACTGCTGGACCCACCACAACATTTGCAGTACCCACAACAACTGTTGAACCAATGACAACAACTGCTGGACGAACGAAAACAACTTCTGCACCAACATCAACAACTGCTGCACCAACGGCAACTTCAGGACCAACAACGACAACTGCTGGACCCACCAAAATAACTGCAGGACCAACGACAACAGCTGCTGCACCAACATCAACAACTGCTGGACCACCGAAAACAAATCTTTTACCAACGACAAAAACTGCTGGACCACCGAAAACAACTGCTTCACCAACATCAACAACTGCTGCACCAACGACAACAACCGCTACACCAACGACAACAATTGCTGCAGCAAAAACAACTGCAGGACCAACAACAGCAACTGCTGAACCCACTACAACAACTGCTTCACCAACAACAACAACTGCTGAACCAACGACAACAACTGCTGCACCCACTACAACTACTGGAGGAGCAACAACCACAACTGCTGCACTAACGACAACAACTGCTGCACCAACACCAACTGCTGGACCCACCACAACATTTGCAGTACCCACAACAACTGTTGAACCAACGACAACAACTTCTGCACCAACATCAACAACTGCAGGACCAACAACGACAACTGCTGGACCCACCAAAATAACTGCAGGACCAACGACAACAGCTGATGGACCACTGAAAACAACTGTTTTACCAACAACAAAAACTGCTGGACCACCGAAAACAACTGCTTCACCAACATCAACAACTGCTGCACCAACGACAACAACTACTCAACCAATGACAACAATTGCTGCAGCAACAACAACTGCAGGACCAACAACAACAACTGCTGCACCCAGTACAACTACTGCTGGACCAACGAAAACAACTGCTGCACCAACGACAATAACTGCTGCAGCAACAAGGACAACTGCAGGACCAACCACCACAACTGCTGGACCCACCACAGCATCTGCAGGGCCCACAACTGCTGCACCAATTACAACAACTGCTGCACCAACAACAACTGCTGCACCCACCACAACTGCTGCACCAATGACAACAACTGCTACACCAACAACAACAACTGTTGCACCAACAACGACAACTGCTGGACCCACCACAATAACTATAGGACCCATAACAACAACTGCTGTAGCAACGAAAACAACTGCTGCACCAACGACAACAACTGCTACACTGACGACAACAACTGCTGGACCAACAAAAACAACTGCTGCACTAACGACAACAACTGCTGCACCAACACCAACTGCTGGACCCACCACAACATTTGCAGTACCCACAACAACTGTTGAACCAACGACAACAACTGCTGGACAAACAAAAACAACTTCTGCACCAACATCAACAACTGCTGCACCAACGACAACTTCAGGACCAACAACGACAACTGCTGGACCCACCAAAAAGACTGCAGGACCAACGACAACAGCTGCTGCACCAATGTCAACAACTGCTGGACCACCGAAAACAACTGTTTTACCAACGACAAAAACTGCTGGACCACCGAAAACAACTGCTTCGCAAACATCAACAACTGCTGCACCAACGACAACAACTACTCAACCAATGACAACAATTGCTGCAGCAACAACAACTGCAGGACCAACAACAACAACTGCTGAACCCAGTACAACTACTGCTGGACCAAAGAAAACAACTGCTGCACCAACGACAACAACTGCTACACTGACGACAACAACTGCTGGACAAACAAAAACAACTTCTGCACCAACATCAACAACTGCTGCACCAACGACAACTTCAGGACCAACAACGACAACTGCTGGACCCACCAAAAAAACTGCAGGACCAACGACAACAGCTGCTGCACCAATGTCAACAACTGCTGGACCACCGAAAACAACTGTTTTACCAACGACAAAAACTGCTGGACCACCGAAAACAACTGCTTCGCAAACATCAACAACTGCTGCACCAACGACAACAACTGCTCGACCAACGACATCAATTGCTGCAGCAAAAACAACTGCAGGACCAACAACAACAACTGCTGCACCCACTACAACTACTGCTGGACCAACGAAAACAAGGACAACTGCAGGACCAACCACCACAACTGCTGGACCCACCACAACATCTGCAGGGCCCACAACAACTGCTGCACCAATTACAACAACTGCAGCACCAACATCAACTGGTGCACACACCACAACGGCTGCACCAATGACAACAACTGCTACACCAACGACAACAACTGCTGCACCAACGACAACACCTGCTACACCAAAGACAACTGGTGCACCCACCACAACTGCTGCACCAATGACAATAACTGCAATACCAACAACAAGAACTGTTGCACCAACAACGACAACTGCTGGACCCACCACAATAACTGCAGGACCCACAACAACAACTACTGCACCAACGACAACAACTGCTGCACCAACGACAACATCTGCTACACCGACGACGACAACTGCTGGACCAACGAAAACAACTGCTGCACTAACGACAACAACTGCAGCACCAATGACAACAGATGCTGCACCAACAAAAACAACTGCTGCAGCAACAACGACAACTGCAGGACAAACCACCCCAACTGCTGGACCCACCACGACATCTGCAGGGCCCACAACAACTGCTGCATCAAGGACAAAAACTGCTGCACCAACAAGAACTGCTGCACCAACAATGACAACTCCAGGACCAACAATGACAACTGCTGGACCCACCACAATAACTGCAGGTCCCACAACAATATCTGCTGGGCCCATAACAACTGCTGCACCAAAGACAACAACTGATACACCAACAATGACAACTGCTCGACCAACGACAGCAAATGTTGCACCTACGACAACTGCTGCACCAACAATGGCAACTGCTGAATCATTAACAACAACTTCTGCACCAACGACAACAATTGCTGCACCAACAAAAACAATCGCTGCACCAACGACAACAACTTCTGAACCAACAACAACGGCTGCCACACCAACGACAACAAATGCTACACCAACGACAACAACTGATGCACCAACGACAACAACTGCAGGACCAACAACAACAATTGCTGCACCCACTACAACAACTGCTGCACCAACAATAACAACTTCTGCACCAACGACAACAATTGCTGGACCAACGACAAAAATTGCTTCACCAACAACAACAATTTCTACAGCAAAAACAACTGCAGAACCAACCACTACAACTGATGGACCCACCACAACATCTGCAGGGCCCACAACAACTACTGCACCAACGACAACTGCTGTACCCACCACAACTCCCGCAGGACCAACAACCACAGCTGCTGCACCAATGACAACTGCTACACCAACAACAACTGCTACACCAACAACAACAACTGCTGCACCAACAACGACAACTGCTGCACCAACGACAACAATTGCTGCACCAACGACAACAACTGTTGCACCAACTACAACAATTGCTTCACCAACGACAACAACTGCTGAACCAACGAGAACAATGCCTGAACTAACGACAACAACTGCTGGACCATTGAAAACAAATGCTGCACCAACATCAACATCTGCTGCACCAACGACAACTTCAGGACCAACAACGACAACTGCTGGACCCACCAAAATAACTGCAAGACCCACAACAACAACTGCTGCACCAACGACAACAACTGCTACACCCACTACAACAACTGCTGCACCAACAACCACAATTTCTGCACCAACAACAACTACCGGACCAAGAACAAATGCTGCAACCACTACAACTACTGAAGGACCAACAACCACAATTGCTGCACCAACGACATCAACTGCTGCACCAACAACAACAATTGCTGCACCAACGACAACAATTGCTGCACCAACAACTGCTGAACCAACAACAACAAATGCTGCACCAACGACAACAACTGCTACACCAACGACAACGACTGCTGGACCAACAACAACAAATCCTGCACCAACGACAACAATTGCTGCAGTAACAACAACTGCAGGACCAACAACAGCAACTGCTGCACCACAAACAACAACTGCTGCACCAACGACAATAACTGCTGTACCAATGACAACAACTGCTGAACCAACGACAACAACTGCTGAACCAACGACAACAACTGCTGCACCAACGTCAACAACTGCTGGACCAACGACAACTTCAGGACCAACAACAACAACTGCTGGACCCACCACAATAACTGCAAGACCCACAACAACAACTGCTGCACCAACGACAACTGCTGAACCCACTACAACAACTGCTGCACCAACAACAACAACTGCTGCACCAACGACAACAACTGCTGGACCAACGACAAGAAATGCTGCACCAACGACAACAATTGCTGCAGCAACAACAAATGCCGGACCAACAACAACAACTACTGAAGGACCAACAACCACAACTGCTGAACAAACGACAACAATTGCTGCACCAACGACAACAATTGCTGCACCAACAACAACAACTGCTGAACCAACGACAACAACTGCTGTACCAACGACAACAACTGCTACACCAACGACAACAACTGCTGGACCAACGACAACAAATGATGCACCAACGACAACAATTACTGCAGCAACAACAACTACTGAACCAATGACAACAATTGCTGCACCAAAGACAAAAACTGCTGCACTAACGACAACAACTGCTATACCAACGACGACAACTGCTCGACCAACGACAAGAAATGCTGCACCAACGAAAACAATTGCTGCAGCAACAACAAATGCCGGACCAACAACAACAACTACTGCACCCACTACAACTACTGAAGGACCAACAACCACAACTGCTGAACCAACGACAACAATTGCTGCACCAACGACAACAATTTCTGCACCAACAACAACAACTGCTGAACCAACGACAACAACTGCTGTACCAACGACAAGAACTGCTACACCAACGACAAGAACTGCTGGACCAACGACAACAAATGATGCACCAACGACAACAATTGCTGCAGCAACAACAACTTCAGGACCAACAACGACAACTGCTGGACCCACCAAAATAACTGCAAGACCCACAACAACAACTGCTGCACCAACGACAACAACTGCTACACCCACTACAACAACTGCTGCACCAACAACCACAATTTCTGCATCAACAACAACTACCGGACCAAGAACAAATGCTGCAACCACTACAACTACTGAAGGACCAACAACCACAATTGCTGCACCAACGACATCAACTGCTGCACCAACAACAACAATTGCTGCACCAACGACAACAATTGCTGCACCAACAACAACTGCTGAACCAACAACAACAAATGCTGCACCAACGACAACAACTGCTACACCAACGACAACGACTGCTGGACCAACAACAACAAATCCTGCACCAACGACAACAATTGCTGCAGTAACAACAACTGCAGGACCAACAACAGCAACTGCTGCACCACAAACAACAACTGCTGCACCAACGACAATAACTGCTGTACCAATGACAACAACTGCTGAACCAACGACAACAACTGCTGAACCAACGACAACAACTGCTGCACCAACGTCAACAACTGCTGGACCAACGACAACTTCAGGACCGACAACAACAACTGCTGGACCCACCACAATAACTGCAAGACCCACAACAACAACTGCTGCACCAACGACAACTGCTGAACCCACTACAACAACTGCTGCACCAACAACAACAACTGCTGCACCAACGACAACAACTGCTGGACCAACGACAAGAAATGCTGCACCAACGACAACAATTGCTGCAGCAACAACAAATGCCGGACCAACAACAACAACTACTGAAGGACCAACAACCACAACTGCTGAACAAACGACAACAATTGCTGCACCAACGACAACAATTTCTGCACCAACAACAACAACTGCTGAACCAACGACAACAACTGCTGTACCAACGACAACAACTGCTACACCAACGACAACAACTGCTGGACCAACGACAACAAATGATGCACCAACGACAACAATTACTGCAGCAACAACAACTGCTGAACCAATGACAACAATTGCTGCACCAAAGACAAAAACTGCTGCACTAACGACAACAACTGCTATACCAACGACGACAACTGCTCGACCAACGACAAGAAATGCTGCACCAACGAAAACAATTGCTGCAGCAACAACAAATGCCGGACCAACAACAACAACTACTGCACCCACTACAACTACTGAAGGACCAACAACCACAACTGCTGAACCAACGACAACAATTGCTGCACCAACGACAACAATTTCTGCACCAACAACAACAACTGCTGAACCAACGACAACAACTGCTCCAGCAACAACGACAACTGTAGGACCAACCACCACAACTGCTGGACCCACCACAACATCTGCAGGGCCCACAACAACTGCTGCACCAATGACAACAACTGCTGCACCAACGACAACCGCTGCACCCACCACAACTGCTGCACCAATGACAACAACTTCAGAACCAACAACGACAACTGCTGGACCCACCACAATAACTGCAGGACCCACAACAACAACTGCTGCACTAACGACAACAACTGCTACACAAACGACGACAACTGCTCGACCAACGACAACAAATGCTGCACCAACGACAACAACTGCTGCAACAACAACGACAACTGCAGAACCGACAACCACAACTCCTGGACCCACCACGACATCTGCAGGACCCACAACAACTGCTGCACCAACGACAACTGCTGCACTAACAACAACAATTGCTGCACCAACGAAAACAATTGCTGCACCAACAACAACAACTGCTGAACCAACAACAAGAACTGCTGCACCAACGACAACAATTGCTGCAGCAAAAACTTCAGGACCAACAACAACAACTGCTGCACCAATGACCACAACTACTGGACCCACCACAATAACTGCAAGACCCACAACAACAACTGCTGCACCAATGACAACAACTGCTACACAAACAACAACAACTGTTGCACCAACAACGACAACTTCAGGACCAACAACGACAACTGCTGGACCCACCACAATAACTGCAGGACCCACAACAACAACTGCTGCACTAACGACAACAACTGCTACACATACGACGACAACTGCTCGACCAACGACAACAAATGCTGCACCAACGACAACAACTGCTGCAGCAACAACGACAACTGCAGAACCGACAACCACAACTCCTGGACCCACCACGACATCTGCAGGACCCACAACAACTGCTGCACCAACGACAACTGCTGCACTAACAACAACAATTGCTGCACCAACAACAACAACTGCTGAACCAACAACAAGAACTGCTGCACCAACGACAACAATTGCTGCAGCAAAAACTTCAGGACCAACAACAACAACTGCTGCACCAATGACCACAACTGCTGGACCCACCACAATAACGGCAAGACCCACAACAACAACTGCTGCACCAACGACAACAACTGCTGCACAAACGACAACAACTGCTGCAGCAACAACGGCAACTGCAGAACCAACCACCACAACTCTTAGACCCACCAAAACATCTGCAGGACCCACAACAACTGCTGCACCAACGACAACAACTGATGCACCAACAACAACTGCTGCACCAACGTCAACAACTGCTGGACCAACGACAACTTCAGGACCAACAACAACAACTGCTGGACCCACCAAAATAACTGCAAGACCCACAACAACAACTGCTGCACCAACAACAACTGCTGCACCCACTACAACAACTGCTGCACCAACAACAACAACTGTTGCACCAACGACAACAACTGCTGGACCAACGACAAGAAATGCTGCACCAACGACAACAATTGCTGCAGCAACAACAAATGCCGGACCAACAACAACAACTACTGCACCCACTACAACTACTGAAGGACCAACAACCACAACTGCTGAACCAACGACAACAATTGCTGCACCAACGACAACAATTTCTGCACCAACAACAACTGCTGAACCAACGACAACAACTGCTCCAGCAACAACGACAACTGTAGGACCAACCACCACAACTGCTGGACCCACCACAACATCTGCAGGGCCCACAACAACTGCTGCACCAATGACAACAACTGCTGCACCAACGACAACCGCTGCACCCACCACAACTGCTGCACCAATGACAACAACTTCAGAACCAACAACGACAACTGCTGGACCCACCACAATAACTGCAGGACCCACAACAACAACTGCTGCACTAACGACAACAACTGCTACACAAACGACGACAACTGCTCGACCAACGACAACAAATGCTGCACCAACGACAACAACTGCTGCAACAACAACGACAACTGCAGAACCGACAACCACAACTCCTGGACCCACCACGACATCTGCAGGACCCACAACAACTGCTGCACCAACGACAACTGCTGCACTAACAACAACAATTGCTGCACCAACGACAACAATTGCTGCACCAACGACAACAATTTCTGCACCAACAACAACAACTGCTGAACCAACGACAACAACTGCTCCAGCAACAACGACAACTGTAGGACCAACCACCACAACTGCTGGACCCACCACAACATCTGCAGGGCCCACAACAACTGCTGCACCAATGACAACAACTGCTGCACCAACGACAACCGCTGCACCCACCACAACTGCTGCACCAATGACAACAACTGCTACACAAACAACAACAACTGTTGCACCAACAACGACAACTTCAGAACCAACAACGACAACTGCTGGACCCACCACAATAACTGCAGGACCCACAACAACAACTGCTGCACTAACGACAACAACTGCTACACAAACGACGACAACTGCTCGACCAACGACAACAAATGCTGCACCAACGACAACAACTGCTGCAACAACAACGACAACTGCAGAACCGACAACCACAACTCCTGGACCCACTACGACATCTGCAGGACCCACAACAACTGCTGCACCAACGACAACTGCTGCACTAACAACAACAATTGCTGCACCAACGAAAACAATTGCTGCACCAACAACAACAACTGCTGAACCAACAACAAGAACTGCTGCACCAACGACAACAATTGCTGCAGCAAAAACTTCAGGACCAACAACAACAACTGCTGCACCAATGACCACAACTACTGGACCCACCACAATAACTGCAAGACCCACAACAACAACTGCTGCACCAATGACAACAACTGCTACACAAACAACAACAACTGTTGCACCAACAACGACAACTTCAGGACCAACAACGACAACTGCTGGACCCACCACAATAACTGCAGGACCCACAACAACAACTGCTGCACTAACGACAACAACTGCTACACATACGACGACAACTGCTCGACCAACGACAACAAATGCTGCACCAACGACAACAACTGCTGCAGCAACAACGACAACTGCAGAACCGACAACCACAACTCCTGGACCCACCACGACATCTGCAGGACCCACAACAACTGCTGCACCAACGACAACTGCTGCACTAACAACAACAATTGCTGCACCAACAACAACAACTGCTGAACCAACAACAAGAACTGCTGCACCAACGACAACAATTGCTGCAGCAAAAACTTCAGGACCAACAACAACAACTGCTGCACCAATGACCACAACTGCTGGACCCACCACAATAACTGCAGGACCCACAACAACAACTGCTGCACTAACGACAACAACTGCTACACATACGACGACAACTGCTCGACCAATGACAACAACTGCTGAACCAACGACAACAACTGCTGAACCAACGACAACAACTGCTGCACCAACGTCAACAACTGCTGGACCAACGACAACTTCAGGACCAACAACAACAACTGCTGGACCCACCACAATAACTGCAAGACCCACAACAACAACTGCTGCACCAACGACAACTGCTGAACCCACTACAACAACTGCTGCACCAACAACAACAACTGCTGCACCAACGACAACAACTGCTGGACCAACGACAAGAAATGCTGCACCAACGACAACAATTGCTGCAGCAACAACAAATGCCGGACCAACAACAACAACTACTGAAGGACCAACAACCACAACTGCTGAACAAACGACAACAATTGCTGCACCAACGACAACAATTGCTGCACCAACAACAACAACTGCTGAACCAACGACAACAACTGCTGTACCAACGACAACAACTGCTACACCAACGACAACAACTGCTGGACCAACGACAACAAATGATGCACCAACGACAACAATTACTGCAGCAACAACAACTACTGAACCAATGACAACAATTGCTGCACCAAAGACAAAAACTGCTGCACTAACGACAACAACTGCTATACCAACGACGACAACTGCTCGACCAACGACAAGAAATGCTGCACCAACGAAAACAATTGCTGCAGCAACAACAAATGCCGGACCAACAACAACAACTACTGCACCCACTACAACTACTGAAGGACCAACAACCACAACTGCTGAACCAACGACAACAATTGCTGCACCAACGACAACAATTTCTGCACCAACAACAACAACTGCTGAACCAACGACAACAACTGCTGTACCAACGACAAGAACTGCTACACCAACGACAAGAACTGCTGGACCAACGACAACAAATGATGCACCAACGACAACAATTGCTGCAGCAACAACAACTTCAGGACCAACAACGACAACTGCTGGACCCACCAAAATAACTGCAAGACCCACAACAACAACTGCTGCACCAACGACAACAACTGCTACACCCACTACAACAACTGCTGCACCAACAACCACAATTTCTGCATCAACAACAACTACCGGACCAAGAACAAATGCTGCAACCACTACAACTACTGAAGGACCAACAACCACAATTGCTGCACCAACGACATCAACTGCTGCACCAACAACAACAATTGCTGCACCAACGACAACAATTGCTGCACCAACAACAACTGCTGAACCAACAACAACAAATGCTGCACCAACGACAACAACTGCTACACCAACGACAACGACTGCTGGACCAACAACAACAAATCCTGCACCAACGACAACAATTGCTGCAGTAACAACAACTGCAGGACCAACAACAGCAACTGCTGCACCACAAACAACAACTGCTGCACCAACGACAATAACTGCTGTACCAATGACAACAACTGCTGAACCAACGACAACAACTGCTGAACCAACGACAACAACTGCTGCACCAACGTCAACAACTGCTGGACCAACGACAACTTCAGGACCGACAACAACAACTGCTGGACCCACCACAATAACTGCAAGACCCACAACAACAACTGCTGCACCAACGACAACTGCTGAACCCACTACAACAACTGCTGCACCAACAACAACAACTGCTGCACCAACGACAACAACTGCTGGACCAACGACAAGAAATGCTGCACCAACGACAACAATTGCTGCAGCAACAACAAATGCCGGACCAACAACAACAACTACTGAAGGACCAACAACCACAACTGCTGAACAAACGACAACAATTGCTGCACCAACGACAACAATTTCTGCACCAACAACAACAACTGCTGAACCAACGACAACAACTGCTGTACCAACGACAACAACTGCTACACCAACGACAACAACTGCTGGACCAACGACAACAAATGATGCACCAACGACAACAATTACTGCAGCAACAACAACTGCTGAACCAATGACAACAATTGCTGCACCAAAGACAAAAACTGCTGCACTAACGACAACAACTGCTATACCAACGACGACAACTGCTCGACCAACGACAAGAAATGCTGCACCAACGAAAACAATTGCTGCAGCAACAACAAATGCCGGACCAACAACAACAACTACTGCACCCACTACAACTACTGAAGGACCAACAACCACAACTGCTGAACCAACGACAACAATTGCTGCACCAACGACAACAATTTCTGCACCAACAACAACAACTGCTGAACCAACGACAACAACTGCTCCAGCAACAACGACAACTGTAGGACCAACCACCACAACTGCTGGACCCACCACAACATCTGCAGGGCCCACAACAACTGCTGCACCAATGACAACAACTGCTGCACCAACGACAACCGCTGCACCCACCACAACTGCTGCACCAATGACAACAACTTCAGAACCAACAACGACAACTGCTGGACCCACCACAATAACTGCAGGACCCACAACAACAACTGCTGCACTAACGACAACAACTGCTACACAAACGACGACAACTGCTCGACCAACGACAACAAATGCTGCACCAACGACAACAACTGCTGCAACAACAACGACAACTGCAGAACCGACAACCACAACTCCTGGACCCACCACGACATCTGCAGGACCCACAACAACTGCTGCACCAACGACAACTGCTGCACTAACAACAACAATTGCTGCACCAACGAAAACAATTGCTGCACCAACAACAACAACTGCTGAACCAACAACAAGAACTGCTGCACCAACGACAACAATTGCTGCAGCAAAAACTTCAGGACCAACAACAACAACTGCTGCACCAATGACCACAACTACTGGACCCACCACAATAACTGCAAGACCCACAACAACAACTGCTGCACCAATGACAACAACTGCTACACAAACAACAACAACTGTTGCACCAACAACGACAACTTCAGGACCAACAACGACAACTGCTGGACCCACCACAATAACTGCAGGACCCACAACAACAACTGCTGCACTAACGACAACAACTGCTACACATACGACGACAACTGCTCGACCAACGACAACAAATGCTGCACCAACGACAACAACTGCTGCAGCAACAACGACAACTGCAGAACCGACAACCACAACTCCTGGACCCACCACGACATCTGCAGGACCCACAACAACTGCTGCACCAACGACAACTGCTGCACTAACAACAACAATTGCTGCACCAACAACAACAACTGCTGAACCAACAACAAGAACTGCTGCACCAACGACAACAATTGCTGCAGCAAAAACTTCAGGACCAACAACAACAACTGCTGCACCAATGACCACAACTGCTGGACCCACCACAATAACGGCAAGACCCACAACAACAACTGCTGCACCAACGACAACAACTGCTGCACAAACGACAACAACTGCTGCAGCAACAACGGCAACTGCAGAACCAACCACCACAACTCTTAGACCCACCAAAACATCTGCAGGACCCACAACAACTGCTGCACCAACGACAACAACTGATGCACCAACAACAACTGCTGCACCAACGTCAACAACTGCTGGACCAACGACAACTTCAGGACCAACAACAACAACTGCTGGACCCACCAAAATAACTGCAAGACCCACAACAACAACTGCTGCACCAACAACAACTGCTGCACCCACTACAACAACTGCTGCACCAACAACAACAACTGTTGCACCAACGACAACAACTGCTGGACCAACGACAAGAAATGCTGCACCAACGACAACAATTGCTGCAGCAACAACAAATGCCGGACCAACAACAACAACTACTGCACCCACTACAACTACTGAAGGACCAACAACCACAACTGCTGAACCAACGACAACAATTGCTGCACCAACGACAACAATTTCTGCACCAACAACAACAACTGCTGAACCAACGACAACAACTGCTCCAGCAACAACGACAACTGTAGGACCAACCACCACAACTGCTGGACCCACCACAACATCTGCAGGGCCCACAACAACTGCTGCACCAATGACAACAACTGCTGCACCAACGACAACCGCTGCACCCACCACAACTGCTGCACCAATGACAACAACTTCAGAACCAACAACGACAACTGCTGGACCCACCACAATAACTGCAGGACCCACAACAACAACTGCTGCACTAACGACAACAACTGCTACACAAACGACGACAACTGCTCGACCAACGACAACAAATGCTGCACCAACGACAACAACTGCTGCAACAACAACGACAACTGCAGAACCGACAACCACAACTCCTGGACCCACCACGACATCTGCAGGACCCACAACAACTGCTGCACCAACGACAACTGCTGCACTAACAACAACAATTGCTGCACCAACGACAACAATTGCTGCACCAACGACAACAATTTCTGCACCAACAACAACAACTGCTGAACCAACGACAACAACTGCTCCAGCAACAACGACAACTGTAGGACCAACCACCACAACTGCTGGACCCACCACAACATCTGCAGGGCCCACAACAACTGCTGCACCAATGACAACAACTGCTGCACCAACGACAACCGCTGCACCCACCACAACTGCTGCACCAATGACAACAACTGCTACACAAACAACAACAACTGTTGCACCAACAACGACAACTTCAGAACCAACAACGACAACTGCTGGACCCACCACAATAACTGCAGGACCCACAACAACAACTGCTGCACTAACGACAACAACTGCTACACAAACGACGACAACTGCTCGACCAACGACAACAAATGCTGCACCAACGACAACAACTGCTGCAACAACAACGACAACTGCAGAACCGACAACCACAACTCCTGGACCCACCACGACATCTGCAGGACCCACAACAACTGCTGCACCAACGACAACTGCTGCACTAACAACAACAATTGCTGCACCAACGAAAACAATTGCTGCACCAACAACAACAACTGCTGAACCAACAACAAGAACTGCTGCACCAACGACAACAATTGCTGCAGCAAAAACTTCAGGACCAACAACAACAACTGCTGCACCAATGACCACAACTACTGGACCCACCACAATAACTGCAAGACCCACAACAACAACTGCTGCACCAATGACAACAACTGCTACACAAACAACAACAACTGTTGCACCAACAACGACAACTTCAGGACCAACAACGACAACTGCTGGACCCACCACAATAACTGCAGGACCCACAACAACAACTGCTGCACTAACGACAACAACTGCTACACATACGACGACAACTGCTCGACCAACGACAACAAATGCTGCACCAACGACAACAACTGCTGCAGCAACAACGACAACTGCAGAACCGACAACCACAACTCCTGGACCCACCACGACATCTGCAGGACCCACAACAACTGCTGCACCAACGACAACTGCTGCACTAACAACAACAATTGCTGCACCAACAACAACAACTGCTGAACCAACAACAAGAACTGCTGCACCAACGACAACAATTGCTGCAGCAAAAACTTCAGGACCAACAACAACAACTGCTGCACCAATGACCACAACTGCTGGACCCACCACAATAACTGCAGGACCCACAACAACAACTGCTGCACTAACGACAACAACTGCTACACATACGACGACAACTGCTCGACCAACGACAACAAATGCTGCACCAACGACAACAACTGCTGCAGCAACAACGGCAACTGCAGAACCAACCACCACAACTCTTAGACCCACCAAAACATCTGCAGGACCCACAACAACTGCTGCACCAACGACAACAACTGATGCACCAACAACAACTGCTGCACCAACGTCAACAACTGCTGGACCAACGACAACTTCAGGACCAACAACAACAACTGCTGGACCCACCAAAATAACTGCAAGACCCACAACAACAACTGCTGCACCAACAACAACTGCTGCACCCACTACAACAACTGCTGCACCAACAACAACAACTGTTGCACCAACGACAACAACTGCTGGACCAACGACAAGAAATGCTGCACCAACGACAACAATTGCTGCAGCAACAACAAATGCCGGACCAACAACAACAACTACTGCACCCACTACAACTACTGAAGGACCAACAACCACAACTGCTGGACCCACCAAAATAACTGCAAGACCCACAACAACAACTGCTGTACCAACGACAACAACTGCTACACCCACTACAACAACTGCTGCACCAACAACCACAATTTCTGCACCAAAGACAACAACTGCTGCACCAACAACAACAATTGCTGCACCAACGACAACAATTGCTGCACCAATAACAAATGCTGAACCAACGACAACAAGTGCTGCACCAACGACAACAACTGCTACACCAAGGACAACGACTGCTGGACCAACAACGACAACTGCAGCACCAACAACGACAACTGCTGCACCAACACCAACAACTTGTGCACCAACGACTATAACTGATACACCAAAGACGACAACTGCTTCACCAACGACAACAACTGCTGCACCAACGACGACAACTGCTTCACCAACGACAACAACTGCTGCCCCAACAACGACAACTGCAGCACCAACAACGACAACTGCTGCACCAACACCAACAACTTGTGCACCAACGACTATAACTGATACACCAAAGACGACAACTGCTTCACCAACGACAACAACTGCTGCCCCAACAATGACAACTGCTGTACCAACAACTGCTGCACCAACAACAACAACTTCTGCACCAACAACTACAACTTCTAAACCAACATCGACAACAGCTGCACCAACAACGACAACTGCGGCACCAACAACTGCTGCACCAACAACAACAACTTCTTCACCAACAACGACAACTTCGAAACCAACATCGACAAAAGCTGCACCAACAACGACAACTGCGGCACCAACAACAACTGTTGCACCAACAACAACAACTACAGCACCAACAACAACTGCTGCACCAACAACAACAACTGCTGCACCAACAGCTACAACTGCTGAACCAACTGCAACAACAATAAATGCTACACCAACAACGGCAAATGCTGCTGCAACGACAACAACGGTTGCACCAAAGACGACAACTGCAGCACCAACGACAAAAACTGTCGCACCAACAAAGACAATTGCTGCACCAACGACGATAACAGTTGCACAAACGACAACAACTGCTGCACCAACAATGACAACTGCTGCACTAAGGACCACAACTGCTGCAACAATAACTACAACTGCTGCACCAACGACAACAACTGATGCACCAAAGACAACAACTGATGCACCAACCACAACAACTGCGGTACCAACGACAACAACTTTGGCACCAACAACAACTAATGCTGCACCAACAACGACAACTGCTGCACCAACGACAACAACTGGTGCAACAACAACGAAAATAAGTGCTGCACCAAGAACAACAACAACTGCTGCACCAACAACGACAACTGCTGCAGCAACGACAACAACTGCTGCACCAAAAACAACAACTGCTGTTTCAACGACGACAACTGCGGCACCAATGACAACAACTGCTGCAACAACAAAAACAACTTCTGCGCCAACAACAACTGCTGCACCAATGACCACAATTGCTGCACCTTCAACAATTGATGTACCAAGAACAACAACTGCTGAACAAACGACAACAATTGCTGAACCAACGACAACAACTGCTGCAACAACAACAACTGCTGCAACAACAACAACAACTTCTGCACCAACAACAACAACTTCCGCACCAACAACAACTGCTGCAACAACGACAACTGCTGCCCCAACGACAACTTCTGCACCATCGACAACTGCGGCACCAACGACAACAAATGCGGCACCAATGAAAACAACTGCTGCACCAACAACGACAACGACAACTGCTGCACCAACGACAACAACTTCTCCACCACCAACAACAACAACGGCTACACCAATGACAACAACTGATGCACCAAAGACGACAACTGATGAACCAACGACGACAACAGCTGCAACAACAACTGCACCACCAACAACAACAACTCGTGCAACAACAACGACAAGAAGTGCTGCACCAACAACAACAACTGCACCAACGACAACAACTGGTGCAACAACAACGAAAAGGAGTGCCGCACCAACGACTACAACTGCGGCATCAATGACAACAACTGCTGCAACAACAAAAACAACTTCTGCACCAACAACAACTGCGGCACCAACGACAACAACTGCTGCGCCAACAACAACTGCTGCACCAACAACAACAACTTCTGCACCAACAACAACAACAAATGCGGCACCAACTACAACAACTTCCGCACCAACAACAACTGCTGCAACAACGACAACTGCTGCACCAACGATAACAACTTCTGCACCAACAACGACAATTGCTGCACCAACGACGACAACTCCTGCAACAACAACGACAAGAAGTGCTGCACCAACAACTACAACTGCTGCACCAACGACAACAACTGCTTCACCAAGGACAGCAATTACTGCACCAACAATGACAACTGCTGCACCAACGACAACAACTGCTGCACCAACGAAAACAACTGCTGCACCAACAATGACAACTGCTGCACCAACGACAACAACTGCTGCAACAACAACAACAACAACGGCTGCACCAATGACAACAACTGATGCACCAAAGACGACAACTGATGCACCAATGACGACAACTGCGGCACCAAAGACAACAACTTTGGCACCAACAACGACAACTGCTGGACCGACTACACCAACTGATGCACCAACGACAACAACTGCTGCACCAACAACGACAACAGCTGCAACAACAACAATTGCTCCACCAACAACAACAACTGCTGCACCAACAACGACAACTGCTGCACCAACGACAACTGCAGCACCAACGACAACAACTGTTGCACCAACAACAACAACTGCTGCACCAACGACGACAACTCGTGCAACAACGACAAGAAGTGCTGCACCAACAACAACAACAACTGTGCCAACGACAACAACTGGTGCAACAACAACGAAATTAAGTGCTGCACCAACAACAACAACAACTGCTGCACCAACAACGACAACTGCTGCAGCAACGACAACAACTGCTGCACCAAAGACGACAACTGCTGTTTCAACGACGACAACTGCGGCACCAATGACAACAACTGCTGCAACAACAAAAACAACTTCTGCACCAACAACAACTGCTGCACCAACAACAATTGCTGTACCAACAACAACAACTGCTGAACCAACGACAACAATTGCTGAACCAATGACAACAACTGCTGCAACAACAACAACTGTTGAAACAACAACAACAACTTCTGCACCAACAACAACAACAAATGCTACACCAACAACAACAACTTCCACACCAACAACAACTGCTGCAACAATGACAACTGCTGCCCCAACGACAACAACTGCTGCACCAACGACAACAACTGTGGCACCAACGACAACAAGTGCGGCACCAACGAAAACAACTGCTGCACTAACGACAACAACTGCTGCACCAACAACGACAACTGCTGTACCAACGACAAGAACTTCTCCACCAACAACAACAACAACAACGGCTACACCAAAGACAACAACTGATGCACCAAAGACGACAACTGATGAACCAACGATGACAACAGCTGAAACAACAACTGCTCCACCAAAAACAACAACTCGTGCAACAACAACGACAAGAAGTGCTGCACCAACGACAACAACTGGTGCAACAACAACGAAAAGAAGTGCCGCACCAACGACGACAACTGCAGCAAACAAATCAGCAAAAATGACAATTTCTGGACAAAGAAAATCAACTGCAGGACCAGCAACAATAACTGCAGGACCAACAATGACAATTGAAGTACCAACAATGACAACTGTAGGACTAACATCTACCACTGAAGGACCAACAATGACAACTGCAGGACAAACATCTACAACTGAAGGACCAACGACGAAAACTGCAGGACCAACAAAAAATGCAGGACCAACAACAACATCTGCAGGATCATTAACTACTACAACAACACCCACAACAATTGCCGGACCAAATATTACAACTGCTGAACCAAAAACTAGTACAGCAGGACCAACAAAGTTGATGAACTTGGAACAAAGTTTATCAACTGCAGGCCCAAGAACAGCAACTTCAGGACAAAAAACTGAATTAGCAGGACCAACAACGACAACTACTGAGCAGACAACAACTACAGGAACAACCACAACTACTGTAACTACAGTAACTATAGAAGGACAAACAACTGCAAGAACAACAACTACGACAGCAAAACATGCAACAACAACTGAAGCACCAACAACAACTGCAGAATCATCAACCACTTATACAGCACCAACCATGACAACTGCTGAACCAACAACAACCACTGGAGGAACAATGACTACAGGAGGACTCACAACTACTACAGTCATGCCAAAAACTGCAGGACCAACAAGAAAAACCTCAAGATCAACAACAATTGCAAGACCAACAACGACAACTGTTAGACTGACAAGAACTGCCAGATTTAAATTTACTACTGCAGGGCCAACCACGACAACTGCAGGACTAACAACTTCTCAAGCACGACGTTCAACCACAACTGCAGGACCAACAACGACAACTGCAGGACAAACAACGATAACTGCTAAACCAACAACAACAATACCAATACCAGGATTAACGTCTACTACTGCAGGACCAACCACAACAATTGCAGGATCTATCACAACTGCAAGACCAACAATAAGAATTGCAGGACCCACAACAAGAATGGCAGGCCCCACAACTATAACTGCAGGACCCACTTACACTTCAGAAGAAGGGACTTTGGAGATGACATTTAGTTTAATGCAGAGATTTATAGAACAATACTCAGACCCTACTTCCACAGAATATCAGGTCCTTCATAATAATGTTACAACAGAGGTGAGATATTAATGGTCTTTTGACGTTTTACTCAAATCAATCATTTGCATTTTCTAGTCATTATTGCATGAATTTGATTATTAATCACAATATTATATTATCTACATTAGGTAGACAAAGGCTTCAAAGCACATTTCCCACAGAGTTTTTCCAGGAGTGAAGTTACATCTTTCAGGTACGTATTTAATAATTGTTTTAATCTTTTATTAAACGTCATAATCACCATCATAACGACGTCATTTACCCTTTCAGAAATATGCATTATACAAATAATAAAAATTCTGACAAATAAACTTGAGATGATTTACTTGAAAAAATCATTTTCCTCTATTTCTTGTTTCTAGTAATGGATCAGTCGTTGTGGACTTGAAACTGATCTTTGAAAACACATCAGTTGTTCCCAGTGAAAGCATTGCAGTGGAGGCATGGAGGGACTCAATATCCAGTCGCTTTGTTAACCTTAATGTTGACATATCCACTATTGTGACAAGTAATCATGACACTACAACCACAACCATAACAATAGGACCAACAATTATTACTGCAGGACTCGCCGCTACTACTGTCAGACCATCAATAATTAGTGCAGCACCAACAACTACTACAGCTGGACACACGACAACTGCTGAACCATTAACCACAACAACTGCTGCACCAACGACAACAACTGCTACAGCAACAACGAGAACTGCAGGACAAACCACCAAAACTGCTGGACCCACCACAACATCTGCAGGGCCCACAACAACTGCTGAACCAACGACAACAACTGCTGGACCAACGACAACAACTGCTGCATCAACGACAACAATTGCTGCAGGAACAACAACTGCAGGACCAATAAGGACAACTGCTGCACCCACTACAGCAACTGCTGCACCAACAACAACAACTGCTGCACCAACGACAACAACTGCTGCACCAACGACAACAACTGCAGCAGCAACAAGGAGAAATGCAGGACCAACCACCACAACTGCTGGACCCACCACAACATCTGCGGGGCCCACAACAACTGCTGCACCAATGACAACAACTGCTGCACCAACGACAACTGCTGCAACCACCACACCTACTGCAGGACCAACAACCACAGCTGCTGCACCAACAACTGCTGCACCAACAAAGACAACTTCCGGACCAACAACGACAACTGCTGGAACCACCACAATAACTGAAGGACCCACAACAACAACTGCTGCACCAACGACAACAACTGCTGCACCAATGACAACTACTGCTGAACCAACGACAACAACTGCTGGACCAACGAAAACAACTGCTACACCAATGACAACAACTGCTGCACCAATGACAACAGATGCTGCACCAACAACCACAACTGCTGCACCAACAACAACTGCTGCACCAACTACGACAACTTCAGGACCAACAACGACAACTGCTAGAACAACAACGACAACTGCTGCACCAACAACCACAACTGCTGCACCAACGACGACAGCTGCTGCACCAACAACCATAACTGCTGCACCAACTACGACAACTGCAGGACCAACAATGACAAGTGCTGCACCAACAACCACAACAACTGTACCAACAACGACAACTGCAGGACCAACAACAATTGCTGCAACAACGGAAACAACTGCTGCACCAACGACATCAATTGCTACACCAAAAACAACGACAACTATTGCTGCACCAACGACAACAACTGCTGCACCAACAACAACAACTGCTGGACCAACAACAACAACTGCTGCACCAACGACAACATTTGCTGCAGCAACAACAACTGCAGGACCAACAACAACAACTGCTGCACCCGCTACAACTACTGAAAGACCAACAAGCACAACTGTTGCACCAACGACAACAACTGTTGCACCAACGACAACAACTGCTGTCCCAACGACAACAACTGCTGCACAAATGACAACAACTGCTGCAGCAACAACGACAAATGCAGGACCAACCACCACAACTGCTGCACCCACTACAACAACTGCTTCACCAACAACAACAACTGCTGCACCAACGACAACAACTGCTGGACCAATGACAACAACTGCTGCACCAACGACAAAAATTGCTGCAGCAAAAACAACTGCCGGACCAACAACAACAACTGCTGCACCCACTACAACTACTGGAGGAGCAACAACCACAACTGCTGCACCAATGACAACAACTGCTGCACCAACGACAACTGCTGCACCAACAACAACAATTGCTGCACCAACAAAAACAATTGCTGCACCAACGATAACAACTGCTGAACCAACAACAAGAACTGCTGCACCAACGACAACAATTGCTGCAGCAACAACAACTTCAGGACCAACAACAACAACTGCTACACCGACGACAGCAACTGCTGGACCAACGACAACAACTGCTGCACTAACGACAACAACTGCTGCACCAACACCAACTGCTGGACCCACCACAACATTTGCAGTACCCATAACAACTGTTGAATCAACGACAACAACTGATGGACGAACGAAAACAACTTCTGCACCAACATCAACAACTGCTGCACCAACGACAACTTCAGGACCAACAACGACAACTGCTGGACCCAACAAAATAACTGCAGGACCAACGACAACAGCTGCTGCACCAACGTCAACAACTGCTGGACCACCGAAAACAACTGATTCACCAATATCAACAACCGCTGCACCAATGACAACAATTGCTGCAGCAACAACAACTGCAGGACCAACAACAACAACTGCTGCACCCACTACAACAACTGCTTCACCAACAACAACAACAACTGCTGCACCAACGACAACAACTGCTGGACCAACGACAACAACTGCTGCACCAACGACAAAAATTGCTACAGCAAAAACAACTGCCGGACCAACAACAACAACTGCTGCACCCACTACAACTACTGGAGGAGCAACAACCACAACTGCTGCACCAATGACAACAACTGCTGCACCAACGACAACTGCTGCACCAACAACAACAATTGCTGCACCAACGAAAACAATTGATGCACCAACGACAACAACTGCTGAACCAACAACAAGAACTGCTGCACCAACGACAACAATTGCTGCAGCAACAACAACTTCAGGACCAACAACAACAACTGCTACACCGACGACAGCAACTGCTGGACCAACGAAAACAACTGCTGCACTAACGACAACAACTGCTGCACCAACACCAACTGCTGGACCCACCACAACATTTGCAGTACCCACAACAACTGTTGAACCAATGACAACAACTGCTGGACGAACGAAAACAACTTCTGCACCAACATCAACAACTGCTGCACCAACGGCAACTTCAGGACCAACAACGACAACTGCTGGACCCACCAAAATAACTGCAGGACCAACGACAACAGCTGCTGCACCAACATCAACAACTGCTGGACCACCGAAAACAAATCTTTTACCAACGACAAAAACTGCTGGACCACCGAAAACAACTGCTTCACCAACATCAACAACTGCTGCACCAACGACAACAACCCCTACACCAACGACAACAATTGCTGCAGCAAAAACAACTGCAGGACCAACAACAGCAACTGCTGAACCCACT
Organism: Micromesistius poutassou; assembly: GCF_964030765.1. NCBI lineage: Eukaryota > Metazoa > Chordata > Actinopteri > Gadiformes > Gadidae > Micromesistius > Micromesistius poutassou. Next base: position 8,482,142 of record NC_140273.1, on the reverse strand, counting down.
ACAACAACTGCTTCACCAACAACAACAACTGCTGAACCAACGACAACAACTGCTGCACCCACTACAACTACTGGAGGAGCAACAACCACAACTGCTGCACTAACGACAACAACTGCTGCACCAACACCAACTGCTGGACCCACCACAACATTTGCAGTACCCACAACAACTGTTGAACCAACGACAACAACTTCTGCACCAACATCAACAACTGCAGGACCAACAACGACAACTGCTGGACCCACCAAAATAACTGCAGGACCAACGACAACAGCTGATGGACCACTGAAAACAACTGTTTTACCAACAACAAAAACTGCTGGACCACCGAAAACAACTGCTTCACCAACATCAACAACTGCTGCACCAACGACAACAACTACTCAACCAATGACAACAATTGCTGCAGCAACAACAACTGCAGGACCAACAACAACAACTGCTGCACCCAGTACAACTACTGCTGGACCAACGAAAACAACTGCTGCACCAACGACAATAACTGCTGCAGCAACAAGGACAACTGCAGGACCAACCACCACAACTGCTGGACCCACCACAGCATCTGCAGGGCCCACAACTGCTGCACCAATTACAACAACTGCTGCACCAACAACAACTGCTGCACCCACCACAACTGCTGCACCAATGACAACAACTGCTAAACCAACAACAACAACTGTTGCACCAACAACGACAACTGCTGGACCCACCACAATAACTATAGGACCCATAACAACAACTGCTGTAGCAACGAAAACAACTGCTGCACCAACGACAACAACTGCTACACTGACGACAACAACTGCTGGACCAACAAAAACAACTGCTGCACTAACGACAACAACTGCTGCACCAACACCAACTGCTGGACCCACCACAACATTTGCAGTACCCACAACAACTGTTGAACCAACGACAACAACTGCTGGACAAACAAAAACAACTTCTGCACCAACATCAACAACTGCTGCACCAACGACAACTTCAGGACCAACAACGACAACTGCTGGACCCACCAAAAAAACTGCAGGACCAACGACAACAGCTGCTGCACCAATGTCAACAACTGCTGGACCACCGAAAACAACTGTTTTACCAACGACAAAAACTGCTGGACCACCGAAAACAACTGCTTCGCAAACATCAACAACTGCTGCACCAACGACAACAATTGCTCGACCAACGACATCAATTGCTGCAGCAAAAACAACTGCAGGACCAACAACAACAACTGCTGCACCCACTACAACTACTGGAGGAGCAACAACCACAACTGCTGCACCAATGACAACAACTGCTGCACCAACGACAACTGCTGCACCAACAACAACAATTGCTGCACCAACGAAAACAATTGATGCACCAACGACAACAACTGCTGAACCAACAACAAGAACTGCTGCACCAACGACAACAATTGCTGCAGCAACAACAACTTCAGGACCAACAACAACAACTGCTACACCGACGACAGCAACTGCTGGACCAACGAAAACAACTGCTGCACTAACGACAACAACTGCTGCACCAACACCAACTGCTGGACCCACCACAACATTTGCAGTACCCACAACAACTGTTGAACCAATGACAACAACTGCTGGACGAACGAAAACAACTTCTGCACCAACATCAACAACTGCTGCACCAACGGCAACTTCAGGACCAACAACGACAACTGCTGGACCCACCAAAATAACTGCAGGACCAACGACAACAGCTGCTGCACCAACATCAACAACTGCTGGACCACCGAAAACAAATCTTTTACCAACGACAAAAACTGCTGGACCACCGAAAACAACTGCTTCACCAACATCAACAACTGCTGCACCAACGACAACAACCCCTACACCAACGACAACAATTGCTGCAGCAAAAACAACTGCAGGACCAACAACAGCAACTGCTGAACCCACTACAACAACTGCTTCACCAACAACAACAACTGCTGAACCAACGACAACAACTGCTGCACCCACTACAACTACTGGAGGAGCAACAACCACAACTGCTGCACTAACGACAACAACTGCTGCACCAACACCAACTGCTGGACCCACCACAACATTTGCAGTACCCACAACAACTGTTGAACCAACGACAACAACTTCTGCACCAACATCAACAACTGCAGGACCAACAACGACAACTGCTGGACCCACCAAAATAACTGCAGGACCAACGACAACAGCTGATGGACCACTGAAAACAACTGTTTTACCAACAACAAAAACTGCTGGACCACCGAAAACAACTGCTTCACCAACATCAACAACTGCTGCACCAACGACAACAACTACTCAACCAATGACAACAATTGCTGCAGCAACAACAACTGCAGGACCAACAACAACAACTGCTGCACCCAGTACAACTACTGCTGGACCAACGAAAACAACTGCTGCACCAACGACAATAACTGCTGCAGCAACAAGGACAACTGCAGGACCAACCACCACAACTGCTGGACCCACCACAGCATCTGCAGGGCCCACAACTGCTGCACCAATTACAACAACTGCTGCACCAACAACAACTGCTGCACCCACCACAACTGCTGCACCAATGACAACAACTGCTAAACCAACAACAACAACTGTTGCACCAACAACGACAACTGCTGGACCCACCACAATAACTATAGGACCCATAACAACAACTGCTGTAGCAACGAAAACAACTGCTGCACCAACGACAACAACTGCTACACTGACGACAACAACTGCTGGACCAACAAAAACAACTGCTGCACTAACGACAACAACTGCTGCACCAACACCAACTGCTGGACCCACCACAACATTTGCAGTACCCACAACAACTGTTGAACCAACGACAACAACTGCTGGACAAACAAAAACAACTTCTGCACCAACATCAACAACTGCTGCACCAACGACAACTTCAGGACCAACAACGACAACTGCTGGACCCACCAAAAAAACTGCAGGACCAACGACAACAGCTGCTGCACCAATGTCAACAACTGCTGGACCACCGAAAACAACTGTTTTACCAACGACAAAAACTGCTGGACCACCGAAAACAACTGCTTCGCAAACATCAACAACTGCTGCACCAACGACAACAATTGCTCGACCAACGACATCAATTGCTGCAGCAAAAACAACTGCAGGACCAACAACAACAACTGCTGCACCCACTACAACTACTGCTGGACCAACGAAAACAAGGACAACTGCAGGACCAACCACCACAACTGCTGGACCCACCACAACATCTGCAGGGCCCACAACAACTGCTGCACCAATTACAACAACTGCAGCACCAACATCAACTGGTGCACACACCACAACGGCTGCACCAATGACAACAACTGCTACACCAACGACAACAACTGCTGCACCAACGACAACACCTGCTACACCAAAGACAACTGGTGAACCCACCACAACTGCTGCACCAATGACAATAACTGCAATACCAACAACAAGAACTGTTGCACCAACAACGACAACTGCTGGACCCACCACAATAACTGCAGGACCCACAACAACAACTACTGCACCAACGACAACAACTGCTGCACCAACGACAACATCTGCTACACCGACGACGACAACTGCTGGACCAACGAAAACAACTGCTGCACTAACGACAACAACTGCAGCACCAATGACAACAGATGCTGCACCAACAAAAACAACTGCTGCAGCAACAACGACAACTGCAGGACAAACCACCCCAACTGCTGGACCCACCACGACATCTGCAAGGCCCACAACAACTGCTGCATCAAGGACAAAAACTGCTGCACCAACAAGAACTGCTGCACCAACAATGACAACTCCAGGACCAACAATGACAACTGCTGGACCCACCACAATAACTGCAGGTCCCACAACAATATCTGCTGGGCCCATAACAACTGCTGCACCAAAGACAACAACTGATACACCAACAATGACAACTGCTCGACCAACGACAGCAAATGTTGCACCTACGACAACTGCTGCACCAACAATGACAACTGCTGAATCATTAACAACAACGTCTGCACCAACGACAACAATTGCTGCACCAACAAAAACAATCGCTGCACCAACGACAACAACTTCTGAACCAACAACAACGGCTGGTACACCAACGACAACAAATGCTACACCAACGACAACAACTGATGCACCAACGACAACAACTTCAGGACCAACAACAACAATTGCTGCACCCACTACAACAACTGCTGCACCAACAATAACAACTTCTGCACCAACGACAACAATTGCTGGACCAACGACAAAAATTGCTTCACCAACAACAACAATTTCTACAGCAAAACCAACTGCAGAACCAACCACTACAACTGATGGACCCACCACAACATCTGCAGGGCCCACAACAACTACTGCACCAACGACAACTGCTGTACCCACCACAACTCCCGCAGGACCAACAACCACAGCTGCTGCACCAATGACAACTGCTACACCAACAACAACTGCTACACCAACAACAACAACTGCTGCACCAACAACGACAACTGCTGCACCAACGACAACAATTGCTGCACCAACGACAACAACTGTTGCACCAACTACAACAATTGCTGCACCAACGACAACAACTGCTGAACCAACGAGAACAATTCCTGAACTAACGACAACAACTGCTGGACCATTGAAAACAAATGCTGCACCAACATCAACATCTGCTGCACCAACGACAACTTCAGGACCAACAACGACAACTGCTGGACCCACCAAAATAACTGCAAGACCCACAACAACAACTGCTGCACCAACGACAACAACTGCTACACCCACTACAACAACTGCTGCACCAACAACCACAATTTCTGCACCAACAACAACTACCGGACCAAGAACAAATGCTGCAACCACTACAACTACTGAAGGACCAACAACCACAATTGCTGCACCAACGACATCAACTGCTGCACCAACAACAACAATTGCTGCACCAACGACAACAATTGCTGCACCAACAACAACTGCTGAACCAACAACAACAAATGCTGCACCAACGACAACAACTGCTACACCAACGACAACGACTGCTGGACCAACAACAACAAATCCTGCACCAACGACAACAATTGCTGCAGTAACAACAACTGCAGGACCAACAACAGCAACTGCTGCACCACAAACAACAACTGCTGCACCAACGACAATAACTGCTGTACCAATGACAACAACTGCTGAACCAACGACAACAACTGCTGAACCAACGACAACAACTGCTGCACCAACGTCAACAACTGCTGGACCAACGACAACTTCAGGACCAACAACAACAACTGCTGGACCCACCACAATAACTGCAAGACCCACAACAACAACTGCTGCACCAACGACAACTGCTGAACCCACTGCAACAACTGCTGCACCAACAACAACAACTGCTGCACCAACGACAACAACTGCTGGACCAACGACAAGAAATGCTGCACCAACGACAACAATTGCTGCAGCAACAACAAATGCCGGACCAACAACAACAACTACTGAAGGACCAACAACCACAACTGCTGAACAAACGACAACAATTGCTGCACCAACGACAACAATTGCTGCACCAACAACAACAACTGCTGAACCAACGACAACAACTGCTGTACCAACGACAACAACTGCTACACCAACGACAACAACTGCTGGACCAACGACAACAAATGATGCACCAACGACAACAATTATTGCAGCAACAACAACTACTGAACCAATGACAACAATTGCTGCACCAAAGACAAAAACTGCTGCACTAACGACAACAACTGCTATACCAACGACGACAACTGCTCGACCAACGACAAGAAATGCTGCACCAACGAAAACAATTGCTGCAGCAACAACAAATGCCGGACCAACAACAACAACTACTGCACCCACTACAACTACTGAAGGACCAACAACCACAACTGCTGAACCAACGACAACAATTGCTGCACCAACGACAACAATTTCTGCACCAACAACAACAACTGCTGAACCAACGACAACAACTGCTGTACCAACGACAAGAACTGCTACACCAACGACAAGAACTGCTGGACCAACGACAACAAATGATGCACCAACGACAACAATTGCTGCAGCAACAACAACTTCAGGACCAACAACGACAACTGCTGGACCCACCAAAATAACTGCAAGACCCACAACAACAACTGCTGCACCAACGACAACAACTGCTACACCCACTACAACAACTGCTGCACCAACAACCACAATTTCTGCATCAACAACAACTACCGGACCAAGAACAAATGCTGCAACCACTACAACTACTGAAGGACCAACAACCACAATTGCTGCACCAACGACATCAACTGCTGCACCAACAACAACAATTGCTGCACCAACGACAACAATTGCTGCACCAACAACAACTGCTGAACCAACAACAACAAATGCTGCACCAACGACAACAACTGCTACACCAACGACAACGACTGCTGGACCAACAACAACAAATCCTGCACCAACGACAACAATTGCTGCAGTAACAACAACTGCAGGACCAACAACAGCAACTGCTGCACCACAAACAACAACTGCTGCACCAACGACAATAACTGCTGTACCAATGACAACAACTGCTGAACCAACGACAACAACTGCTGAACCAACGACAACAACTGCTGCACCAACGTCAACAACTGCTGGACCAACGACAACTTCAGGACCGACAACAACAACTGCTGGACCCACCACAATAACTGCAAGACCCACAACAACAACTGCTGCACCAACGACAACTGCTGAACCCACTACAACAACTGCTGCACCAACAACAACAACTGCTGCACCAACGACAACAACTGCTGGACCAACGACAAGAAATGCTGCACCAACGACAACAATTGCTGCAGCAACAACAAATGCCGGACCAACAACAACAACTACTGAAGGACCAACAACCACAACTGCTGAACAAACGACAACAATTGCTGCACCAACGACAACAATTTCTGCACCAACAACAACAACTGCTGAACCAACGACAACAACTGCTGTACCAACGACAACAACTGCTACACCAACGACAACAACTGCTGGACCAACGACAACAAATGATGCACCAACGACAACAATTACTGCAGCAACAACAACTGCTGAACCAATGACAACAATTGCTGCACCAAAGACAAAAACTGCTGCACTAACGACAACAACTGCTATACCAACGACGACAACTGCTCGACCAACGACAAGAAATGCTGCACCAACGAAAACAATTGCTGCAGCAACAACAAATGCCGGACCAACAACAACAACTACTGCACCCACTACAACTACTGAAGGACCAACAACCACAACTGCTGAACCAACGACAACAATTGCTGCACCAACGACAACAATTTCTGCACCAACAACAACAACTGCTGAACCAACGACAACAACTGCTCCAGCAACAACGACAACTGTAGGACCAACCACCACAACTGCTGGACCCACCACAACATCTGCAGGGCCCACAACAACTGCTGCACCAATGACAACAACTGCTGCACCAACGACAACCGCTGCACCCACCACAACTGCTGCACCAATGACAACAACTGCTACACAAACAACAACAACTGTTGCACCAACAACGACAACTTCAGAACCAACAACGACAACTGCTGGACCCACCACAATAACTGCAGGACCCACAACAACAACTGCTGCACTAACGACAACAACTGCTACACAAACGACGACAACTGCTCGACCAACGACAACAAATGCTGCACCAACGACAACAACTGCTGCAACAACAACGACAACTGCAGAACCGACAACCACAACTCCTGGACCCACCACGACATCTGCAGGACCCACAACAACTGCTGCACCAACGACAACTGCTGCACTAACAACAACAATTGCTGCACCAACGAAAACAATTGCTGCACCAACAACAACAACTGCTGAACCAACAACAAGAACTGCTGCACCAACGACAACAAATGATGCACCAACGACAACAATTACTGCAGCAACAACAACTGCTGAACCAATGACAACAATTGCTGCACCAAAGACAAAAACTGCTGCACTAACGACAACAACTGCTATACCAACGACGACAACTGCTCGACCAACGACAAGAAATGCTGCACCAACGAAAACAATTGCTGCAGCAACAACAAATGCCGGACCAACAACAACAACTACTGCACCCACTACAACTACTGAAGGACCAACAACCACAACTGCTGAACCAACGACAACAATTGCTGCACCAACGACAACAATTTCTGCACCAACAACAACAACTGCTGAACCAACGACAACAACTGCTCCAGCAACAACGACAACTGTAGGACCAACCACCACAACTGCTGGACCCACCACAACATCTGCAGGGCCCACAACAACTGCTGCACCAATGACAACAACTGCTGCACCAACGACAACCGCTGCACCCACCACAACTGCTGCACCAATGACAACAACTGCTACACAAACAACAACAACTGTTGCACCAACAACGACAACTTCAGAACCAACAACGACAACTGCTGGACCCACCACAATAACTGCAGGACCCACAACAACAACTGCTGCACTAACGACAACAACTGCTACACAAACGACGACAACTGCTCGACCAACGACAACAAATGCTGCACCAACGACAACAACTGCTGCAACAACAACGACAACTGCAGAACCGACAACCACAACTCCTGGACCCACCACGACATCTGCAGGACCCACAACAACTGCTGCACCAACGACAACTGCTGCACTAACAACAACAATTGCTGCACCAACGAAAACAATTGCTGCACCAACAACAACAACTGCTGAACCAACAACAAGAACTGCTGCACCAACGACAACAATTGCTGCAGCAAAAACTTCAGGACCAACAACAACAACTGCTGCACCAATGACCACAACTACTGGACCCACCACAATAACTGCAAGACCCACAACAACAACTTCTGCACCAATGACAACAACTGCTACACAAACAACAACAACTGTTGCACCAACAACGACAACTTCAGGACCAACAACGACAACTGCTGGACCCACCACAATAACTGCAGGACCCACAACAACAACTGCTGCACTAACGACAACAACTGCTACACATACGACGACAACTGCTCGACCAACGACAACAAATGCTGCACCAACGACAACAACTGCTGCAGCAACAACGACAACTGCAGAACCGACAACCACAACTCCTGGACCCACCACGACATCTGCAGGACCCACAACAACTGCTGCACCAACGACAACTGCTGCACTAACAACAACAATTGCTGCACCAACAACAACAACTGCTGAACCAACAACAAGAACTGCTGCACCAACGACAACAATTGCTGCAGCAAAAACTTCAGGACCAACAACAACAACTGCTGCACCAATGACCACAACTGCTGGACCCACCACAATAACTGCAAGACCCACAACAACAACTGCTGCACCAACGACAACAACTGCTGCACAAACGACAACAACTGCTGCAGCAACAACGGCAACTGCAGAACCAACCACCACAACTCTTAGACCCACCAAAACATCTGCAGGACCCACAACAACTGCTGCACCAACGACAACAACTGATGCACCAACAACAACTGCTGCACCAACGTCAACAACTGCTGGACCAACGACAACTTCAGGACCAACAACAACAACTGCTGGACCCACCAAAATAACTGCAAGACCCACAACAACAACTGCTGCACCAACAACAACTGCTGCACCCACTACAACAACTGCTGCACCAACAACAACAACTGTTGCACCAACGACAACAACTGCTGGACCAACGACAAGAAATGCTGCACCAACGACAACAATTGCTGCAGCAACAACAAATGCCGGACCAACAACAACAACTACTGCACCCACTACAACTACTGAAGGACCAACAACCACAACTGCTGGACCCACCAAAATAACTGCAAGACCCACAACAACAACTGCTGCACCAACGACAACAACTGCTGCACCCACTACAACAACTGCTGCACCAACAACCACAATTTCTGCACCAACGACAACAACTGCTGCACCAACAACAACAATTGCTGCACCAACGACAACAATTGCTGCACCAATAACAAATGCTGAACCAACGACAACAAGTGCTGCACCAACGACAACAACTGCTACACCAACGACAACGACTGCTGGACCAAAAACAACAAATCCTACACCAACGACAACAATTGCTGCAGTAACAACAACTGCAGGACCAACAACAACAACTGCTGCACCACAAACAACAACTGCTGCACCAACGACAATAACTGCTGCACCAATGACAACAACTGCTGAACCAACGACAACAACTGCTGAACCAACGACAACAACTGCTGCACCAACGTCAACAACTGCTGGACCAACGACAACTTCAGGACCAATAACAACAAATGCTGGAACCACCAAAATAACTGCAAGACCCACAACAACAACTGCTGCACCAACGACAACTGCTGCACCCACTACAACAACTGCTGCACCAACAACAACAACTGTTGCACCAACGACAACAACTGCTGGACCAACGACAAGAAATGCTGCACCAACGACAACAATTGCTGCAGCAACAACAAATGCCGGACCAACAACAACAACTACTGCACCCACTACAACTATTGAAGGACCAACAACCACAACTGCTGAACCAACTACAACAATTGCTGCACCAACGAAAACAATTGCTGCACCAACAACAACAACTGCTGAACCAACAACAAGAACTGCTGCACCAACGACAACAATTGCTGCAGCAAAAACTTCAGGACCAACAACAACAACTGCTGCACCAATGACCACAACTGCTGGACCCACCACAATAACTGCAAGACCCACAACAACAACTGCTGCACCAACGACAACAACTGCTGCACAAACGACAACAACTGCTGCAGCAACAACGGCAACTGCAGAACCAACCACCACAACTCTTGGACCCACCAAAACATCTGCAGGACCCACAACAACTGCTGCACCAACGACAACAACTGATGCACCAACAACAACTGCTGCACCTACCACAATTGCTGCACCAATGACAACAACTGCTACACGAACCACAAATGCTGCACCAACAACGACAGCTTCAGGACCAACAACGACAACTGCTGGACCCACCACAATAACTGCAGGACCCACAACAACAACTGCTGCACCAAAGACAAAAACTGCTGCACTAACGACAACAACTGCTATACCAAAGACGACAACTGCTCGACCAACGACAACAACTGCTGCACCAACGACAACAACTGCTGTACCAACGACAACAACTGCTGGACCAACGAAAACAACTGCTGCACCAACATCAACAATTGCTGCACCAACGACAACTTTAGGACCAACAACGACAACTGCTGGACCCATCAAAATAACTGCAGGACCCACAACAACAAGTGCTGGACCAACGACAACTGCTGCACCAACGTCAACAACAGCAGTAACAACAACTGCAGGGCCAACAACAACAAATTCTGCACCCACTACAACTACTGAAGGACCAACAACCACAATTGCTGCACCAACGACAACAACTGCTGCAGCAACAACGACAACTGTAGGACCAACCACCACAACTGCTGGACCCACCACAACATCTGCAGGGCCCACAACAACTACTGCACCAACGACAACTGCTGCACCCACCACAACTCCTGCAGGACCAACAACCACAGCTGCTGCACCAATGACAACTTCAGGACCAACAACGACAACTGCTGGACCCACCAAAATAACTGCAAGACCCACAACAACTGCTGCACCAACGACAACAACTGCTACACCCACTACAACAACTGCTGCACCAACAACCACAATTTCTGCACCAACGACAACAACTGCTGCACCAACAACAACAATTGCTGCACCAACGACAACAATTGCTGCACCAACAACAACTGATGAACCAACGACAACAAGTGCTGCACCAACGACAACAACTGCTACACCAACGACAACGACTGCTGGACCAACAACAACAAATCCTGCACAAACGACAACAATTGCTGCAGTAACAACAACTGCAGGACCAACAACAACAACTGCTGCACCACAAACAACAACTGCTGCACCAACGACAATAACTGCTGCACCAATGACAACAACTGCTGAACCAACGACAACAACTGCTGAACCAACGACAACAACTGCTGCACCAACGTCAACAACTGCTGGACCAACGACAACTTCAGGACCAACAACAACAACTGCTGGACCCACCAAAATAACTGCAAGACCCACAACAACAACTGCTGAACCAACGAGAACAATTCCTGAACTAACGACAACAACTGCTGGACCATTGAAAACAAATGCTGCACCAACATTAACATCTGCTGCACCAACGACAACTTCAGGACCAACAACGACAACTGCTGGACCCACCAAAATAACTGCAAGACCCACAACAACAACTGCTGCACCAACGACAACAACTGCTACACCCACTACAACAACTGCTGCACCAATAACCACAATTTCTGCACCAACGACAACAACTGCTGCACCAACAACAACAATTGCTGCACCAACGAAAACAATTGCTGCACCAACAACAACAACTGCTGAACCAACAACAAGAACTGCTGCACCAACGACAACAATTGCTGCAGCAAAAACTTCAGGACCAACAACAACAACTGCTGCACCAATGACCACAACTACTGGACCCACCACAATAACTGCAAGACCCACAACAACAACTGCTGCACCAATGACAACAACTGCTACACAAACAACAACAACTGTTGCACCAACAACGACAACTTCAGGACCAACAACGACAACTGCTGGACCCACCACAATAACTGCAGGACCCACAACAACAACTGCTGCACTAACGACAACAACTGCTACACATACGACGACAACTGCTCGACCAACGACAACAAATGCTGCACCAACGACAACAACTGCTGCAGCAACAACGACAACTGCAGAACCGACAACCACAACTCCTGGACCCACCACGACATCTGCAGGACCCACAACAACTGCTGCACCAACGACAACTGCTGCACTAACAACAACAATTGCTGCACCAACAACAACAACTGCTGCACCAACGACAACAACTGCTGGACCAACGACAAGAAATGCTGCACCAACGACAACAATTGCTGCAGCAACAACAAATGCCGGACCAACAACAACAACTACTGAAGGACCAACAACCACAACTGCTGAACAAACGACAACAATTGCTGCACCAACGACAACAATTGCTGCACCAACAACAACAACTGCTGAACCAACGACAACAACTGCTGTACCAACGACACCAACTGCTACACCAACGACAACAACTGCTGGACCAACGACAACAAATGATGCACCAACGACAACAATTACTGCAGCAACAACAACTGCTGAACCAATGACAACAATTGCTGCACCAAAGACAAAAACTGCTGCACTAACGACAACAACTGCCATACCAACGACGACAACTGCTCGACCAACGACAAGAAATGCTGCACCAACGAAAACAATTGCTGCAGCAACAACAAATGCCGGACCAACAACAACAACTACTGCACCCACTACAACTACTGAAGGACCAACAACCACAACTGCTGAACCAACGACAACAATTGCTGCACCAACGACAACAATTTCTGCACCAACAACAACAACTGCTGAACCAACGACAACAACTGCTCCAGCAACAACGACAACTGTAGGACCAACCACCACAACTGCTGGACCCACCACAACATCTGCAGGGCCCACAACAACTGCTGCACCAATGACAACAACTGCTGCACCAACGACAACCGCTGCACCCACCACAACTGCTGCACCAATGACAACAACTGCTACACAAACAACAACAACTGTTGCACCAACAACGACAACTTCAGAACCAACAACGACAACTGCTGGACCCACCACAATAACTGCAGGACCCACAACAACAACTGCTGCACTAACGACAACAACTGCTACACAAACGACGACAACTGCTCGACCAACGACAACAAATGCTGCACCAACGACAACAACTGCTGCAACAACAACGACAACTGCAGAACCGACAACCACAACTCCTGGACCCACCACGACATCTGCAGGACCCACAACAACTGCTGCACCAACGACAACTGCTGCACTAACAACAACAATTGCTGCACCAACGAAAACAATTGCTGCACCAACAACAACAACTGCTGAACCAACAACAAGAACTGCTGCACCAACGACAACAATTGCTGCAGCAAAAACTTCAGGACCAACAACAACAACTGCTGCACCAATGACCACAACTACTGGACCCACCACAATAACTGCAAGACCCACAACAACAACTGCTGCACCAATGACAACAACTGCTACACAAACAACAACAACTGTTGCACCAACAACGACAACTTCAGGACCAACAACGACAACTGCTGGACCCACCACAATAACTGCAGGACCCACAACAACAACTGCTGCACTAACGACAACAACTGCTACACATACGACGACAACTGCTCGACCAACGACAACAAATGCTGCACCAACGACAACAACTGCTGCAGCAACAACGACAACTGCAGAACCGACAACCACAACTCCTGGACCCACCACGACATCTGCAGGACCCACAACAACTGCTGCACCAACGACAACTGCTGCACTAACAACAACAATTGCTGCACCAACAACAACAACTGCTGAACCAACAACAAGAACTGCTGCACCAACGACAACAATTGCTGCAGCAAAAACTTCAGGACCAACAACAACAACTGCTGCACCAATGACCACAACTGCTGGACCCACCACAATAACTGCAAGACCCACAACAACAACTGCTGCACCAACGACAACAACTGCTGCACAAACGACAACAACTGCTGCAGCAACAACGGCAACTGCAGAACCAACCACCACAACTCTTAGACCCACCAAAACATCTGCAGGACCCACAACAACTGCTGCACCAACGACAACAACTGATGCACCAACAACAACTGCTGCACCAACGTCAACAACTGCTGGACCAACGACAACTTCAGGACCAACAACAACAACTGCTGGACCCACCAAAATAACTGCAAGACCCACAACAACAACTGCTGCACCAACAACAACTGCTGCACCCACTACAACAACTGCTGCACCAACAACAACAACTGTTGCACCAACGACAACAACTGCTGGACCAACGACAAGAAATGCTGCACCAACGACAACAATTGCTGCAGCAACAACAAATGCCGGACCAACAACAACAACTACTGCACCCACTACAACTACTGAAGGACCAACAACCACAACTGCTGGACCCACCAAAATAACTGCAAGACCCACAACAACAACTGCTGCACCAACGACAACAACTGCTGCACCCACTACAACAACTGCTGCACCAACAACCACAATTTCTGCACCAACGACAACAACTGCTGCACCAACAACAACAATTGCTGCACCAACGACAACAATTGCTGCACCAATAACAAATGCTGAACCAACGACAACAAGTGCTGCACCAACGACAACAACTGCTACACCAACGACAACGACTGCTGGACCAAAAACAACAAATCCTACACCAACGACAACAATTGCTGCAGTAACAACAACTGCAGGACCAACAACAACAACTGCTGCACCACAAACAACAACTGCTGCACCAACGACAATAACTGCTGCACCAATGACAACAACTGCTGAACCAACGACAACAACTGCTGAACCAACGACAACAACTGCTGCACCAACGTCAACAACTGCTGGACCAACGACAACTTCAGGACCAATAACAACAAATGCTGGAACCACCAAAATAACTGCAAGACCCACAACAACAACTGCTGCACCAACGACAACTGCTGCACCCACTACAACAACTGCTGCACCAACAACAACAACTGTTGCACCAACGACAACAACTGCTGGACCAACGACAAGAAATGCTGCACCAACGACAACAATTGCTGCAGCAACAACAAATGCCGGACCAACAACAACAACTACTGCACCCACTACAACTACTGAAGGACCAACAACCACAACTGCTGAACCAACTACAACAATTGCTGCACCAACGAAAACAATTGCTGCACCAACAACAACAACTGCTGAACCAAAAACAAGAACTGCTGCACCAACGACAACAATTGCTGCAGCAAAAACTTCAGGACCAACAACAACAACTGCTGCACCAATGACCACAACTGCTGGACCCACCACAATAACTGCAAGACCCACAACAACAACTGCTGCACCAACGACAACAACTGCTGCACAAACGACAACAACTGCTGCAGCAACAACGGCAACTGCAGAACCAACCACCACAACTCTTGGACCCACCAAAACATCTGCAGGACCCACAACAACTGCTGCACCAACGACAACAACTGATGCACCAACAACAACTGCTGCACCTACCACAATTGCTGCACCAATGACAACAACTGCTACACGAACCACAAATGCTGCACCAACAACGACAGCTTCAGGACCAACAACGACAACTGCTGGACCCACCACAATAACTGCAGGACCCACAACAACAACTGCTGCACCAAAGACAAAAACTGCTGCACTAACGACAACAACTGCTATACCAAAGACGACAACTGCTCGACCAACGACAACAACTGCTGCACCAACGACAACAACTGCTGTACCAACGACAACAACTGCTGGACCAACGAAAACAACTGCTGCACCAACATCAACAATTGCTGCACCAACGACAACTTTAGGACCAACAACGACAACTGCTGGACCCATCAAAATAACTGCAGGACCCACAACAACAAGTGCTGGACCAACGACAACTGCTGCACCAACGTCAACAACAGCAGTAACAACAACTGCAGGGCCAACAACAACAAATTCTGCACCCACTACAACTACTGAAGGACCAACAACCACAATTGCTGCACCAACGACAACAACTGCTGCAGCAACAACGACAACTGTAGGACCAACCACCACAACTGCTGGACCCACCACAACATCTGCAGGGCCCACAACAACTACTGCACCAACGACAACTGCTGCACCCACCACAACTCCTGCAGGACCAACAACCACAGCTGCTGCACCAATGACAACTTCAGGACCAACAACGACAACTGCTGGACCCACCAAAATAACTGCAAGACCCACAACAACTGCTGCACCAACGACAACAACTGCTACACCCACTACAACAACTGCTGCACCAACAACCACAATTTCTGCACCAACGACAACAACTGCTGCACCAACAACAACAATTGCTGCACCAACGACAACAATTGCTGCACCAACAACAACTGATGAACCAACGACAACAAGTGCTGCACCAACGACAACAACTGCTACACCAACGACAACGACTGCTGGACCAACAACAACAAATCCTGCACAAACGACAACAATTGCTGCAGTAACAACAACTGCAGGACCAACAACAACAACTGCTGCACCACAAACAACAACTGCTGCACCAACGACAATAACTGCTGCACCAATGACAACAACTGCTGAACCAACGACAACAACTGCTGAACCAACGACAACAACTGCTGCACCAACGTCAACAACTGCTGGACCAACGACAACTTCAGGACCAACAACAACAACTGCTGGACCCACCAAAATAACTGCAAGACCCACAACAACAACTGCTGATCCAATGAGAACAATTCCTGAACTAACGACAACAACTGCTGGACCATTGAAAACAAATGCTGCACCAACATTAACATCTGCTGCACCAACGACAACTTCAGGACCAACAACGACAACTGCTGGACCCACCAAAATAACTGCAAGACCCACAACAACAACTGCTGCACCAACGACAACAACTGCTACACCCACTACAACAACTGCTGCACCAACAACCACAATTTCTGCACCAACGACAACAACTGCTGCACCAACAACAACAATTGCTGCACCAACGACAACAATTGCTGCACCAACAACAACTGCTGAACCAACGACAACAAGTGCTGCACCAACGACAACAACTGCTACACCAACGACAACGACTGCTGGACCAACAACAACAAATCCTGCACCAACGACAACAATTGCTGCAGTAACAACAACTGCAGGACCAACAACAACAACTGCTGCACCACAAACAATAACTGCTGCACCAACGACAATAACTGCTGCACCAATGACAACAACTGCTGAACCAACGACAACAACTGCTGAACCAACGACAACAACTGCTGCACCAACGTCAACAACTGCTGGACCAACGACAACTTCAGGACCAACAACAACAACTGCTGGACCCACCAAAATAACTGCAAGACCCACAACAACAACTGCTGCACCAACGACAACTGCTGCACCCACTACAACAACTGCTGCACCAACAACAACAACTGTTGCACCAACGACAACAACTGCTGGACCAACGACAAGAAATGCTGCACCAACGACAACAATTGCTGCAGCAACAACAAATGCCGGACCAACAACAACTACTGCACCCACCACAACTACTGAAGGACCAACAACCACAACTGCTGAACCAACTACAACAATTGCTGCACCAACGAAAACAATTGCTGCACCAACAACAACAACTGCTGAACCAACAACAAGAACTGCTGCACCAACGACAACAATTGCTGCAGCAAAAACTTCAGGACCAACAACAACAACTGCTGCACCAATGACCACAACTGCTGGACCCACCACAATAACTGCAAGACCCACAACAACAACTGCTGCACCAACGACAACAACTGCTGCACAAACGACAACAACTGCTGCAGCAACAACGGCAACTGCAGAACCAACCACCACAACTCTTGGACCCACCAAAACATCTGCAGGACCCACAACAACTGCTGCACCAACGACAACAACTGATGCACCAACAACAACTGCTGCACCTACCACAATTGCTGCACCAATGACAACAACTGCTACACGAACCACAACTGCTGCACCAACGACAGCTTCAGGACCAACAACGACAACTGCTGGACCCACCACAATAACTGCAGGACCCACAACAACAACTGCTGCACCAAAGACAAAAACTGCTGCACTAACGACAACAACTGCTATACCAACGACGACAACTGCTCGACCAACGACAACAACTGCTGCACCAACGACAACAACTGCTGTACCAACGACAACAACTGCTGGACCAACGACAACAACTGCTGCACCAATATCAACAATTGCTGCACCAACGACAACTTTAGGACCAACAACGACAACTGCTGGACCCATCAAAATAACTGCAGGACACACAACAACAAGTGCTGCACCAACGACAACTGCTGCACCAACGTCAACAACAGCAGTAACAACAACTGCAGGGCCAACAACAACAAATTCTGCACCCACTACAACTACTGAAGGACCAACAACCACAATTGCTACACCAACGACAACAACTGCTGCAGCAACAACGACAACTGTAGGACCAACCACCACAACTGCTGGACCCACCACAACATCTGCAGGGCCCACAACAACTACTGCACCAACGACAACTGCTGCACCCACCACAACTCCTGCAGGACCAACAACCACAGCTGCTGCACCAATGACAACTGCTACACCAACAACAACTGCTACACCAACAACAACTGCTGCACCAACAACGACAACTGCTTCACCAACAACGACAACTGCTGCACCAACGACAACAATTGCTGCACCAACGACAACAATTGTTGCACCAACTACAACAATTGCTGCACCAAAGACAACAACTGCTGAACCAACGAGAACAATTCCTGAACTAACGATAACAACTGCTGGACCATTGAAAACAAATGCTGCACCAACATTAACATCTGCTGCACCAACGACAACTTCAGGACCAACAACGACAACTGCTGGACCCACCAAAATAACTGCAAGACCCACAACAACAACTGCTGCACCAACGACAACAACTGCTACACCCACTACAACAACTGCTGCACCAACAACCACAATTTCTGCACCAACGACAACAACTGCTGCACCAACAACAACAATTGCTGCACCAACGACAACAATTGCTGCACCAACAACAACTGCTGAACCAACGACAACAAGTGCTGCACCAACGACAACAACTGCTACACCAACGACAACGACTGCTGGACCAACAACAACAAATCCTGCACCAACGACAACAATTGCTGCAGTAACAACAACTGCAGGACCAACAACAACAACTGCTGCACCACAAACAACAACTGCTGCACCAACGACAATAACTGCTGCACCAATGACAACAACTGCTGAACCAACGACAACAACTGCTGCACCAACGTCAACAACTGCTGGACCAACGACAACTTCAGGACCAACAACAACAACTGCTGGACCCACCAAAATAACTGCAAGACCCACAACAACAACTGCTGCACCAACGACAACTGCTGCACCCACTACAACTGCTGCACCAACAACAACAAATGTTGCACCAACGACAACAACTGCTGGACCAACGACAAGAAATGCTGCACCAACGACAACAATTGCTGCAGCAACAACAAATGCCGGACCAACAACAACAACTACTGCACCCACTACAACTACTGAAGGACCAACAACCACAACTGCTGAACCAACGACAACAATTGCTGCACCAACGACAACAATTTCTGCACCAACAACAACAACTGCTGAACCAACGACAACAACTGCTGTACCAACGACAACAACTGCTACACCAACGACAAGAACTGCTGGACCAACGACAACAAATGATGCACCAACGACAACAATTGCTGCAGCAACAACAACTGCAGGACCAACAACAACAACTGCTACACCCACTACAACAACTGCTGCACCAACAACCACAATTTCTGCACCAACGACAACAACTGCTGCACCAACAACAACAATTGCTGCACCAATGACAACAATTGCTGCACCAACAACAACTGCAGGACCAACAACAACAACTGCTGCACCACAAACAACAACTGCTGCACCAACGACAATAACTGTTGCACCAATGACAACAACTGCTGAACCAATGACAACAACTGCTGGACCAACGACAACAAATGATGCACCAACGACAACAATTGCTGCAGCAACAACAACTGCAGGACCAACAACAACTGCTGCACCACAAACAACAACTGCTGCACCAACGACAATAACTGTTGCACCAATGACAACAACTGCTGAACCAATGACAACAACTGCTGAACCAACGACAACAACTGCTGGACCAACGAAAACAACTGCTGCACCAACATCAACAATTGCTGCACCAACGACAACTTTAGGACCAACAACGACAACTGCTGGACCCATCAAAATAATTGCAGGACCCACAACAACAAGTGCTGCACCAACGGCAACTGCTGCACCAACGTCAACAACAGCAGCAACAACAACTGCAGGGCCAACAACAACAAATGCTGCACCCACTACAACTACTGAAGGACAAACAACCACAATTGCTGCACCAACGACAACAACTGCTGCAGCAACAACGACAACTGTAGGACCAACCACCACAACTGCTGGACCCACCACAACTTCTGCAGGGCCCACAACAACTGCTGCACCAACGACAACAACTGCTGCACCAACGACAACCGCTGCACCCACCACAACTGCTGCACCAATGACAACAACTGCTACACAAACAACAACAACTGTTGCACCAACAACGACAACTTCAGGACCAACAACGACAACTGCTGGACCCACCACAATAACTGCAGGACCCACAACAACAACTGCTGCACCAACGACAACAACTGCTGCACTAACGACAACAACTGCCACACAAACGACGACAACTGCTCGACCAACGACAACAAATGCTGCACCAAGGACAACAACTGCTGCAGCAACAACGACAACTGCAGAACCGACAACCACAACTCCTGGACCCACCACGACATCTGCAGGACCCACAACAACTGCTGCACCAACGACAACTGCTGCACTAACAACAACAATTGCTGCACCAACGAAAACAATTGCTGCAGCAACAACTTCAGGACCAACAACAACAACTGCTGCACCAATGACGACAACTGCTGGACCCACCACAATAACTGCAGGACCCACAACAACTGCTGCACCAACGACAACAACTGATACACCAACAACAACTGCTGCACAAACGACAACAACTGCTGCAGCAACAACGGCAACTGCAGAACCAACCACCACAACTCCTGGACCCACCAAAACATCTGCAGGACCCACAACAACTGCTGCACCAACGACAACAACTGATGCACCAACAACAACTGCTGCACATACCACAATTGCTGCACCAATGACAACAACTGCTACACGAACCACAACTGCTGCACCAAAAACGACAGCTTCAGGACCAACAACGAAAACTGCTGGACCCACCACAATAACTGCAAGACCCACAACAACAACTGCTGCACCAAAGACAACAACTGCTGCACTAACGACAACAACTGCTATACCAACGACGACAACTGCTCGACCAACGACAACAACTGCTGCACCAACGACAACAATTTCTGCACCAACAACAACAACTGCTGAACCAACGACAACAACTGCTGTACCAACGACAACAACTGCTACACCAACGACAAGAACTGCTGGACCAACGACAACAAATGATGCACCAACGACAACAACTGCTGCAGCAACAACAACTGCAGGACCAACAACAACAACTGCTGCACCAACGACAACAACTGCTGTACCAACGACAACAATTGCTGGACCAACGAAAACAACTGCTGCACCAACATCAACAATTGCTGCACCAACAACTGCAGGGCCAACAACAACAAATGCTGCATCCACTACAACTACTGAAGGACCAACAACCATAATTGCTGCACCAACGACAACAACTACTACAGCAACAACGACAACTGTAGGACCAACCACCACAACTGCTGGACCCACCACAACATCTGCAGGGTCCACAACAACTACTGCACCAACGACGACTGCTGCACCCACCACAACTCCTGCAGGACCAACAACCACAGCTGCTGCACCAACGACAACAATTGCTGCACCAACGACAACAACTGTTGCACCAACTACAACAATTGCTGCACCAACGACAACAACTGCTGAACCAACAAGAACAATTCCTGAACTAACGACAACAACTGCTGGACCATTGAAAACAAATGCTGCACCAACATCAACATCTGCTGCACCAACGACAACTTCAGGACCAACAACGACAACTGCTGGACCCACCAAAATAACTGCAAGACCAACAACAACAACTGCTGCACCAACGACAACAACTGCTACACCCACTACAACAACTGCTGCACCAACAACCACAATTTCTGCACCAACGACAACAACTGCTGCACCAACAACAACATTTGCTGCACCAATGACAACAATTGCTGCACCAACAACAACTGCAGGACCAACAACAACGACTGCTGCACCACAAACAAAAACTGCTGCACCAACGACAATAACTGTTGCACCAATGACAACAACTGCTGAACCAATGACAACAACTGCTGAACCAATGACAACAACTGCTGGACCAACGACAACAAATGATGCACCCACGACAACAATTGCTGCAGCAACAACAACTGCAGGACCAACAACAACAACTGCTGCACCACAAACAACAACTGCTGCACCAACGACAATAACTGTTGCACCAATGACAACAACTGCTGAACCAATGACAACAACTGCTGAACCAACGACAACAACTGCTGGACCAACGAAAACAACTGCTGCACCAACATCAACAATTGCTGCACCAACGACAACTTTAGGACCAACAACAACAACTGCTGGACCCATCAAAATAACTGCAGGACCCACAACAACAAGTGCTGCACCAACGGCAACTGCTGTACCAACGTCAACAACAGCAGCAACAACAACTGCAGGGCCAACAACAACAAATGCTGCACCCACTACATCTACTGAAGGACCAACAACCACAATTGCTGCACCAACGACAACAACTGCTGCAGCAACAACGACAACTGTTGGACCAACCACCACAACTGCTGGACCCACCACAACATCTGCAGGGCCCACAACAACTGCTGCACCAACGACAACAACTGCTGCACCAAAGACAACCGCTGCACCCACCACAACTGCTGCACCAATGACAACAACTGCTACACAAACAACAACAACTGTTGCACCAACAACGACAACTTCAGGACCAACAACGACAACTGCTGGACCCACCACAATAACTGCAGGACCCACAACAACAACTGCTGCACCAACGACAACAACTGCTGCACTAACGACAACAACTGCCACACAAACGACGACAACTGCTCGACCAACGACAACAAATGCTGCACCAACGACAACAACTGCTGCAGCAACAACGACAACTGCAGAACCGACAACCACAACTCCTGGACCCACCACGACATCTGCAGGATCCACAACAACTGCTGCACCAACGACAACTGCTGCACTAACAACAACAATTGCTGCACCAACGAAAACAATTGCTGCAGCAACAACTTCAGGACCAACAACAACAACTGCTGCACCAATGACGACAACTGCTGGACCCACCACAATAACTGCAGGACCCACAACAACTGCTGCACCAACGACAACAGAAGGAGAAACAACTTCAGGACCAACAACGACAACTACTGAACCAACATCAACAACTGTAGGACCAACAATTATCGCAACAACGACTGCAGAACCAACACCAACAACTGTAGGATCATTACCGACTAACACGAGACCCACGACAACAACAAAAAGACCAACAACTACTGCAGGACCAATAACATATGAAGGACCAACATCGGCAACTGCTGAACAAACAACTGCAGGAACATCAACAATTGCAGGACTCATAACAACTACTGCAGAACTAACCACAACAAATAGAGGAACTACAAAAACTGCAGGATCAAAAACAACTGCAGTACCAATAACAACAAATAAAGGATCAACGACTACTACTGTAGGACGCTCAACTACTACAGCTGGACCCACAACGAATACACAAGTACCCACAGCAGCGACTGCAGATTCCACTACTATAACTGCAGGACCCACTATCACTTCAGAAGAAGGGACTTTGGAGATAACATTTAGTTTAAGCCAAACATTTATCAAACAATACTCAGACCCTACCTCCACAGACTTTCAGGTCCTCTCTAATAATGTCACAACAGAGGTGAGATACTAATAGTCTTTTGATGTTTTACTTAAATCAATAATTTGCAATTTCCAGTCATTATTGCCTGAATTATAGTTCTAATCCCAATATTATATTTTTCACATTAGGTAGACAAGGGCTTTGAAGCCCATTTTGAAGATATTTTTTCCAGGAGCAAAGTTAAATCCTTCAGGTACGTGTTTAATATTTGTTAGTCTTTTTATTATTGTTATTATCACCATCACAAAAACCTCATCGTTATCCCTTTTACAAATATGCATTATACAAATAACATAAGTTCTGACAAATAAACATAAGATGATCACTAAAAAAAATGTTTGCTTCTCTTTGTTTCTAGTAATGGATCAGTCGTTGTGGACTTGGAACTGATCTTCAAAAACAAATCAGTTGTTCCCAGTGAAAGCACTGCTATGCAGGTATTGATGGAAGCAATATCCAGGGGCATCATCAACCTGGATGGATCTAATATTGTGACGAATACAACCACAACTGCAACAAAAGGACCAACACCTACTACTGCAGGACTCACCACTGCTTCAGCAGGACAATCAATAATATCTACAGCACCAACAACAACTACAGCAGGACCCAAGACTACTACTGTAGGAACCACATCAACAACTGCAGGACTAACAATACCTGCAGCACAAATAACAACCACTGCAGTACCCACAACTACTTCTGCAGGACTCACAACTACTAAAGCAGGAGACGCACCAACAAATTCAGGACCACCAACTGCTACAGCAGGACCAAATGAAACTGCAGAACCGACAACAACAGCTGCAAGACCATCAACTACTTCAGCAGGACTAGCAACAGCAACTGTAGGACCATCAACCACAACTGCTGAAACAACATCAACAACTGCTGCACCAACAACAACAACTACTGAACCAACGACAACAACTGCTGCACCAACGACAACAATTGCTGAACCAACGACAACAACTGCTGCACCAACGACAACAACTGCTGGAACAACGAAAACAACTGCTGCATCAACGACAACAACTGCTGCACCAACCACCACAACTGCTGGACCCACCACGACATCTGCAAGACCCACAACAACTGCTGGACCAATGACAACAACTGCTGCACTAACGACAACTGCTGAACCCACCACAACTACTGTAGGACCAACAACCAAACCTGCTGCACCAATGACAACAACTGCTACACCAACAACAACAACTGATGCATCAACAACGACAACTTCAGGACCAACAACGACAACGGCTGGAACCAACACAATAACTGCAGAACCCACAACAACAACTGCTGCACCAACTACAACAACTGCTGCACCAACGACAACAACTGCTACACCAACGACGACAACTGCTCGACCAACGACAACAACTCCTGCACCAACAACAACTGCTGCACCCACCACCACTACTGCTAAACCAACAACAACAACAAATGCTGGACCAACAAAAACAATTGCTGTACCAGTGACAACAACTGCTGAACGAATGACAACTGCTGCACCAATGACAACAACTGCTGGACCCACCACAATATCTGCAGGACCCACAACAACAACTGCTGAACCAACGACAACTGCTACACCAACGACAACAAATGCTACACCAACGACTAGAACTGCTCGACCAACGACAACAACAGCTGCACCAATGACAACAACTCCTGATGCAACAAGGACAACTGCAGAACCAACCACCACAACTGCTGGACGCACCAAAACATCTGCAGTACCCACAACAACTGCTGCACCAAGGACAACAACTCCTGCACCAACGACAACTGCTGCACCCACCACAACTACTGCAGGACCAACAACCACAACTGCTGAACCAATGACAAAAACTGATGCACCAACAACAAAAACCGCTAAACCAACAACAACAACTGCTGGACCAACAAAAACAATTGCTGTACAAACGACAACAACTGCTGAACCAATGACAACAACTGCTGCACCAACGACAACAACTGCTGGACCAACAACGACAACTGCTGCACCAACAACTGCTGTACCAACATCAACAACTTCTGCACCACCAACGACAACTTCAGGACCCACCACAATAACTGCAGGACCCACAACAACAACTGCTGCACCAATGACAACAACTGCTGCACCAACAACAACAACTGCTCCACCAACAACAACAAATGCTAGACCAACGACAACAACTGCTGAACCAACGACGACAATTGCTGCAGCAAGAACAAATGCAGGACCAACTACAACAACTGCTGCACCCACTGCAACTACTGAAGGACCAACAACCACATCTGTTTTACCAACGACAACAAATGTTGCACCGACGACAACAATTGCTGCACCAATGACAAAAACTGCTGCAGCAACGACAAATGCAGGACCAACCACCACAACTGCTGGATCAACCACAACATCTGCAGGGCCCACGACAACTGCTTCACAAACGACAACAACTGCTGCACCAACAACGACAACTGCTGCACCAACAACAACAACTGCTGCACCAACAACGACAACTGCTGCACCAACAACAACTGCTGCAGC
The DNA here is from genome assembly GCF_964030765.1 of Micromesistius poutassou. NCBI lineage: Eukaryota > Metazoa > Chordata > Actinopteri > Gadiformes > Gadidae > Micromesistius > Micromesistius poutassou. The sequence continues at coordinate 8,454,535 of NC_140273.1, read as the reverse complement.
AACAACAACAACTGCAGAACCAACCACCTTAACTGCTGGACCCACCACAACATCTGCAGTACTCACAACAACTGCTGCACCAATGACAACAACTGCTGCACCAACAACGACAACTTCAGGACCAACAACGACAACTGCTGGAGCAACCGCAATAACTGCAGGACCCACAACAACAACTGCTGCACCACCGACAACAACTGCTGCACCAACGACAACTGCTGCACCCACCACAACTGCTGCAGGACCAACAACCACACCTGCTGCACCAATAACAACAACTGCTACACAAACAACAACAAATGATGCACCAACAATGACAACTTCAGGACCAACAACAATAACTGCTGGACCCACCACAATAACTGCAGGACCCACAACAACAACTGCTGAACCAACGACAACTGCTACACCAACGACAACAAATGCTACACCAACGACGAGTACTGCTCGACCAACGACAACAACAGCTGCACCAATGACAACAACTGCTGATGCAACAAGGACAACTGCAGAACCAACCACCACAACTGCTGGACGCACCACAACATCTGCAGTACCCACAACAACTGCTGCACCAACGACAACAACTCCTGCACCAACAACAACTGCTGCACCCACCACAACTACTGCAGGACCAACAACCACAACTGCTGAACCAACGACAACAACTGATGCACCAACGACAAAAACTGCTGGACCAACGAAAACAACTGCTGCACCAACGACCACAACTGCTGCACCAACCACCACAACTGCTGGACCCACCACGACATCTGCGAGACCCACAACAACTGCTGCACCAACGACAACAACTGCTGCAATAACGACAACTGCTGAACCCACCACAAATACTGTAGGACCAACAACCAAACCTGATGCACCAATGACAACAACTGCTACACCAACAACAACAACTGATGCACCAACAACGACAACTTCAGGACCAACAACGACAACGGCTGGAACCAACACAATAACTGCAGAACCCACAACAACAACTGCTGCACCAACTACAACAACTGCTGCACCAACGACAACAACTGCTACACCAACGACGACAACTGCTCGACCAACAACAACAACTCCTGCACCAACAACAACTGTTGCACCCACCACCACTACTGCTAAACCAACAACAACAACAAATGCTGGACCAACAAAAACAATTGCTGTACCAGTGACAACAACTGCTGAACGAATGACAACTGCTGCACCAACGACAACAACAGCTGCACCAATGACAACAACTCCTGATGCAACAAGGACAACTGCAGAACCAACCACCACAACTGCTGGACGCACCACAACATCTGCAGTACCCACAACAACTGCTGCACCAACGACAACAACTCCTGCACCAACAACAACTGCTGCACCCACCACAACTACTGCAGGACCAACAACCACAACTGCTGAACCAACAACAACAACTGATGCACCAACGACAAAAACTGCTGGACCAACGAAAACAACTGCTGCACCAACGACAACAACTGCTGCACAAACCACCACAACTGCTGGACCCACCACGACATCTGCAAGACCCACAACAACTGCTGCACCAACGACAACAACTGCTGCACTAACGACAACTGCTGAACCCACAACAACTACTGTAGGACCAACAACCAAACCTGATGCACCAATGACAACAACTGCTACACCAACAACAACAACTGATGCACCAACAACGACAACTTCAGGACCAACAACGACAACGGCTGGAACCAACACAATAACTGCAGAACCCACAACAACAACTGCTGCACCAACTACAACAACTGCTGCACCAACGACAACAACTGCTACACCAACGACGACAACTGCTCGACCAACGACAACAACTCCTGCACCAACAACAACTGCTGCACCCACCACCACTACTGCTAAACCAACAACAACAACAAATGCTGGACCAACAAAAACAATTGCTGTACCAGTGACAACAACTGCTGAACGAATGACAACTGCTGCACCAACGACAGCAACTGCTGGACCCACCACAATAACTGCAGGACCCACAACAACAACTGCTGAACCAACGACAACTGATACACCAACGACAACAAATGCTACACCAACGACTAGAACTGCTCGACCAACGACAACAACAGCTGCACCAATGACAACAACTCCTGATGCAACAAGGACAACTGCAGAACCAACCACCACAACTGCTGGACGCACCACAACATCTGCAGTACCCACAACAACTGCTGCACCAACGACAACAACTCCTGCACCAACAACAACTGCTGCACCCACCACAACTACTGCAGGACCAACAACCACAACTGCTGCACCAACGACAAAAACTGATGCACCAACAACAAAAACTGCTAAACCAACAACAACAACTGCTGGACCAACAAAAACAATTGCTGTACAAACGACAACAACTGCTGAACCAATGACAACAACTGCTGCACCAACGACAACAACTGCTGGACCAACAACGACAACTGCTGCACCAACAACAACTGCTGTACCAACATCAACAACTGCTGCACCAACAACAACTGCTGCACCCACCACCACTACTGCTAAACCAACAACAACAAAAACTGCTGGACCAACAAAAACAATTGCTGTACCAGTGACAACAACTGCTGAACGAATGACAACTGCTGCATCAACGACAACAACTGCTGGACCCACCACAATAACTGCAGGACCCACAACAACAACTGCTGAACCAACGACAACTGCTACACCAACGACAACAAATGCTACACCAACGACTAGAACTGCTCGACCAACGACAACAACAGCTGCACCAATGACAACAACTGCTGATGCAACAAGGACAACTGCAGAACCAACCACCACAACTGCTGGACGCACCACAACATCTGCAGTACCCACAACAACTGCTGCACCAACGACAACAACTCCTGCACCAACAACAACTGCTGCACCCACCACAACTACTGCAGGACCAACAACCACAACTGCTGAACCAACAACAACAACTGATGCACCAACGACAAAAACTGCTGGACCAACGAAAACAACTGCTGCACCAACGACAACAACTGCTGCACAAACCACCACAACTGCTGGACCCACCACGACATCTGCAAGACCCACAACAACTGCTGCACCAACGACAACAACTGCTGCACTAACGACAACTGCTGAACCCACAACAACTACTGTAGGACCAACATCCAAACCTGATGCACCAATGACAACAACTGCTACACCAACAACAACAACTGATGCACCAACAACGACAACTTCAGGACCAACAACGACAACGGCTGGAACCAACACAATAACTGCAGAACCCACAACAACAACTGCTGCACCAACTACAACAACTGCTGCACCAACGACAACAACTGCTACACCAACGACGACAACTGCTCGACCAACGACAACAACTCCTGCACCAACAACAACTGCTGCACCCACCACCACTACTGCTAAACCAACAACAACAACAAATGCTGGACCAACAAAAACAATTGCTGTACCAGTGACAACAACTGCTGAACGAATGACAACTGCTGCACCAACAACAACAACTGCTGGACCCACCACAATAACTGCAGGACCCACAACAACAACTGCTGAACCAACGACAACTGCTACACCAACGACAACAAATGCTACACCAACGACTAGAACTGCTCGACCAACGACAACAACAGCTGCACCAATGACAACAACTGCTGATGCAATAAGGACAACTGCAGAACCAACCACCACAACTGCTGGACGCACCACAACATCTGCAGTACCCACAACAACTGCTGCACCAACGACAACAACTCCTGCACCAACGACAACTGCTGCACCCACCACAACTACTGCAGGACCAACAACCACAACTGCTGCACCAATGACAAAAACTGATGCACCAACAACAAAAACCGCTAAACCAACAACAACAACTGCTGGACCAACAAAAACAATTGCTGTACAAACGACAACAACTGCTAAACCAATGACAACAACTGCTGCACCAACGACAACAACTGCTGGACCAACAACGACAACTGCTGCACCAACAACAACTGCTGTACCAACATCAACAACTGCTGCACCAACAACAACTGCTGCACCCACCACCACTACTGCTAAACCAACAACAACAAAAACTGCTGGACCAACAAAAACAATTGCTGTACCAGTGACAACAACTGCTGAACGAATGACAACTGCTGCACCAACGACAACAACTGCTGGACCCACCACAATAACTGCAGGACCCACAACAACAACTGCTGAACCAACGACAACTGCTACACCAACGACAACAAATGCTACACCAACGACTAGAACTGCTCGACCAACGACAACAACAGCTGCACCAATGACAACAACTGCTGATGCAATAAGGACAACTGCAGAACCAACCACCACAACTGCTGGACGCACCACAACATCTGCAGTACCCACAACAACTGCTGCACCAACGACAACAACTCCTGCACCAACGACAACTGCTGCACCCACCACAACTACTGCAGGACCAACAACCACAACTGCTGCACCAATGACAAAAACTGATGCACCAACGACAAAAACTGCTGGACCAACGAAAACCACTGCTGCACCAACGACAACAACTGCTGCACAAACCACCACAACTGCTGGACCCACCACGACATCTGCAAGACCCACAACAACTGCTGCACCAACGACAACAACTGCTGCACTAACGACAACTGCTGAACCCACAACAACTACTGTAGGACCAACAACCAAACCTGATGCACCAATGACAACAACTGCTACACCAACAACAACAACTGATGCACCAACAACGACAACTTCAGGACCAACAACGACAACGGCTGGAACCAACACAATAACTGCAGAACCCACAACAACAACTGCTGCACCAACTAGAACAACTGCTGCACCAACGACAACAACTCCTGCACCCACCACCACTACTGCTAAACCAACAACAAGAACAAATGCTGGACCAACAAAAACAATTGCTGTACCAGTGACAACAACTGCTGAACGAATGACAACTGCTGCACCAACGACAACAACTGCTGGACCCACCACAATAACTGCAGGACCCACAACAACAACTGCTGAACCAACGACAACTGCTACACCAACGACAACAAATGCTACACCAACGACTAGAACTGCTCGACCAACGACAACAACAGCTGCACCAATGACAACAACTGCTGATGCAATAAGGACAACTGCAGAACCAACCACCACAACTGCTGGACGCACCACAACATCTGCAGTACCCACAACAACTGCTGCACCAATGACAACAACTCCTGCACCAACGACAACTGCTGCACCCACCACAACTACTGCAGGACCAACAACCACAACTGCTGCACCAATGACAAAAACTGATGCACCAACAACAAAAACCGCTAAACCAACAACAACAACTGCTGGACCAACAAAAACAATTGCTGTACAAACGACAACAACTGCTGAACCAATGACAACAACTGCTGCACCAACGACAACAACTGCTGGACCAACAACGACAACTGCTGCACCAACAACAACTGCTGTACCAACATCAACAACTGCTGCACCAACAACAACTGCTGCACCCACCACCACTACTGCTAAACCAACAACAACAAAAACTGCTGGACCAACAAAAACAATTGCTGTACCAGTGACAACAACTGCTGAACGAATGACAACTGCTGCACCAACGACAACAACTGCTGGACCCACCACAATAACTGCAGGACCCACAACAACAACTGCTGAACCAACGACAACTGCTACACCAACGACAACAAATGCTACACCAACGACTAGAACTGCTCGACCAACGACAACAACAGCTGCACCAATGACAACAACTGCTGATGCAATAAGGACAACTGCAGAACCAACCACCACAACTGCTGGACGCACCACAACATCTGCAGTACCCACAACAACTGCTGCACCAACGACAACAACTCCTGCACCAACGACAACTGCTGCACCCACCACAACTACTTCAGGACCAACAACCACAACTGCTGCACCGATGACAAAAACTGATGCACCAACAACAAAAACCGCTAAACCAACAACAACAACTGCTGGACCAACAAAAACAATTTCTGTACAAACGACAACAACTGCTGAACCAATGACAACAACTGCTGCACCAACGACAACAACTGCTGGACCAACAACGACAACTGCTGCACCAACAACAACTGCTGTACCAACATCAACAACTTCTGCACCACCAACGACAACTTCAGGACCCACCACAATAACTGCAGGACCCACAACAACAACTGCTGCACCAATGACAACAACTGCTGCACCAACAACAACAACTGCTCCACCAACGACAACAAATGTTGGACCAACGACAACAACTGCTGAACCAACGACGACAATTGCTGCAGCAAGAACAAATGCAGGACCAACTACAACAACTGCTGCACCCACTACAACTACTGAAGGACCAACAACCACATCTGTTTTACCAACGACAACAAATGTTGCACAGACAACAACAATTGCTGCACCAATGACAAAACCTGCTGCAGCAACGACAAATGCAGGACCAACCACCACAACTGCTGGATCAACCACAACATCTGCAGGGCCCACGACAATTGCTTCACAAACGACAACAACTGCCGCACCAACAACGACAACTGCTGCACCAACAACAACAACTACTGCACCAACAACGACAACTGCTGCACCAACAACAACTGCTGCAGCAACAACAACGACTGCTGGTCCAACAACGACAACTGCTGCACCGACAACAACGACTGCTGCAGCAACAACGACAAATGCAAAACCAACCACTTTAATTGCGGGACCCACCACAACATCTGCAGTACCCACAACAACTGTTGCACCAACGACAACAACTGCTGCACCAACGACAACAACTGCTGCACCAACCGCAACTGCTGCACCCACCACAACTACTGCGGGACGAAAAACCACAACTGCTGCACCAATGACAACAACTGATGCACCAACGACAACAACTGCTGAACCAACGACAACAATTGCTGGACCAATGACAACAACTGCTAAACCAACAGCAACAACTGCTGCACCAACAACGATAACTTCAGGACCAACAAAAACAACTGCTGGACCCACCACAACATCTGCAGCACCCACAACAACTGCTGCACCAACGACAACAACTGCTGCACCAACAACAACAACTGCTGCACCAACAACAACAACTGCTGCACCAACAACAACAAATGCTGAAATAACAACAACAACTGCTGCAGTAACAACGACAACTTTAGGACCAAGAACAATAACTGCTGAACCAACAACGACAATTGCTGCACCAACGAAAACAACTGCTGGATCAACGACAACTGCTGCAACAACAGTGACAACTGCTGCACCAACAATGAGAACTTCAGGACCAACTACGACAACTGCTGGACCCACCACAACAACTGCTGCCCCAACGACAACAACTGCTGAATTAACGACAACAACTGCTGCACCAACGACAACAACTGCTGCACCAACGACAACAACTGCTGCACCAACGACAACAACTGCTGGACCACCAACGACAACTGCTGCATCAACAACAACAATTGCAGGACCAACAACAACAACTGATGAACTAACGCCAACAACTGCTGAACCAACAGCAACATTTGCTGCAGCAACAACAACAATTGCAGGACCAACAACAACAACTGTAGGACCCACAGCCACAACAGAAGGACAGACAACTGCAGGACCAATAACAACAAATGCAATCCACACAACTACTACAGCACGATCCACAACTGCTACAGCAGGACTCAATACAACTGCAGTACAAAAAACAACTGCAGGCCCAACAACTACAACAGCAAAACCATCAAGAACAGCTGCAGAACCAACAACAACTACTGGACTATTAACTACTACTGTAGGATCCACAACATCAACAACTGCTGCACCAACGACAACAACTGCTACACCAACGACAACAACTGCTATACCAACGACAACAACTGCTCGACCAACGACAACAGCTGCACGAACGACAACAATTGCTGAAACAACAACGACAAATGCAGAACCAACCACCACAACTGCTGGACCCACCACAACATTTGCAGTACCCACGACAACTGTTGAACCAACGACAACAACTGCTGCACCAACAACAACTGCTGCACCCACCACAACTACTCCTGAAACAACAACCACAACTGCTGCACCAATGACAACAACTGATGCACCAGCGACAACAACTGTTAAACCAACAACAACTGCTGGACCAACGAAAACAACTGCTGCACCAACGACAACAACTGCTGCACCAACAACGACAATTGCTGCGCCAACAAAAACAAATGCTGGATCAACGACAACTGGTGCACCAACGACGACAATAGCTGCAACAACAATGACAACTGCTGCACTAACAATCACAACTGCTGCACCAAAAACGCCAACTGCTGCACTAACAACGGCAACTGCTGCACCAACGACAACAACTGCTGAACTAACGCCGACAACTGCTGCCCCAACAACAACATTTGCTGCAGCAAAAACACCAATTGCAGGACCAACAACAACAACTGTAGGACCCACAGCCACAACAGAAGGACAGACAACTGCAGGACCAATAACAACAAATGCAATACACACAACTACTACAGCACGATCCACAACTGCTATAGCAGGACTCACTACAACTGCAGTACAAGGAACAACTGCAGGCCCAACAACTACAACAGCAAAACCATCAAGAACAGCTGCAGAACCAAAAACAACTACTGGACTATTAACTACTACCGTGGGATCCACAACATCAACAACTGCTGCACAGATGACAACAACTGCTAAACCAACGACAACAACTGCTATACCAACGACGACAACTGGTCGACCAACGAAAACAACAGCTGCACCAACGACAACAATTGCTGAAGCAACAACGACAACTGCAGAACCAACCACCACAACTGCTGGACCCACCACAACATTTGCAGTACCCACAACAACTGCTGCACCAACAACAACAACTGCTGCACCCACCACAACTACTCCTGGACCAACAACAACAATTGCTGCACCAACAACAACAACTGCTGCAGCAACAACGACAAATGCAGAACCAACCACTTTAACTGCTGGACCCACCACAACATCTGCAGTACCCACAACAACTGCTGCACCAACGACAACAACTGCTGCACCAACGACAACAACTGCTGCACCAACGACAACGACTGGTGGTCCAACAACGACAACTGCTGCACCGACAACAACAACTGCTGCAGCAACAACAACAAATGCAAAACCAACCACTTTAACTGCGGGACCCACCACAACATCTGCAGTACCCACAACAACTGTTGCACCAACGACAACAACTGCTGCACCAATGACAACAACTGCTGCACCAACGGCAACTGCTGCACCCACCACAACTACTGCGGGACCAAAAACCACAACTGCTGCACCAATGACAACAACTGATGCACCAACGACAACAACTGCTGAACCAACGACAACAACTGATGGACCAATGACAACAACTGCTGCACCAATGACAACAACTGATGCACCAACGACAACAACTGCTAAACCAACAACAACAACTGCTGCACCAACAACGATAACTTCAGGACCAACAAAAACAACTGCTGGACCCACCACAACATCTGCAGCACCCACAATAACTGCTGCACCAAGGACAACTGCTGCACCAACGACAACAACTGCTGCACCAACAACAACAACTGCTGCACCAACGACAACAAATGCTGAAATAACGACAACAACTGCTGCAGTAACAAGGACAACTACCACACCAACAACGAAAACTTTAGGACCAACAACAATAACTGCTGAACCAACAACGACAATTGCTGCACCAACGAAAACAAATGCTGGATCAACGACAACTGCTACACCAACGACGACAACTGCTGCAACAACAATGACAACTGCTGCACCAACAATGAGAGCTTCAGGACCAACAACGACAACTGCTGGACCCACCACAACAACTGCTGCCCCAACGACAACAACTGCTGAATTAACGACAACAACTGCTGCACCAACGACAACAACTGCTGCACCAACGACAACAACTGCTGGACCACCAACGACAACTGCTGCATCAACAACAACAATTGCAGGACCAACAACAACAACTGCTGAACTAACGCCAACAACTGCTGCACCAACAACAACATTTGCTGCAGCAACAACAACAATTGCAGGACCAACAACGACAACTGTAGGACCCACAGCCACAACAGAAGGACAGACAACTGCAGGACAAATAACAACAAATGCAATACACACAACTACTACAGCACGATCCACAACTGCTACAGCAGGACTCAATACAACTGCAGTACAAAAAACAACTGCAGGCCCAACAACTACAACAGCAAAACCATCAAGAACAGCTGCGGAACCAACAACAACTACTGGACTATTAAATACTACTGTAGGATCCACAACATCAACAACTGCTGCACCAACGACAACAACTGCTACACCAACGACAACAACTGCTATACCAACGACGACAACTGCTGGACCAACGACAACAGCTGCACGAACGACAACAATTGCTGAAACAACAACGACAAATGCAGAACCAACCACCACAACTGCTGGACCCACCACAACATTTGCAGTACCCACGACAACTGTTGAACCAACGACAACAACTGCTGCACCAACAACAACTGCTGCACCCACCACAACTACTCCTGAACCAACAACCACAACTGCTGCACCAATGACAACAACTGATGCACCAGCGACAACAACTGTTAAACCAACAACAACTGCTGGACCAACAAAAACAACTGCTGCACCAACGACAACAACTGCTGCACCAACAACGACAATTGCTGCACCAACAAAAACAAATGCTGGATCAACGACAACTGGTGCACCAACGACGACAACAGCTGCAACAACAATCACAACTGCTGCACCAACAATCACAACTGCTGCACCAAAAACGACAACTGCTGCACTAACAACGGCAACTGCTGCACCAACGACAACAACTGCTGAACTAACGCCAACAACTGCTGCCCCAACAACAATATTTGCTGCAGCAAAAACACCAATTGCAGGACCAACAACAACAACTGTAGGACCCACAGCCACAACAGAAGGACAGACAACTGCAGGACCAATAACAACAAATGCAATACACACAACTACTACAGCACGATCCACAACTGCTACAGCAGGACTCACTACAACTGCAGTACAAGGAACAACTGCAGGCCCAACAACTACAACAGCAAAACCATCAAGAACAGCTGCAGAACCAAAAACAACTACTGGACTATTAACTACTACCGTGGGATCCACAACATCAACAACTGCTGCACAGATGACAACAACTGCTAAACCAACGACAACAACTGCTATACCAACGACGACAACTGGTCGACCAACGACAACAACAGCTGCACCAACGACAACAATTGCTGAAGCAACAACGACAACTGCAGAACCAACCACCACAACTGCTGGACCCACCACAACATTTGCAGTACCCACAACAACTTCTGCACCAACCACAACAACTGCTGCACCCACCACAACTACTCCTGGACCAACAACAACAATTGCTGCACCAACAACAACAACTGCTGCAGCAACAACGACAAATGCAGAACCAACCACTTTAACTGCTGGACCCACCACAACATCTGCAGTACCCACAACAACTGCTGCACCAACGACAACAACTGCTGCACCAACGACAACGACTGGTGGTCCAACAACGACAACTGCTGCACCGACAACAACAACTGCTGCAGCAACAACAACAAATGCAAAACCAACCACTTTAATTGCGGGACCCACCACAACATTTTCAGTACCCACAACAACTGTTGCACCAACGACAACAACTGCTGCACCAACGACAACAACTGCTGCACCAACGGCAACTGCTGCACCCACCACAACTACTGCGGGACCAAAAACCACAACTGCTGCACCAATGACAACAACTGATGCACCAACGACAACAACTGCTGAACCAACGACAACAACTGATGAACCAACGACAACAACTGCTAAACCAATAACAACAACTGCTGCACCAACAACTATAACTTCAGGACCAACAAAAACAACTGCTGGACCCACCACAACATCTGCAGCACCCACAACAACTGCTGCACCAAGGACAACTGCTGCACCAACGACAACAACTGCTGCACCAACAACGACAATTGCTGCACCAACAAAAACAAATGCTGGATCAACAACTACTGGTGGATCAACGACAACTGGTGCACCAACGACGACAACAGCTGCAACAACAATGACAACTGCTGCACCAACAATCACAACTGCTGCACCAAAAACGACAACTTCTGCACTAACAACGGCAACTGCTGCACCAACGACAACAACTGCTGAACTAACGCCAACAACTGCTGCCCCAACAACAACATTTGCTGCAGCAACAACACCAATTGCAGGACCAACAACAACAACTGTAGGACCCACAGCCACAACAGAAGGACAGACAACTGCAGGACCAATAACAACAAATGCAATACACAGAACTACTACAGCACGATCCACAACTGCTACAGCAGGACTCACTACAACTGCAGTACAAAGAACAAATGCAGGTCCAACAACTACAACAGCAAAACCATCAAGAACAGCTGCAGAACCAACAACAACTACTGGACTATTAACTACTACCGTGGGATCCACAACATCAACAACTGCTGCACAGACGACAACAACTGCTATACCAACGACAACAACTGCTTTACCAATGATGACAACTGCTCAACCAACGACAACAGCTGCACCAACGACAACAATTGCTAAAGCAACAACGACAAATGCAGAACCAACCACCACAACTGCTGGACCCACCACAACATTTGCAGTACCCACAACAACTGCTGCACCAACAACAACTGCTGCACCCACCACAACTACTCCTGAACCAACAACCACAACTGATGCACCAATGACGACAACTGATGCACCAACGACAACAGCTGCTAAACCAACAACTGCTGGACCAACGAAAACAACTGCTGCACCAACAGCAACTGCTGCACCAACGACAACAACTGCTGCACCAGCGACAACAACTGCTGGACCAACAATGACATCTGCTGCAGCAACAACGACAAATGCAGAGCCAACCACTTTAACTGCTGGACCCACCACAACATCTGCAGTACCCACAACAACTGCTGCACTAAAGACAACAACTGCTGCACCAACGACAACAACTGCTGCACCAGCGACAACGACTGCTGGACAAACAACGACAACTTCTGCACCAACAACAACAACTGCTGCAGCAACAACGACAAATGCAGAGCCAACCACTTTAACTGCTGGACCCACCACAACATCTGCAGTACCCACAACAACTGCTGCACTAAAGACAACAACTGCTGCACCAACGACAACAACTGCTGCACCAACGACAACTGCTGCACCCACCACAACTACTGCGGGACCAACAACCACAAATGCTGTACCAATGACAACAACTGATGCACCAGCGACAACAACTGCTAAACCAACAACAACTGCTGGACCAACGAAAACAACTGCTGCACCAACGACAACAACTGCTGCACCAACGACAACAACTGCACCAACAACGACAACTGCGGCACCAACAACAACAACTGCTGCAGCAACAACGACAAATGCAGAACCAATCACTTTAAATGCTGGACCCACCACAACATCTGCAGTACCCACAACAACTGCTGAACCAACGACAACAACTGCTGTACCAATGAAAACAACTGCTGCACCAACGACAACTGCTGCACCCACCACAACTACTGAAGGACCAACAACCACAACTTCTGCACCAATGACAACAACTGATGCACCTACGACAACAAATGCACCTAGGACAACAACTGCTGCACCATTGACAACAACTGCTGGACCAACAACGACAACTGCTGCACCAACAACGACAACTGCGGCACCAACAACAACAACTGCTGCAGCAACAACGACAATTGCAGAACCAATCACTTTAACTGCTGGACCCACCACAACATCTGCAGTACCCACAACAACTGCTGAACCAACGAAAACAACTGCTGCACCAACGACAACAACTGCTGCACCAACGACAACGACTACTGGTCCAACAACGACAACTGCTGCACCGACAAAAACAACTGCTGCAGCAACAACGACAAATGCAAAATCAACCACTTTAATTGCTGGACCCACCACAACATCTGCAGTACCCACAACAACTGTTGCACCAACGACAACAACTGCTGCACCAACGACAACAACTTCTGCACCAACAACAATAACTTCAGGACCAAAGAAAACAACTGCTGGACCCACCACAACATCTGCAGCACCCACAGCAACTGCTGCACCAAGGACAACAACTGCTGCACCAACAGCAACAACTGCTGCACCAACAACAACAACTGCTGCACCAACGACAACAAATGCTGAAATAACGACAACAACTGCTGCAGTAACGACGACAACTACCACACCAACAACGAAAACTTTAGGACCAACAACAATAACTGCTGAACCAACAACGACAATTGCTGCACCAACGAAAACAACTGCTGCAACAACAGTGACAACTGCTGCACCAACAATGAGAACTTCAGGACCAACAACGACAACTGCTGCACCAACGACAACAACTGCTGGACCACCAGCGACAACTGCTGCATCAACAACAACAATTGCAGGACCAACAACAACAACTGCTGAACTAACGCCAACAACTGCTGCACCAACAACAACATTTGCTGCAGCAACAACAACAACAATTGCAGGACCAACAACAACAACTGTAGGACCCACAGCCACAACAGAAGGACAGACAACTGCAGGACCAATAACAACAAATGCAATACACACAACTACTACAGCAAGATCCACAACTGCTACAGCAGGACTCACTACAACTGCAGGCCCAACAACTACAACAGCAAAACCATCAAGAACAGCTGCAGAACAAACAACAACTACTGGACTATTAACTACTACCGTGGGATCCACAACATCAACAACTGCTGCACAGACGACAACAACTGCTAAACCAACGACAACAACTGCTTTATCAACGACGACGACTGCTCGACCAATGACAACAGCTGCACCAACGACAACAATTGCTGAAGCAACAACGACAAATGCAGAACCAACCACCACAACTGCTGGACCCACCACAACATTTGCAGTACCTGCAGCAACTGCTGCACCAACGACAACAACTGCTGCACCAACAAAAACTGCTGCACCCACCACAACTACTCCTGAACCAACAACCACAACTGCTGCACCAACGACAACAACTGCTAAACCAACAACAACTGCTGGACCAACGAAAACAACTGCTGCACCAACAACAACTGCTGAACCAACGACAACAACTGCTGCACCAGCGACAACAACTGCTGGACAAACAACGACAACTTCTGCACCAACAACAACAACTGCTGCAGCAACAACGACAAATGCAGAGCCAACCACTTTAACTGCTGGACCCACCACAACATCTGCAGTACCCACAACAACTGCTGCACTAAAGACAACAACTGCTGCACCAACGACAACAACTGCTGTACCAGCGACAACAACTGCTGGACAAACAACGACAACTTCTGCACCAACAACAACAACTGCTGCAGCAACAACAACAAATGCAGAGCCAACCACTTTAACTGCTGGACCCACCACAACATCTGCAGTACCCACAACAACTGCTGCACTAAAGACAACAACTGCTGCACCAACGACAACAACTGCTGCACCAACGACAACTGCTGCACCCACCACAACTACAGCGGGACCAACAACCACAAATGCTGTACCAATGACAACAACTGATGCACCAGCGACAACAACTGCTAAACCAACAACAACTGCTGGACCAACGAAAACAACTGCTGCACCAACGACAACAACTGCTGCACCAACGACAACAACTGCTGCACCAACGACAACAACTGCTGGACCAATAACGACAACTGCTGCATCAACAACAACTGCTGCACCAACAACAACAACTGCTGCACCAACAACGATAACTTCAGGACCAACAACAACAACTGCTGCACCAACGACAACAACTGCTGCATCAACGACAACAACTGCTGCACCAACAACAACAACTGCTGCACCAACGACGACAACAGCTGCAACAACAATGACAACTGCTGCACCAACAATCACAACTGCTGCACCAACAACGACAACTGCTGCACTAACAACGGCAACTTCTGCCCCAACAACAACATTTGCTGCAGCAACAACAACAATTGCAGGACCAACAGGAACAACTGTAGGACCCACAGCCACAACAGAAGGACAGACAACTGCAGGACCAATAACAACAAATGCAATACACACAACTACTACAGCACTATCCACAACTGCTACAGCAGGACTCACTACAACTGCAGTACAAAGAACAACTGCAGTCCCAACAACTACAACAGCAAAACCATCAAGAACAGCTGCAGAACCAACAACAACTACTGGACTATTAACTACTACCGTGGGATCCACAACATCAACAACTGCTGCACAGACGACAACAACTGCTATACCAACGACAACAACTGCTTTATCAACGACGACGACTGCTCGACCAATGACAACAGCTGCACCAACGACAACAATTGCTGAAGCAACAACGACAAATGCAGAACCAAGTACCACAACTGCTGGACCCACCACAACATTTGCAGTACCCACAACAACTGCTGCACCAACGACAACAACTGCTGCACCAACAACAACTGCTGCACCCACCACAGCTACTCCTGAACCAACAACCACAACTGATGCACCAATGACAACAACTGATGCACCAACGACAACAACTGCTAAACCAACAACAACTGCTGGACCAACGAAAACAATTGCTGCACCAACAACAACTGCTGCACCAACGACAACAACTGCTGCACCAGCGACAACAACTGCTGGACCAACAATGACAGTTGCTGCACCAACAACAACAACTGCTGCATCAACAACGACAAATGCTGCACCGACAACAACGACTGCTGCAGCAACAACGACAAATGCAGAGCCAACCACTTTAACTGCTGGACCCACCACAACATCTGCAGTACCCACAACAACTGCTGCACTAACGACAACAACTGCTGCACCAACGACAACAACTGCTGCACCCACCACAACTACTGCGGGACCAACAACCACAAATGCTGTACCAATGACAACAACTGATGCACCAACGACAACAACTGCTGAACCAATGACAACAACTGCTGGACCAACGAAAACAACTGCTGCACCAATGACAACAACTGCTGCACCAACAACAACTGCTGCACCAACAACAACAACTGCTGCACCAACAACGATAACTTCAGGACCAACAACATCAACTGCTGGACCCACCACAACATCTGCAGCACCCACAACAACTGCTGCACCAACGACAAAAACTGCTGCACCAACGACAACAACTGCTGCACCAACGAAAACAACTGCTGGATCAACGACAACTGCTGCAACAACAATGACAACTGCTGCACCAACAACGACAACTTCAGGACCAACAACGACAACTTCAGGACCAACAACGACAACTGCTGGATCCACCACAACAACTACTGCCCCAACGACAACAACTGCTGAACTAACGATAACAACTGCTGCACCAACGACAAAATTTACTGCAGCAACAACAACAATTGCAGGACCAACAACAAGAACTGTAGGACCCACAGCCACAACAGAAGGACAGACAACTGCAGGACCAATAACAACAAATGCAATACACACAACTACTACAGCACAATCCACAACTACTGCAGAAGGACTCACTACAACTGCAGTACAAAGAACAACTGCAGGCCCAACAACTACAACAGCAAAACCATCAAGAACAGCTGCAGAACCAACAACAACTACTGGACAATTAACTTCTACCGTGGGATCCACAACAACTGCTGGACCCACCACAACATCTGCAGCACCCACAACAACTGCTGCACCAACGACAACAACTGCTGAACCAACGACAACAACTGCTGCACCAACGACAACAACTGCTGCACCAACAACAACAACTGCTGCACCAACGACAACAAATGCTGAAATAACGACAACAACTCCTGCAGCAACAACGACAACTGCCGCACCAACAACGAAAACTTTAGGACCAACAACAATAACTGCTGCACCAACAACGACAATAACTGCACCAACAAAAACAAATGCTGTATCAACGACAACTGCTGCACCAACGACGACAACAGTTGCAACAACAATGACAACTGCTGCACCAACAATCACAACTGCTGCACCAACAACAACAACTGCTGCACTAACAACGGCAACTGCTGCACCAACGACAACAACTGCTGAACTAACGCCAACAACTGCTGCCCCAACAACAACATTTGCTGCAGCAACAACAACAATTGCAGGACCAACAACAACAACTGTAGGACCCACAGCCACAACAGAAGGACAGACAACTGCAGGACCAATAACAACAAATGCAATACACACAACTACTACAGCACGATCCACAACTGCAGGCCTAACAACTACAACAGCAAAACCACCAACAACTGCTGCACCAACGACAACAACTGATGCACCAACAACAACAACTGCTGAACCAACGACAACAACTGCTGGACCAACGAAAACAACTGCTGCACCAATGACAACAACTGCTGCACCAACGACAACAACTGCTGCACCAACGACAACAACTGCTGGACCAATAACGACAACTGCTGCATCAACAACAACTGCTGCACCAACAACGATAACTTCAGGACCAACAACAACAACTGCTGGACCCACCACAACATCTGCAGCACCCACAACAACTGATGCACCAACAACAACAACTGCTGCACCAACAACAAAAACTGCTGCACCAACAACAACAGCTGCTGCACCAACAACGACAATTGCTGCACCAACGAAAACAACTGCTGGATCAACGACAACTGCTGCAACAACAATGACAACTGCTGTACCAACAACGACAACTTCAGGACCAACAACGACAACTGCTGGACCCACCACAACAACTACTGCCCCAACGACAACAACTGCTGAACTAACGACAACAACTGCTGCACCAACGACAAAATTTACTGCAGCAACAACAACAATTGCAGGACCAACAACAAGAACTGTAGGACCCACAGCCACAACAGAAGGACAGACAACTGCAGGACCAATAACAACAAATGCAATACACACAACTACTACAGCACAATCCACAACTGCTACAGCAGGACTCACTACAACTGCAGTACAAAGAACAACTGCAGGCCCAACAACTACAACAGCAAAACCATCAATAACAGCTGCAGAACCAACAACAACTACTGGACTATTAACTTCTACCGTGGGATCCACAACAACTGCTGGACCCACCACAACATCTGCAGCACCCACAACAACTGCTGCACCAACGACAACAACTGCTGAACCAACGACAACAACTGCTGCACCAACGACAACAACTGCTGCACCAACGACAACAAATGCTGCACCAACGACAACAAATGCTGAAATAACGACAACAACTCCTGCAGCAACAACGACAACTGCTGCACCAACAACGACAATTGCTGCACCAACAAAAACAAATGCTGGATCAACGACAACTGCTGCACCAACGACGACAACAGCTGCAAGAACAATGACAACTGCTGCACCAACAATCACAACTGCTGCACCAACAACGACAACTGCTGCACTAACAACGGCAACTGCTGCACCAACGACAACAACTGCTGAACTAACTCCAACAACTGCTGCCCCAACAACAACATTTGCTGCAGCAACGACAACAAATGCCGCACCCAAAACAACTTTTTTAGGACCAACAACAACAACTGCAGCACCAACAACGACAACTTCAGGACCAACAACGACAACTGCTGGACCCACCACAACAACTGCTGCCCCAATGACAACAACTGCTGAACTAACGACAACAACTGCTCCACCAACAACAACATTTGCTGCAGCAACAACAACAATTGCAGGACCAACAACAACTGTAGGACCCGCAGCCACAACAGAAGGACAAACAACTGCAGGACCAATAACAACAAATGCAATTCCCACAACTACTATAGCACGATCCACACCTACTACAGCAGGACTCACTACAACTACAGTACAAAGAACAACTGCAGGACCAACAACTACAACAGCAAAACCAGCAAGAACAGCTGCAGGATCAACAACAACTACTGGACTATTAACTTCTACCGTGGGATCCACAAAAACGGCAAGACCCACAACAACAACTTCAGGATCATCAACAACGGCAGGAAAAACCACAACAACAACTGCAGCACCAAAAACAACAACTGCAGTACCCACAACTACTTCTGTAGGGTCCACAACTACTAAAGCAGGACACACAACAACAAATTCAGGACCAACGACTGCTACATCAAGACCAACTGAAACTGCAGGACCCAAAACAACAACTGCAGGACCAACAACCACTGCAAAACAAGTAACAACTACTGCAGCAGGACCAACAACCAAAACTGAAGAACCAACAACAACAGTTAAAAGACCACAAATTACAACAGCAGAACACACAACTACAAACACAGGACCAACAACAACAGAAGGAGAAACAACTTCAGGACCAACAACGACAACTACTGAACCAACATCAACAACTGTAGGACCCACAACTACTTCTGCAGGACTCACAACTACTAAAGCAGGAGACACAACAACAAATTCAGGACCACCGACTGCTACAGCAGGATCAACTGAAACTGCAGAACCGACAACACCAGCTGCAAGACCATCAACTACTTCAGCAGGACTAGCAACAACAACTGCAGGACCATCAACCACAACTACTGAAACAAAATCAACAACTGCAGGGCCAACAACTACCAAAGCAAAACCCTCAACAACTGCAGGACCAACAACCACTGAGCAACAAATAACGACTGAAAAACGATCAACTACTGCAGCAGGACCAACAACAAAGACTAAAGGACCAACAACAACAGTTAAAGGACCACCAGTTACAACAGCAGAACACACAACTGCAGGACCAACATCAACTACAAACACAGAACTAACAACAACGGAAGGACCAACACAAACAACTGCAGGATCAACAACTTCAGGAGCAACAACACCAAATCCTGAACCAACAACAATTCATGGATCAGAAGCTACAACTGCAGGACCCACGACAGCAACTGCGGGATCATCGACAACTGCAGTGTCAACAACGACAACTTCAGGACCTATAATGACAACTGCTTTACCAGCACCAACTGCAGGACCATTAACAACAACATTAACTACTACTGCAGGATCAACAACAACAACAACAACAGCAGGACCAACAACGCCAAATCCTGAACCAACAACAATTCATGGATCAGAAGCTACAACTGCAGGACCCACAACAGCAACTGCAGGATCATCGACAACTGCAGTGTCAACAACGACAACTGCTGATCCCCCTTCAGAAAATGAAGGGACTATTGATTTAAGATTCAGCATGAGACGTACATTTATAGACGACTACTTAGATACAAGCTCCACAGCCTATGAGGAGCTGGCTGCTAATGTTACAACAGAGGTGAGATAATGATATGAAGATTTATTTCAGTTTGAATTATTAAAAATATTGAATTCCTGCATTTTAACATGAAAAACATAAAACATGTTGAATATTAATACATTTTATATCTTATAATAGGTTAACAATGGCTTCAAACCTAGTTTTCCTGCAACATATTCCAGGAGTACAATCAACTCTTTTGCGTAAGTACAACCAATTTTATTGAAATACTTTTTGCGTAAGTACCACCACTTTTATTGAATTACTTTCATGCTCTTTATTTATTAATGAATACCTTTATGTATATAACATAGATGATTGCCAATCAATATGATAGTGATAGAAAAGCTAAAAAGCTTTGAAACTAGTTTATCCTAATTCTGGTGTTTTTGTTTCATTTTCATTATCACATTTCTAGTAAGGGATCAGTCTTTGTGGACTTGAGGCTGATCTTCAACAAAGAATCTGCTGTTCCCACTGAAAGCCTTGCAGTGCAGGTATTGAAGGATGCACTGCATGAACAAATCACCTCCCTCGATGTGGACACTACTACTATTGCTGCAGGTAACTATTAACACTACAATTATAATTTCACATAAATTGCTAGTTTAAACACTTCATTAGCAAAGCAAGATGGGTGGGTTGTAAATAGTACTGTAAAAGGTTTCATTCACCTCAAGATAATATACTTAAATATAAAATCACTCCCTCTGCATGACCTACCTTAATAGGACCAACTACAACAACTTCAGGACAACCAACCACTGCAGGACGAGCAACAACAACTGCAGGACCATTAACTACCATCACGGGACCCACAATAACAACAACTGCAGGACCAACAACGCCAACTGCTGAACCAACAACAACTGCTGGTCCAACAGCTACAACTGCATTGCCAAAAACAACGACTGCAGGACTGACAACGACAACTGCTGAACCAACAACAATTGCTGGACCAACAACTTCAAATGCAGGACCAATATCGACAACTGCTTTACCAACAACTGCAGGACCAACAACAACAACTGCTGGTCCAAGAGCTACGACTGCAGGACCAACAACAACCACTGCAGGACCTACAACGGCAACTGATGAACCAACAACAATTCATGGATCTGGAGCTACAACTGCAGGACCCACGACAGCAACTGCGGGATCATCGACAACTGCAGTGTCAACAACGACAACTTCAGAAGCTATAATGACAACTGCTTTACCAACACCAACTGCAGGACCATCAACAACAACAACAACAACATTAACTACTACTGCAGGATCAACAACAACAACTGCAGGACCAACAACGCCAAATCCTGAACCAACAACAATTCATGGATCAGAAGCTACAACTGCAGGACCCACAACAGCAACTGCAGGATCATCGACAACTGCAGTGTCAACAACGACAACTGCTGATCCCCCTTCAGAAAATGAAGGGACTATTGATTTAAGATTCAGCATGAGACGTACATTTATAGACGACTACTTAGATACAAGCTCCACAGCCTATGAGGAGCTGGCTGCTAATGTTACAACAGAGGTGAGATAATGATATGAAGATTTATTTCAGTTTGAATTATTAAAAATATTGAATTCCTGCATTTTAACATGAAAAACATAAAACATGTTGAATATTAATACATTTTATATCTTATAATAGGTTAACAATGGCTTCAAACCTAGTTTTCCTGCAACATATTCCAGGAGTACAATCAACTCTTTTGCGTAAGTACAACCAATTTTATTGAAATACTTTTTGCGTAAGTACCACCACTTTTATTGAATTACTTTCATGCTCTTTATTTATTAATGAATACCTTTATGTATATAACATAGATGATTGCCAATCAATAGGATAGTGATAGAAAAGCTAAAAAGCTTTAAAACTAGTTTATCCTAATTCTGGTGTTTTTGTTTCATTTTCATTATCACATTTCTAGTAAGGGATCAGTCTTTGTGGACTTGAGGCTGATCTTCAACAAAGAATCTGCTGTTCCCACTGAAAGCCTTGCAGTGCAGGTATTGAAGGATGCACTGCATGAACAAATCACCTTCCTCGATGTGGACACTACTACTATTGCTGCAGGTAACTATAACACTACAATTATAATTTCACATAAATTGCTAGTTTAAACACTTCATTAGCAAAGCAAGATGGGTGGGTTGTAAATAGTACTGTAAAAGGTTTCATTCACCTCAAGATAATATACTTAAATATAAAATCACTCCCTCTGCATGACCTACCTTAATAGGACCAACTACAACAACTTCAGGACAACCAACCACTGCAGGACGAGCAACAACAACTGCAGGACCATTAACTACTATCACGGGACCCACAACAACAACAACTGCAGGACCAACAACGCCAACTGCTGAACCAACAACAACTGCTGGTCCAACAGCTACAACTGCATTGCCAAAAACAACGACTGCAGGACTGACAACGACAACTGCTGAACCAACAACAATTGCTGGACCAACAACTTCAAATGCAGGACCAATATCGACAACTGCTTTACCAACAACTGCAGGACCAACAACAACAACTGCTGGTCCAAGAGCTACGACTGCAGGACCAACAACAACCACTGCAGGACCTACAACGGCAACTGATGAACCAACAACAATTCATGGATCTGGAGCTACAACTGCAGGACCCACGACAGCAACTGCGGGATCATCGACAACTGCAGTGTCAACAACGACAACTTCAGAAGCTATAATGACAACTGCTTTACCAACACCAACTGCAGGACCATCAACAACAACAACATTAACTACTACTGCAGGATCAACAACAACAACTGCAGGACCAACAACGCCAAATCCTGAACCAACAACAACTTCAGTTTCAACAACTACTACATCAGTACCCTTGACAGCAACGGAAGGATTTACAACTGCAGGACCATTAACTACTATCACGGGACCCACAACAACAACAACTGCAGGACCAACAACGCCAACTGCTGAACCAACAACTGCTGGTCCAATAGCTACAAATGCATTGCCAAAAACAACGACTGCAGGACTGACAACGACAACTGCTGAACCAAAAACAACAACATTAACTACTACTGCGGGATCCACAACAAAGACTGCAGGACTACCAACGTCAACTGCTGGTCCAAGAGCTACGACTGCAGGACCAACAACAACCACTGCAGGACCTACAACGGCAACTCCTGAACCAAACACAACAATTGCTGGACCAAGAGCTACTACTGCAGGACCCACAACAACAACTGCAGGAACAACAACGACAATTTCTGAACTAACAACAACTCCAGGACCTACCACGTCTCTTACAGGACCATTAACTACTATTCCGGGACGCACAGAATCAACTGCAGGGCCAACAACTAATAAAGTATCTTCAGCTACAACTAGAAGGTCTACAACTAGCCAAGCAGGACTCATAACTACAACTGAAGGATCTACTGCTATCAGAGTAGAGCCCACATCTATGTTGAGGACCACATTTTCTACAACTTCTATAGTTGGACAAACGAGTCATGCTATAGCTCCCACAGTAGAACCAACTACAATAACTTCAGGACAAGCAACCACTGCAGGACCCACTTCTACTCAAGGGCAGAGTACAACTGCTGGACCAACATCCAGTGTGGCTACCACCTCAGGAGGACCCACTCTGAAAGTTACCATCAGAACCGGTGTTTGTTTACCCATCTTCTTTATGTTCATCAAAGGTCTGCTCTACAATATGTAGAACCCTGCTGGATACCAGTGTACCAAAATCTGAATAAAGTTAATCTAATTTACAGCTTTGACTCTGTGGTAACACATCTAATTCAAGGAGGTTTTGTTGATAAGTATTGTTTAAAATATGTTTGTAAATAAGGCTCTGTTCAGATCAGAGGGGTGTTCCACAAAGCCGGTTTTATCACTTACCCAGCTAAGTTAACCCAGGGTTAGCGGCAACCCTAGGTTTTCCGTTCCAAAATGACCACGGCATGTAAGTTGCTATGGAAACATATGCTCTCAATCAAACCTGGTCGGAGCAGGTTTTGCGCAGGTTAAGTTTGGAAGATAACCCGGTTTTGCTCAGAGTAGGCTATTTAAACCCACGTTTATCGCAGCTTTTACGTGTTCGCCTATTGATATCGGAGCGCAAATAATTTGTGCAATTCACAGAGAGATTAATTAGACCACGGCTCGACATATTTTCCTTTGTTAATCCTTTGTTAAACCTCCGTTCTTGGAACACCCCTCTGGGTGAAGAGAAGGGTAGGCTATTCCATCAAAGTCGCTAACGAAAGCGGCGCTTAGTTGATTAAGCCCGGTTAGAACTAGCGCCAACTTCCACTTGAGGCTTAAGCCATTGCATCAACGCAGTTCAGCTGCGCCTTGCTCAGGTTAGTTCAAGCAAGGCTAACTTTATCCTCGATTACGCGCATTCACGAGATATATAACCAGCCCATAACCGTGAATGTGGAATCATATGGATCAAATGTCCGAAAAGATCCCGAGCGGGATCTTTTCCAGCGGCGAACAGAAGCTGCTTGTGGAGGTTTATGGGGAGTACAAGCATATAATAACTCAAAAAAGGAACACCGTAACCATTAATGGAAACAGGGAGGCTGCCTGGCACAAAAATCGGCGATCTGTTGAATGCATAAGTAGGCCTAGTAATAAGCGTAACATATTTAAATTTAATATTGACCATGGATTTGAAAGCAGGGAGATCTCGAGTTAATGTGTTGGACTTGCACCCGGTCGTCTGGGGTTCAATCCCCACGCAATTAGTAATATAGGTAGGATTACTAGAGAAATCAAATAACTTTTCATACCATTTATTTTCCATTTCTTTGAATATTCTTAATTAGGGAATTAATAAAATGAATAAAGGGAATTACAAAATGAAGCCAACGCCAAGAATACTATGAAATACTCGAAACTATGAAAAAGTTCATAATTGCTGCACAAATAACTCTGAAACCAAGGATTTATGGTACCCTTAAAAGTTCAGCTCATACTAGACGCGCAGCTTGTGAACAGGCAACTGAAAGGTTGCCTAAGGATCGGTAAAGACATCAGACCGATGTTGACCCTTAATTTTTATTAAGAAATGAATGCATCCGCAGCAGACCACAGACGTGCAACGCGGAAGGTATGTACGTGCCTTTTAAACAGCCAACATGGACATCTCAGTAGGATACCACCCCCAAGAGGCCCTAGGTCCAACGATGGATTACCAGTGGCGGTTCTAGGATTTTTCTGAAACAGGGGCCATTAAGGGGCCACACGTTACATTCAGGGGCCAAGTAGGCCTAGGCTACATCAATAATTTATTCAGTACGGTGAAATACATTTTGACAGTCATACCTTTTTCAAACGCTCTAATAAAGAAATATGAGCCATTTAAGTTCTTAATGCAGTAATGTGTCAATGCAACTTAGGAGAAGAAGCGGACCTGTAAAGGTCTTGGCTTTATATTATCTTTTGCTTGAAACGTTTACTGTTAGTGGCTGAACGTTACCAGAGCCTGACATTCTCGGACATTATGCTAGGTGGGAGAAAGAATTAATCCAACTTGAAGAAAATTCTTGGTGAGTCACAAATCTTCGTGTTGGTCATTAATATATGAAAAAGTTTTTAGCTGCTGCTCTGTGCTGTGCTGTACTCAGCGCCGTCATACAGGGGGAAAGGTTATGACAATTATAAGGGCCCACAGCAGTGGCGGTTCTAGGGGGGGGCCAGTGCCCCCGTAACTCTGAGTCCGGCCCCCCCTGTGGCCCCCCCAAATGAGGCAACCCCACCCCCCATCAACAATCGCGCCCGCAGTAGCGCTCGTCCGCGATCCCCCCCGTCAACAATCGCACTCGCAATAGCGCTCGTCCGCGATCCACCCAACCCCCCCCCCGTCAACAATCGTGCCTGCAACAGCGCTTGTCCGCGATCCCCCCCCCCCTCAAAAATCTTGTTTGTGCCCCTCTTACAGAAAACCGGCCCCATCTCGGCCCCCCCGTTAAAACCGGTCTAGAATCGCCACTGGCCCACAGCCCGCTAGGGCCCACACACAGCCCCAGTAGCCTCTATGACAAAATGGGGGGGGGGGGGTGTTGGATCGCGGACGAGCGCTATTGCGGGCACGATTGTTGACGGGGGGGGGGGGGGCGTTCGATCGCGGACGAGCACTTTTGCAGGCGCGATTGTTGAAGAACACTCGAGGCAAAAAGGGCAGGGGCTCAAGCACCCCTAGGGCCCTATGTGTGCACGTGCCTGGTTCTTCCCATGGTTCTTCCTCATCGGAAGTGAGTGAGCGATGAGACTTACAGTGAACAAACAAGCCAATTTAAACTTTAATTGAGATTAGATGAGGCTTGTTGTTGTTTTTGATATTTGTTTTACAACAACGTATTCCATGTGCTCTTTGTTTCACTTGCACATTTCAGTTAAATGCTACATATTTACCTGTGGACTATCTTGAGCCAGGACACTTTGTTTTTTGCATATCAGTGCTTGATTGTTAAATACAATAAAATACCCACACCTATTTGTTGAGTGGTTAATTGAAAATGTATTTGCAATCAGAGGTGTAATAACGTGTTGCAAATCAGGGAAATGAGAATAAGACAATTAATAATACATAATTTACATAATAATACTCTGACTAGTTAAGTCGTTAAATGTAAAAAAGGAAACAAATTGGGTGTATTACACCAGGCATCGTCAAGAACACAAAAAAAAAGAACATTTAAGGTGGCAATGAATGGGGGAGAGGGGCCCACACCGATATTCTTTCAGGGGGCCCAGAATTCCTAGCAACTGCCCTGCGTCTACCACATGCATCGTGCTTCTTGATAATAATGAGAATATTGGTTTAATAAAGTTGTTATCTATCTATATTTAGAATAGATTACATCAATAATTTAGCTTTTATAAAAACATCCCATCGAATTGGTCTGGAACAGGCTATGGGCGCTTGTAGAACATCGTTTAAATCGTTAGCCAATTAAAAAAAGATGCCCAAGACTTCAACACTTCAGCAAGGATTCTCTTTAAATTGGTCTATCATATATGTGAAGGTACATCCCAACTCAAACTGTGCAGTGCACTGGCTTATCTGTCTTATAAACCAGAAATAGGGGTGGTTTATTAACTATGAATATATAATAACCACACATAACTTAGGAGTGTTTCTTCATTCCGTGATGGAAGAATGCAGGTCGGCCACTTGTTTGGAACAGTCTAAAGATTTAATTACTGGCATGTTCATAAGAACGTGGTTTTACAGGGTGAGGAAGAATGCACACGTCATGGTGTACACTTGCACACGGAGCAATTTCAAAATGTAGATAATTCTAAATCAAATTCAAATTCAAAAAAACTTTATTTGTCCCCAAGGGGCAATTGAAGACAGACACGTAAAGCAGCAACATTTACACAGGACAAGCTTAGTTGCAACATCCGACAAGACAAGACAATTGTGTTAGTTACTGACTGATAAAAACACAAGGCTTAGTTATTTACAAATATACAGAGTGATATATAAATAATTTATAAATAAATAGAGAGCTGATCTTGAAAGTTTTAAAAGTGTAACATAAGACTAAAGGTTGCAATGTATCAGATAAAAAGTATGCCAAGCTGATAAAGGAGAATTGAAGTATATTGTACAGTAAAAAAACAAAAACAATAATAATAAAGAGGTACAGCTACAGGACCCAGGTACAGCTACAGGACCCAGGTACAGCTACAGGACCCAGGGGGTAGAGGTACAGCTACAGGACCCAGGAGGTAGAGGTACAGCTACAGGACCCAGGAGGTAGAGGTACAGCTACAGGACCCAGGGGGTAGAGGCACAGCTACAGGACCCGAGGTACAGCTACAGGACCCAGGAGGTAGAGGTACAGCTACAGGACCCAGGACCTGAGGTACAGCTACAGGACCCAGGAGGTAGATGTACAGCTACAGGACCCAGGAGGTAGAGGTACAGCTACAGGACCCAGGGGGTAGAGGCACAGCTACAGGACCCAGGACCCGAGGTACAGCTACAGGACCCGGGGGGGTTAGGAGGAGTTGAGGAGGTAAACAGCCTTGGGGACAAAGGTTGCCTTTCTCCTCTGTGTCCTGCAGCCAGGGCAGCGAAGTCGGCGCCCTGAAGGGAGCCATTCAAAGGCGGGGTGTAGAGCATGTGAGGGATCCTGCATAATCCTGTTTGCTAACCTGAGTGTTTGCTGCTCATTGATGGAGGAAAGTGATCTTGTTGGGAGTCCAATGATCTTGGAGCAGACTCTAGCTATGTTCTCCAGGCGGTTTCTATTCTGGAGACTGAGGGAGTGGAACCAGCATGTTATGGAGAATGTGGAGATACTTTCTATGAAGGAGTAGTAGAAAGTTAGCAAGATGTTTTTCCTGACTCCAAAGGAATTGAGTTTCCTTAGGAGATACTGTTGCTGGTGACATTTCCTGAGAATCTCTTCAGTGTTAGAGGAGAATTTCAGCAGGCTGTCGAAGATGGTGCCCAGATATTTGTATGTATGTTGTATGTTCTACCGGCCTCCCGTGAATTGAGGTGATGCATGCTGTGGCCAGCTCTCTCTGCCTGTTAGAAAAAGTCACCACCATGTCTTTGGTTTTATTGACGTTCAGCTAAAGGCATGAGCTGTCGCACCACTCCACGAACTCCTGGAGAGCTGGTCCATGATGTTGTGAGGGACCTGATAGCAGGGACAGGAGAACTGTGTCGTCAGCATACTTCACCAGATGACACTGAGGCTGTGTACAGCCCAGTACAAGGCGGCAGGACAAGAGGAACGCATTGGCCTGGCCCAGCTAATGTGCATTCTTCGGAAAAATATCAGAGTTCTCCGCCGTGCAGAGTGGCATCGGAGGCGGCGACGCGAGAGGGCACGTAAGCGTGCTGCTTTCATCGCTAACCCCTTCATGTTCATGAAGGATTTGCTGGGGCAGAAGCGGAGTGGCAAACTGGTCTCCTCGCAGGAAGTCATAGACCAACATCTGAAGCAGACGTACAGCGACCCCGCAAGAGAGCAGGAGCTGGGAGAGTGCAACATCCTCATAGACCCCCCTGAACCAGAAGTGCAGTTCGACATGTCAGAGCTGCAGCTAAAGGAAGTCAGGGAGGTTGTCCGCAGGGCAAGGGCGAGCTCTGCTCCAGGTCCGAGTGGCACTTCATACAAAGTGTACAAGAACTGTCCCAAACTCCTGCTGCGTCTGTGGACAATCCTGCGAGTCTTCTGGAGAAGGGGAAGGATCCCTGAACAATGGAGAGTGGCTGAAGGGGTATGGATCCCAAAGGAGGAAAACTCCACTCAGCTAGACCAGTTCCGCATCATCTCCCTGCTGTGTGTTGAGGCAAAGGTTTTCTTCAGTGCTGTTTCCAAGCGGCTGTGTACCTACCTGGCAAAGAACACCTACATCGATACATCTGTCCAGAAAGGTGGCATTTCAGGAATTTCAGGATGTATGGAACATACCGGTGTGGTGACACAGCTTATTCGTGAGGCCAGAGAGAACAAGGGTAACCTATCAGTGCTGTGGCTTGACCTGGCAAATGCATTCGGCTCCATTCCACACAAGCTTGTCCAGTTCACTCTGACGAAACATCATGTACCCAGCAGATGCAGAGACCTCATCGCTGATTATTACAGCAATTTTAGGATGAGGGTCTCTTCAGAAGCAATAACATCCAGTTGGCACAAGGTGGAGATCGGCATCATCACAGGGTGTACTGTCTCTGTGACACTGTTCTCGCTAGCCATGAACATGCTCACAAAATCTGCTGAGCCAGAGTGCAGAGGGCCCCGCACGAACTCCGGACAACGGAAACCACCCATCAGGGCATTCATGGATGACCTCACAGTCACGACAGAATCAGTCCCAGGCTGCCGTTGGGTTCTGAAGGGACTTGAAAAGCTGGTGGCGTGGGCCCGGATGCGTTTCAAACCCGCCAAATCAAGATCTATGGTGCTGAGGAAAGGGAAGGTGGAAGACAAGTTCCGGTTCACCATCTCAGGCACAGCCATTCCATCGATCTCAGAGAAGCCTGTCAAGAGCTTAGGGAAGGTTTTTGACTGCTCTCTGAGAGACACAACATCTATCCAGTCGACATGCACTGAGTTGGATGGCTGGCTGAAATCCGTGGACAAGTCGAGCCTACCGGGGAAGTTTAAAGCCTGGGTATACCAGCACGGCATTCTTCCCAGGATCCTGTGGCCCCTCCTGGTCTACTCCGTCCCCATCTCGACAGTTGAGTCCTTAGAGAGGAAGGTCAGCAGCCACCTCCGGAGATGGCTTGGACCGCCAAAGAGCCTGAGCAGCATCGCTTTCTACGGTAACAGCAACAAACTGCAACTGCCCTTCAAATCCTTGGAGGAGGAATTCAAGGTCACCAGAGCCAGAGAAGTGGTTCAGTACAGGGACTCAAGTGATCCGAAGGTGGCTAAGGCAGGGATCGAAGTGAGGACTGGCAGGAAATGGAGGGCAGAGGAAGCGGTTGAAGAGGCAGATGCAAGGCTCCGGCACAGGTGCCTGGTTGGAGTGGTCACACGAGGCCGAGCTGGGCTAGGATCTTTTTCATCTCCCCAGCTGAACACCAAGGGGAAGGACGGGCGACGTCTTGTCCAGGATGAGGTGAGAGCAACAGTGGAGGAGACGAGAACCTGCAAGGCTGTGGGAATGAAGCAACAGGGTGCTTGGACAAGATGGGAGAACGCAGTTGAGAGGAAAGTGACCTGGGCAGAGCTTTGGAAAGCTGAGCCTCAACGCATCAAATTCCTCATCCAGGCAGTTTATGATGTGCTCCCAAGCCCCTCAAATCTGCACACTTGGGGCATAGCAGAGACACCAGCATGCCCACTGTGCTCCAAGCGAGGAACCCTGGAACACATCCTCAGTTGCTGTACAAGGGCACTTGGAGATGGACGGTACAGGTGGAGGCATGACCAAGTCCTTAAGACCATCGCGGAAGCCATTACCGCAGGGCTGGCATGGGCTAAACAGTTCCGCCCCTCCAATAAAACCATCGCCTTTGTCAGAGCTGGGGACAAGCCCACCACGGCCAGAAGAACAACATCTGCAGGCATCCTGACGTCTGCAAGAGACTGGCAGTTGTTGGTGGACCTTGAAAGACAGCTGAAGTTCCCCAGCCATATTGCAGCTACCATCCTGCGACCAGACATTGTCCTCGTGTCTGAGTCCACCAAACAAGCAGTGCTACTGGAGCTGACAGTCCCGTGGGAAGATCGCTTGGAAGAAGCCTTTGAGAGGAAGCTCTCCAAGTACGCAGGACTGGTCAGCGACTGCCAGCTGGCTGGTTGGAGAGCAAGGTATTTCCCTGTGGAGGTTGGTTGCAGAGGATTTGCAGCCCGTTCCTTGGCCAGAGCCTACAGTAGTTTAGGCATCGATGGAGAGAGGAGAAGGAGAGCCATCCGCAGTACCACGGAAGCGGCAGAAAGGGCCTCAAGATGGCTGTGGCTCAAAAGAGGAGATCCATGGAGTCATGGTAGCTAGCTAGCCATCTGGACACAAGCCGGGACTTGATCAACCCCGGCTGGGTCACCTGGAGGAGGGCGTATGATAGTTGAAAGACCCGAAACGTCCAGTGAATCCAGGAACATCACTGATGATGTGTCCAGACTAGGCATCAGTAGATGTATGTACACAGTGTGGATCTGCAATCATCGGTGTAGAGGATGAAGAGCAGAGGTGAGAGCACACAGCCCTGAGGGGAGCCTGTCGAGGTGTGTCGGAGGTCGGAGAAGGTGTTGTTTACCCGGACTCTCTGTGACCTGTTGGTTAGAAAGTCCAGTATCCACCTGGTGAGTTGGTCATCTATTTAGAAGTAGGAGGTGAGTTTATTGGCCAGGATGTGAGGCTGTAGTGTATTGAATGCAGAGGAGAAGTCTGCAAACAGGAGTCAGGAGTTTTTGGTTGCTCCAGATGTTTATGTATTGTGTCAATAATGAATGCTTTTGCATCGTCCACGCCTCTGCCTGTGCGGTATGCATACTGCAGTGAGTCCATCCGGGCCTCAGTTACTGTGAGGATGTGTTGTTTAACGACCCTCTCCATGGCCTTCATCGCCAGGGATGTGAGGGCTACAGGCCTGAGGTCGTTTAGAGAGGTTATTTTACTCTTCTTAGGGATGGGGGTGACTGTGGAGTGTTTAATTAAACCTAAGCAGCCAGATAGGCAAATTAGTGTTGCGATGCACTGCGTGCGTCAAGGAACGTGCCAATGCTAGGGAGCCTCTCATGCCCTCAGAGCTGCCCGACAGACCATGGCAGAAGCTATGGGCTGATTTGTTCACACTGAAAAATTGCAATTACCTACTGGTTGTGGACTATTTTTCTGGGTATGTCGAAATTGCCCAGCTGAGCCCAACGAGGAGCACAGACGTCATAGTGCACCTCAAGTTAATGTTTGTGAGGCACGGTATACCTGAGACTTTAGTCACTGACAATGGGCCACAGTTCTCGGGTGCTCACATGTCATCCTTCGCAGCAGAGTATGAATTTGAGCATATGACGAGCAGCCTGAGATACCCTCAAAGTCCAAACCATAAAGAACCTGTTGAAGAAGGCAGCAGACCCCTACCCTGCTCTGCTGGCCTACAGGAGCACACCTCTGAGCAATGGCTTCAGCCCAGCCCAGCTGCTCATGGGGCGCCGTCTGCGCACCACGGTGCTGGCTTTTCCAGCCATGTTAGATCCTGCCATCCCGGACCTGCATTCAGTCCAGCTCAAGGAAAGGGAGAAGAGATGGATGGATGCGAGCAACTACGACTGCCGACACAGAGTGAGGAATCTTTCCGACCTGGCACAAGGAGATTGCGTGTGGATTACATACACAAAGACTACAGGTACCGTGACAGCTGCTACCTCTACCCCCTGGGTCCTGTAGCTGTACCTGGGTCCTGTAGCTGTACCTGGGTCCTGTAGCTGTACCTCTTTATTATTATTGTTATTTTTTTTTTTTACTGTACAACATACTTCAATTCTCCTTTATCAGCTTGGCATACTTTTTATCTGATACATTGCAACCTTTAGTCTTATGTTACACTTTTAAAACTTTCAAGATCAGCTCTCTATTTATTTATAAATTATTTATATATCACTCTGTATATTTGTAAATAACTAAGCCTTGTGTTTTTATCAGTCAGTAACTAACACAATTGTCTTGTCTTGTCGTATGTTGCAACTAAGCTTGTCCTGTGTAAATGTTGCTGCTTTACGTGTCTGTCTTCAATTGCCCCTTGGGGACAAATAAAGTTTTTTTGAATTTGAATTTGATTTAGAATTATCTACATTTTGAAATTGCTCCGCGTGCAAGTGTACACCATGACGTGTGCATTCTTCCTCACCCTGTATAACCACGTTCTTATGAACATGCCAGTAATTAAATCTTTAGACTGTTCCAAACAAGTGGCCGACCTGCATTCTTCCATCACGGAATGAAGAAACACGCCTAAGTTATGTGTGGTTATTATATATTACACCACCCCTATTTCTGGTTTATAAGACAGATAAGCCAGTGCACTGTTGGGATGTACCTTCACATATATGATAGACCAATTTAAAGAGAATCCTTGCTGAAGTGTTGGACCAAGTGTGTGTGTAAAACGGGATTTCAAACTTATTGGAACATTAACAAGGTCTGTATTTAATATTAACATGATTGAAAATATTAAATAGTAATATATAGGCCTAGGCAATTTAGGCTATATTTTAAATGCAGTATCTTGGGCATCTTTTTTTAATTGGCTAACGATTTAAACGATGTTCTACAAGCGCCCATAGCCTATTCCAGACCAATTCGATTGGATGTTTTTATAAAAGCTAAATTATTGATGTAATCTATTCTAAATATAGATAGATAACAACTTTATTAAACCAATATTCTCATTATTATCAAGAAGCACGATGCATGTGGTAGACGGTGTAGGCGCGCACACTGGAGAGCTGCGCAAAATCAGCTGATCGCAACGTCCAACAACTCCACCCGCGGCCTTTATCATTATCAAAACCCCTGCCTTTAAATAAATGTGCCTTGTATTGCCTTCGTCGGAAAGGAGCACTATGAATAGGGCTGGTAGAGACGCAAGGCGAAGCCGTCCCCACGGCGACTAGTCAGTCAAGAAGAAGAAATCAGCCTTTATCAGCCCTCCCTTGATTTGATAACTGAAATGAATGCCAGAAAGAGCGCTTGAAATTCTAGTTGTCTCCCTCCGTGTTTTCTCTTTGTGTTTACAGCGCAAATGATTGAGCATCAAACTCGATTTCTGGTCGTATTTTATGACCGACTACACTCATTGACTTTATAACAATTATTTCACGCTTTCCCCTCTTTCATTGTGGTCAGATTTTGCCCATCGCCTTCCTAATATTTACCCCTACCCTCCTTATTCGACTATAGTTTCCTCCTTGTTTTTAGTTTTTTTTTTTTTTTTTTTGCCATTTCTGGTAATGTCTCATACCTCATGTTTGTGATCCACTTTCCTTCGAGATCGAGATCTCTATTCCTGTAAATTATCAGTTGGTGACTACCGCTTTGGAACCAATTTGTAAGAAGGAAATAGTCATTATAGCTAGGGTATATTTTCACTGAATACAATGTCGTGGCATAAGAAAGTCGGTTTGCGTCTGTCCAATAGGAAAAACGTGTTTTATAGATTTTGTGTTGAGAAGAACATCTTTCATTTAAACTATTAACTTAAACTCAACTATTGTAAGAATAACCAAGGCTCTTCTCTTTACAAATATTGCGATGGGGTGTACATCACAACACACGACCAGGGCAGTTGCTAGGAATTCTGGGCCCCCTGAAAGAATATCGGTGATGGGCCCCTCTCCCCCATTCATTGCCACCTTAAATGTTCTTGTTTTTCAGTGTTCTTGACAGTGCCTGGTGTAATACACCCAATTTGTTTCCTTTTTTACATTTAACGACTTAACAAGTCAGAGTATTATTATGTGAATTATGTATTATTAATTGTCTTATTCTCATTTCCCTGATTTGCAACACGTTATTACACCTCTGATTGCAAATACATTTTCAATTAACCACTCAACAAATAGGTGTGGGCAGGGCCGGAGTGGGACCCATTTTTGGCCCGGGAGTTTCAGGCCCACACTGGCCCACTTTTTTCAGTGATGGAAGAATTTGCATAAATGAACAGCACAAAACTCGTACTATCCCTTTTTGGATCAACGTTTGTCAAAAAAAAAATCCACCTCAAGGATCTGTTACTTTAACTATCAATTATATATATGTATATATATATAAATAAAATGTTAACCCATTACATATTTAGGATAATTTCAATGCATCATGTCAGTTCTATGTGTGGGTTATCTTATATCAAATATTTTTAAATATTTTTTTTAGTCCTCTCTACCTGTCCCCTCAGCCCCTCAGCAGCATCAGACAGGCTGGACTGCTGCTCTGAGGCTACAAACTATTTTATATTTAATATAAATGACTATCTATCACGTTTGTTCTGTCTTTTATATTTTCCATGAAAAATGCTGTCTAGTATTACCTGTTCAGCATCGGACTGGCTTATCTTTTCTGATGCTACAAAAAAAAGAAGGGGTGACTTTATTGCTTGGACTAACTTACACAGATCATGCTGGAGTTTACATGATGATTTTCACAAATTATATTTGTGATTTGTCATATGGTTTAACAAAATTAACTAGAATAATGATGAATTGGTTTAAGCTTGTATGTTTGCAATCGGCATTGCAAACATAGCACAAATAGCTAAATGATTTATGTTGCAAATTAATCATTAGATCCACCTCTCTCTACCGGCTGCAACTTGTGTCTGTCCTCTAAACAGGTAGTTTATTTTGGCACATGTGGCGGAATCTTCCTCCAGTGCCCTTATTTTTTTTAATCAGGCTTTCTCGGCTACTCCTTGGCTTTTTCTGCCCTCCACAATCAACGACGTCGCTTCTGTTCGCTGATTCTCTTCTGTTAAAGACGCTGTTAAAGACGCAACATGGGCCAAACCAACTAAAATAATTGGGAGGGGTGAACTACCGTACATTGTATAATCCATATTATATATACTGCGATGCTGGGGCTGAAATTTCAGATGAATTAAGTCTACTTTAGGAGAAGATAAAATAATGGTCAAAGTATTTTTTTTCTTTAACCCAAGCAGCCCAAAATACATTTGAAAGTGGACCGGCCCAACGGGAAACCTCCCGAACGTCCCGATGGCCACTCCGGGCCTGGGTGTGGGTATTTTATTGTATTTAACAATCAAGCACTGATATGCAAAAAACTAAGTGTCCTGGCTCAAGATAGTCCACAGGTAAATATGTAGCATTTAACTGAAATGTGCAAGTGAAACAAAGAGCACATGGAATACGTTGTTGTAAAACAAATATCAAAAACAACAACAAGCCTCATCTAATTTCAATTAAAGTTTAAATTGGCTTGTTTGTTCACTGTAAGTCTCATCGCTCACTCACTTCCGATGAGGAAGAACCATGGGAAGAACCAGGCACGTGCACACATAGGGCCCTAGGGGTGCTTGAGCCCCTGCCCTTTTTGCCTCGTATTAAAAAGTGCCCTCTGAGTGTTCTTCAACAATCGCGCCCGCAATAGCGCTCATCCGCGATCCAACCCCCGTTAACAATAGCCCCTCAAAACGTGTGTGCACGTCCCTGGGAAGAACGAACCGCGGTGTCGACCAAACCATTTTTTAAGAAGGGGCCAAGGGGATTATTGAAATAATTAAAATTACAATATTGTATGATTTGTGGCTTTGTTTTAATTCGGATTCATTCATAGGAATATATATTAGTTCAGTGTATGCATAATCATTTTGTCATAGAGGCTACTGGGGGCTGTGTGTGGGCCCTAGCGGGCTGTGGGCCCTTATAATTGTCATAACCTTTCCCCCCTATACGACGGCGCTGCACACGACACTGTCTAATATATAATAATATCACATAATATCACAACGCTGTATCCAGCTGTGGGGATTTCTATTGCTGTTACAGAAGCAAATCATAAAATTGAACGCTCGCGAATCGTTCACATATTATACGTTTCCCGCTTTCATCAATCGCTCAAATAGGTCATCAAATAAAAAAAAGACTGCGGCTGAGGAAAGCCTCCTTTAGCTATTTCCATCTGATATGGAGTTATGTTCAGCAATGCACTGTGACACTTTATAGCGGCCTTCTGTAGCTTGAATTAATTACTAATTATTAATTATTAATTAAACGATTCTACATTATCCAGGTTCAATTAGCCTACACAATAATTATCGACATTTTGAAATTGCTCCGGGTGCAAGTGTACTCGCCAGCGTGCCCATTGTGGCATGTGTCATTGTAATAACATGCCATGACGTGTGCATTCTTTCTTCAATGCACCCTGTAAAATCACGTTCATATGCCTGTAATTAAATCTTTGGACTGTCAATCACGGAATGCAGAGGCATGCCTAAGTGATGTGTGGTTATTGTCGTGTTGGGTTCTTTGTAATGGTAAGGAATAAAGACGAGACTGCACGGAGCTAAAGTTGATGTGACTTTACTGCAACCTCACTCCAGAAAATGACCCCTCGGGCATGCATTGCTCCCCACATAATCAGTAGAGCCCCCTCTAGTGTCTAACATACACAACTGTATTTTCAGATCACACGACATCTCCCTTTCTTAGCAGCAATACACTGTAACCTTCATTTTCATAACAGCTTTGCATGAACTACAATTCTTACTGAAATCATCATACAGTGTATTGGTTACTGAAACACTTTTCTTTTCAGAATATCCTGAACACTCTTACAACTATATGAACTCATGTCTGAGGCCATTCTTTTAATGACATAAGAACTCATGAAGGCCTGTTAAGCTATTTAACCTCACACCAAACACAGAACCATGTCCTCATCACACAACATGAACTTCCCCATTACTCCATACTTAACTTTTAGTTAACATCCCAACCTGTATCACAAACACATTTTATTACATTTATCTTTTATTTTTTTCACCTTTCACGTGTTTCATTTCAGCATTTCCGTTCTCACAGGTCTGGTCGATCTGGCTTTGTGACAGGTCTGCCAGACCTGGTTGTGGCGGGTTGTGGAGCACCCTGCCCCTGAGGTCCCCCAGGTGACACCGGGTCAGTGTCTTTTGGAGTGTCCTGCAGGTCTATTCCAGCAGCATGTTCTTGTGTCTTACTGCTGTTGTCTGCTGGCATAGGCACAAGGTGGCAACGATTCCTCCTAATAGTGCCTTGTGATCCAGTTCCGCTGACCAGGTAGGATCTGGGTGTGTCATGTGCAGCTGTCACGGTACCTGTAGTCTTTGTGTATGTAATCCACACGCAATCTCCTTGTGCCAGGTCGGAAAGATTCCTCACTCTGTGTCGGCGGTCGTAGTTGCTCGCATCCATCCATCTCTTCTCCCTTTCCTTGCGCTGGAATGCAGGTCCGGGATGGCAGGATCTAACATGGCTGGAAAAGCCAGCACTGTGGTGCGCAGACGGCGCCCCATGAGCAGCTGGGCTGGGCTGAAGCCATTGCTCAGAGGTGTGCTCCTGTAGGCCAGCAGAGTAGGGTAGGGGTTTGCTGCCTTCTTCAACAGGTTCTTTATGGTTTGGACTTTGAGGGTATCTCGGGCTGCTCGTCATATGCTCAAATTCATACTCTGCTGCGAAGGATGACATGTGAGCACCCGAGAACTGTGGCCCATTGTCAGTGACTAAAGTCTCAGGTATACCATGCCTCGCAAACATTAACTTAAAGACCGGGTAAACCAAGAATAATTATGGGTTTTGAGTTTATAATACCACAGGAAAATATATTATTAACCACCCTGCCAAATTTGAAGGACTAAAAAAATCGCGAAGTATATAAAATTATGCTTCAAAGTTGATGAAAAATGAGCAGTAATCCCTGGCTCAGGACGGTGGGGGCGTGTGCGCTGCAGGCCAGGAAACCACGCCCATCACCGGAGAGCCAACTGCAAACTGACAATTCAAACCAGACTCGTGAGCGGTAAAACCACGGGTGAAACCACAGAATGCTAGTGCGCGGTTAATGTATTTATACCTAGAGGGCAGCAGGGGGCGGGTTTATGTGAGTATGACCGCTTTACGTAAAGCGGTCATCGATGTAGACCCGCCCATTTTAAACCTGCACACAGAACATTCTCTGAGGCCTAGCTCCTCAAGGAAATGATGAATGGGAAAAATATTTTTTACATGTTTTGAGGGACACATTTAAGGCCTAATTAATATGATAAGAAGAAAAATACTGAATTTGGTTTACCCGGTCTTTAACTAAAATAGTCCACAACCAGCAGGTAATTGCAATTTTTCAGTGTGAACAAATCAGCCCCTAGCTTCTGCCATGGTCTGTCGGGCAGCTCTGAGGGCATGAGAGGCTCCCTAGCATTGGCACGTTCCCTGATGTGCACAGTGCATCGCAACACCAATTTTCCTATCTGGCTGCTTAGCCCCGGCCACCACATGGTTTGCTTGGCCCGTTCCCGACATTTATCCCTTGATGCCCTCGTGGATTTTCTCCAGCACAGTGTTTCTCATTGTTGATGGAATAACTAGCCTAGTGCCTCGTAGTAACAGTCCATTGTGTGTACTTAGAACAGCCCTCTCAGCCCAGTAGGGTCTTACTAGTGTGTCTAATCTGCTGCAATCTGGCCAGCCCTCAGCGCAGTACCTCATGACTTCAGAGCACACGCTGTCTGCGCTCAGCTGTTCACGCAGCTCATACAGGTAAGTCTCACTCGCAGGTAAGTTTCCACATAGATCCACATAGATGTTTGTTTCTTCCATCAGGTTGTCGCTGTCTGTGATGCCGCCGTCTTTCAATGGAGCCTGTGATGGAGCGTGTCAGCAGTGGTGAGACTCTTGCCTGGAACATGTGTGATAGTGTACCTGTATCTCATGAGTCTCATCCTG
Organism: Micromesistius poutassou; assembly: GCF_964030765.1. Lineage (NCBI taxonomy): Eukaryota > Metazoa > Chordata > Actinopteri > Gadiformes > Gadidae > Micromesistius > Micromesistius poutassou. The sequence goes on along the minus strand of NC_140273.1, from coordinate 8,413,042 downwards.
AATCTTTGTATTCTCGTGGGAGTGAATCCAAGCAGGCTCACTAGGGGCTTGTGGTCAGTCTCCAGCTCAAAATGGAGTTCGATGATGAAGTCGCTGAACCTTTCACATGCCCAGGTAAGGGCTAGCGCTTCCTTTTCCACATGAGCATAGCACTGTTCCGTGCTCGTGAGTGCCCTGGACGCATACGCTACTGGCGCCCAGGTTCCTTCCTGCTTCTGCAGAAGTACGCTGCCTAGCCTGTAAGATGAAGCATCAGCTGAGATCTTGAGCTCTTTGTTTGGGTCGTACAACTGCAGGACTGGCATAGATGACATTTCCTGTTTAAGGCTGGTGAATGCTCTTTGTTGATCTGGCCCCCAGTACCACTGTTTCCTTTTAGACAGCAGGTCTCGGAGAGCTTTGTCTTTTTCCACTAAGTTGGGCGCAAACTTGCCTAGTTGATTCACCATGCCCAGAAAGCTCCTGAGTTCAGTGATGTTCGTGGGCGGGTCCATCTCTCTTACAGCACGTGTCTTATCTGGATCTGGGCGTACCCCATCTGACGAAATGATGTACCCCAGGAACTTTACCTTTGTCTTGCTGAACTCACACTTGGCTGTGTTCAGTGTGATGCGTGCTGCCTCCGCCCTCTGTAGAACTGTATGCACACGGGCGTTGTGCACCGGCTGTGTGGAACCCCAGATTAGGACATCATCCATGTGGCAGACGACTCCTTCCAATCCTTCTGTCACCTCAGTCACCATCCGGTTCTGGTAGTGTTCCGGCGCGTCGTTACACCAAATGGAAGGCAGTTGAAAAAGTAGAACCCGAACGGGGTGATAATGGTGGTGTAGTGGGCACAGTCTTTCGTTAATGAGATCTGCCAAAACCCCATGTTGGCATCTAATTTCGAGAAGATCTTTGTACCGGACAGCATACCCAGTGTCTGGTCCACTGATGGGAGGATAAACTTTTGGCTTCATTGAGGGGCAAGAGGTTGACGCAGATACGGATGTCTCCAGACTTCTTTGGTGCAACTACCATGCCGGAGCACCACTCCGTAGGCTGCTCTATTCGGCTGATAACTCCTAGCTGCTCCATGCGCTGGAGTTCCTCCTTGACTTTTCCCATCAGAGGTATCGGGACACGGCGTGGTGCTTTTAGAGACACAGGCTTGGCATCAGGTCTGAGCTTGATTGTGTATGGTTGCTGTAAGAAGCCTAACCCATCACACAGCTTACAGTAGTTTAGCTTTACAGAGTCCATGTCGATGTTGTCTACCCTGGCTAATTTGAGACTAACTGAGGCAGGTATACTCATCAGTGCAGTGTTTAGGTGCTTCACTACATAAATGTCTTCCGTGGTGCATTTTTTGCCATGCTGCAGCTCTTCTCTGGCGACACCGACCACAGATAGAGGTGCACAGCCTGGCCCAAATAGAGCCTTTTTACCAGGGGCTAGATTGCATACCGTGCCCTGACATACCTGTCTATACACCTGCTCAGATACAACAGTAACATCTTCCCAGGTGTCTATCTTGAAATTTACCTTTGTGTTCCTGACTTTTAAGTCCACCATCCATGCATTTTCTCCTGCTTCCACCGTGCCAAGCAATATGTCCTCCTCATTTTCAGAGACAGCACTCACACTTTTGGAAGACTTTTCCATAATGCCCTCTTTTACCACAGTTGTGGCAGTCTGCATTCGTAGCTGGGCACTGGAATTTAGCATGCATTTTCCCACACCTTGGGCAAGACTTGTGTTCTGCTCCTGATTGTGTCTCGTACCTGTCTTTGTTCTGTTTATCTGGCTATCTCAGATTTTTCCAGGCTTTCTGCTTCTTTTTCATTGTGTGCACCGCATCCACTGTAGTCGTTGCTGCTTCACCTCTCAAGTCTGTTTGCTGTCTCATAATGTATTTGGCTTGTCTAACCATGTTAATCACTTTATTAGATCCAACCTGCTTTCCATCTGCATTTTCCACGACAGAGCACTGTCTCTAATACCACGCCTACCACGATCCTGTCTCTCAACAGTTCATCACGTAATGCCCCATACTCGCAATCATCAGCCAGTGCATATAATGCGGTAATAAAGGAGTCTGCCAATTCCGTAGCTGCTTGAGCTCGCATGTTAAATTTGGCACGCTGATAAATCACATTTTTCTTGGGCACAAAAAGTTTGTGAAGCCGGTTTTGACAGTGTCATACACTAATTTCTGATCTGCCATTAACACTAGTCCTTTCAAGACATCATCTGCCTCGTCGCCCATGCAGTATATTAGCGTGTTCACCTGATTAGCTTGTGACGATTTGTCCAGGTCACTTGCCATTCGGAAGCGTTCAAACCGTCTTATCCACTTTTCCCATTCTTGTGGCTTTGAGAAGTCGAAGGACTCTGTCGGGTTTATCAAGAATGTTGCAGACGGTTTTGAAGTGGTGCTTTAAGGTCCACGCTTGCACTCCATCCAACATGTTGAGCTTACTAGCTGAATTTGCCCAGGGAAATCCACTGACTTAGCCAACTTTCTATTTCAAACACGATTCTGCTTTCTCTCGTGTATCTCCGCACTCCTTTCTCTCACAGGCTCACTTCTGACACTATGTCCTGTTGGGTTCTTTGTAATGCTAAGGAATAAAGACGAGACTGCACGGAGCTAAAGTTGACTTTAATGCAAGCTCACTCACAGAGAATGACCCCTCGGGCATGCATTGCTCCCCAGATAATCAGTAGAGCCCCCTCTAGTGTCTAACATGCACAACTGTATATTCAGATCACTCCACAGTTATAATATATTCATAGTTAATAAACCGCCCCTATGTCTGGTATATAAGACAGATAAGCCAGTGCACTAGACAGTTTGAGTTGGGTTACGGATGTACCTTCACATATATGATATAATAACCAATTTAAAGAGAATCCTTGCTGAAGTGTTGGACCAACTGCGTGTGTAAAACAGGATTTCAAACTTATTGGAACATTAACAAGGTCTGTATTTAATATTAACATGATTGAACATATAAAATAGTAATATATAGGTCCTATAGGCTATATTTTAATTGCAGTATCTAGGGCATCTTTTTTTAATTGGCTCACGATTTAAACAATGTTCTACAAGCGCCCATAGCCTATTCCAGACCAGTTCGATGGGATGTTTTTATAAAAGCTCAAATATTGATGTAATCTATGCTAAAGATATAGATAACAACTTTAATAAACCAATATTCTCATTATTATCAAGAAGCATAATGCATGTGGTAGACAGTGTAGGCTTTAATCGAGGGGGTTAATGGTAATTAGATGGATTGGTCTCTAACTTTTAAAAAATAATTGTAATTGTATTTGGTGCTAAAACCGAAAGGCTTAAAGTAACCCAACACCTTCACTCTCTGTCCCTGAAAACCTCAATCAAAGCCAGAAATCTAGGGGTTATCATGGATTAAGATTTACATTCCAACAGTCACATCAAATCAGTTACAAAATCTGCATATCACCTTAAAAATGTAGCAAGGCTTAGAGGGCTCATGTCTACCTGTTGGGAAAAACAGTCTGTCTAGTTACTTGACCAGATGAAATGAGACGGAGAGGTAATAAAGTCTGTCAGCACGAGGGCCTCGGATTTATTGAGTAAAGTAGCAAAGGTGATACAGATTCATAAAGCGTGAGAGATCTAATATTTTCTAAGTCCCTAACAGCGCTGAGGTCGTCTGGAGCTTCGCCTCCGTGGAAGTTCTGCTTCAGAAGAGCATGAGGTGATCTGTGTGGTACAGTCTTATGCTGTATTTTCCCTCCCAACGAGGTGTGTGCGTTTAGGCTGGTGTGTGTGTTTCTGGATGTTTAGCTTGACCTTGAGCCTCCGGGCTCTGATATCTTTATGAGTGTCTTCTGTGTTTCTAACCAGGTGCGAGGGCTTCTCGAGGGGTATCTTGACCCTGAGTTGTGGCCGAATATTATCAGCAGACTGACTCCTGTTCTTGCGAATGTGTGGTACATTGTCTGAATCTCCAGCATCTCCCCTAGTTGGGACATGCGGCCTCCGGCTCAGGCCTTGACCTGAAAAAATAGCTGACTATGTAATGTACATGTGATATGTTCGTTAGTTTAGAACAAGAGTTAACTATATTCATAATGTACATGTCATGTGGTGTGCTCGTTAAGCTATTTTGCCCATCACTTAATCATAGGCCTATATGTCTTTATTAAAAAAAACTCATTTTATTATTATCTTCTAATGATCTGCCTTTTAATGTTTCCACAAATTAATTCTTTCTTTGGAAAGCACTATGAATGGCTTTGTGTTTGAACGTTGTAGTATAAATAAACTTGCTTTATATTGCCTTCGTCAGAAAGGAGCACTATGAATAGGGCTCACAAGCGCTAGAGACACAAGTCAAAGCCGTCCCCATGGCGACTAGTCAGTCAAGAAGTAGAAATCTGCCTTTATCAGCCCTCCCTTGATTTGATAACTGAAATTATTGCCAGAAAGAGCATTTGAAATTCTAGTTGTCTCCCTCAGTGTTTTCTCTTTGTGTTTACAGTGCAAATGATTTAGCATTGAACTTGATTTCTGGTCTTATTTTATGACCAACTACACTCATTGACTTTATAACAATTATTTCACGCTTTCCACTCTTTCATAGTCGCCAAATTTTGCCCATTGCCTTCCTAATATCCAGTGGCGGTTCTAGGATTCTTCTGAAACAGGGGCCATTAAGGGGCCACATGTTACATTCAGGGGCCAAGTAGGCTACATAAATAATTGATTCAGTACGGTGAAATACATTTTGAAGGTCATACCTTTTTCAAACGCTCTAATAAAAAAATATGAGCCAGTTAATTTCTTAATGATTTTCTCATTTATACTGTGCATAAAGGACACAATGCATAAAACTCATTAAATGCAATACATCACGCGCACACACACTTACCACAGCGAATTCAGAACAAAAAATCTATCAGAGATGGATTTTCCATTTCATGTGCTGGTTCATGACAGCGTTCTAAAAAAACATTGCTCGAAATCCTTCTAGTAGACCTAAACATTTATTCAACCATGGGCGAACATAGGAAAGCCTACACTGATTTAAAAAAAAAGTATAGAAAATATAGCCTAGAAACAGCGGAGGAGACAATCACATCCTTAATTACATCCGTCGCAGCCGTTCAAATGAGGATACTGATTTTCTGTTTACAAAAGGTGTCTGACTTATTATTCATGAAAATAGACATTTTGAAATGAAAGCTAAATTTTGAATAGTTTATTTAGGATATTATATAGGCCTGCCTAATACTGTTTATTCTAAGACTGCTTTGCTTTTTGCTACCTGTCTGTGTGTGGGCTTTGCGCACTGTCAAGGGAAAGATGCGGTGGTTGAAACAAGTCTTTCGACCGCTTATTAAGTTCACTCGTTGCTTATAATGGTTTATTTGTTTCCAAGTATCATTTCCTTCATTTAGAAGACAGTTTTGTTCATTTTTTAATTGTAAAATGAATACAATAATTTTTTGAAGTTGCAAATTTTTGAAATTATTAGAAGCGAGTCGAGCTGACCTCGCCTGCTGTACTGTATATGTACTGTAGGCCTACTGTATATTGGTGAAACACAACACTGCCAATGTGGCAGTTCCATGCGCAACTAGGATTTCTAAAGGTTACTGTAGGCCTACAGTGGCGGAGACGGTCGTCAGGAGCTGAACCATCACTACGGTAGAGCAAAAAAGGTTCTACAAACCTTTTCTGCGAAGGTTCTGCGCTTCAGACCAACCTTACCAACGAACGACATACGAAAGAGATTCGTGGCAAAGAACATTTCGGGAAACATGCGAGATGTTAAGGTAGAATTTAAAGTAGAGGTTACGAATGACGGAGCGTTAAGAAGGCTTAAGAAGGTTTCAGGAAACTGTAACATATTTCAGCCATAATATTCTCCCATAGCCACAGTACTGAGTAAACATAACATAAGCTGTAAGACTTGCGCATAGCCACAACCAGGCAGCAGCTGATCATACATAGATGAAGGGGGCGGGCTTTTAAAGCCACAGAACACGCCCACCTCTACCTGCCTATTTAACTCGGACTCCGCCATTTTAGATTCAGAATCTCTTGGGCGGCGTATCGATTAGATGTAAAGCTTAGAGACGCTCCGCGCGTGTTATATACCATTCCTCTCCTTTTGTTTCATAGACGATAGACAATAGACCAACCACCTTAACCCAATAAAGTGAGTTAAAAGCAATCCTGTCTCGGCGGCCTTTCCTGGACTAAAATATCATAACAAAACCGGGCCCTGGCCCGACAGGATTCAGTTTAGGACACCCACCCACCCACACACTAAGTACAGCACAGCACAGAGCAGCAGCTAAAAACTCTTTCATATATTAATGACAACCAACACGAAGATTTGTGACTCACCAAGTATTGTCTTCAAGTTGGATGAATTCTTTCTCCCGCCTAGCATAATGTCCGAGAATATCAGGCTCTGGTAACGTTCAGCCACTAACAGTAAACGTTTCAAGCAAAAGATAATATAAAGCCAAGACCTCCACAGGTCCGCTTCTTCTCCCAAGTTGCATTGACACATTACTGCCGCCAATAGTTGGGTGTGGAATTGCATCTGTGAACGTTGAATTCTCTGGTTGTTCTTCTCATTAATTGATTGACGGAACAGGGGCCAATCAGATTTCAGCAGAGGCCTGCTGAAGGCCCCCCTGTGGCCCCACCCCTAAAACTGCCACTGCTAATATCTACCCTACACCTACTTTTTCAAGTATATTTCCTCCTTGTTTTTAGTTGTTTTTTTTGCCATTTCTGGTTGTCTCATAGGCCTACCTCATGTTTGATGTTTGTGATCCACTTTCCTCCGAGATCGAGATCTCTATTCCTGTAAAAATCTGTTGCTTACTACCACTTTGGAACCAATTTGAAGAAAATCATCCTCATCTGCTTATCCGGGGTCGGGTCACAGGGGCAGCAGCTCAAGCAGGGGGCCCCAGACTTCCCTTTCCCGGGCCACATTGACCAGCTCTGACGGGGGGATCCCGAGGCGTTCCCAGGCCAGTGTTGAGATAAAATCTCTCCACCTAGTCCTGGGTCTTCCCCGGGGTCTCCTCCCCACTGGTCGTGCCTGGAACACCTCCCAAGGGAGGTGTATCAGACTGTACCAGACTCCCACGCAATGTTGAATAGGCGTGTCAACAATGACAGCCCCTCAACACCCAGAGCTTTTAGCATTTCTGGCTGGATCTCATCAATCCCTGGGGCTTTGCCACTGCGGAGATGTTTAACTACCTCAGTGACTTCCACCAGGGAAATTGACAATGGACCATCATCAACCTCAAGCTCTGCCTCCATCATAGAGGGCGTGTTAGTCGGATTCAGGAGTTCCTCAAAGTGTTCCTTCCAACGTTCGACTACCTCCTCAGTCGAGGTCAACATCGAGTCCCACCCTTACTGTACACAGCTTGGATGTTTCCCCATTTCCCCCTTCTGAGGTGTCGGATGGTCTTCCAGAAACACTTGTTGTGCAGACCGAAAGTCCTTCTCCATGTCCTCTCTGAACTTCTCCCACACCCGCTGCTTAGCCTCCGACACGGCAGCGGCTGCAGCCCTTCGAATCCGCCGGTACCCTGCAACTGCGTCAGGAGTCCTCCAGGATAACATACCCCGAAAGGCCTCCTTCTTCAGTCGGACGGCTTCCCTGACCACCGGTGTCCACCACGGTGTCCGAGGGTTACCACCCCTTGAGGAACCTAAGACCCTGAGGCCACATCTCACCGCCGCAGCTTCAGCAATGGAGGCTTTGAACACAGCCCACTCTGGCTCAATGCCCCCAACCTCCACAGGAATGCTAGAAAAGCTCCGCCGGAGGTGTGAGTTGAAGATCTCTAGGACGGGGGCCTCCTCCAGACGTTCCCAATTCACCCGCACTACCCATTTGGGCTTACCAGGTTTGTCCAGAATCTTCCCCTATTCCCTGATCCAACTCACCGCCAGATGGTGGTCGGTTGACAGTTCCGCCCCTCTCTTCATCCGAGTGTCCAAAACATAAGGCCTCAGATCAGCTGACACGATCACGAAATCGATCATCGATCTTCAGCCTAGGGTACTCTGGTACCAGGTACACTTATGAGCACCCTTATGTTCAAACATGGTGTTCGTTATGGACAATCCATGACTAGCACAGAAGTCCAGTAACAAACGACCACTCGGGTTTAGATCAGGGAGGCCATTCCTCCCCACCACGCCTCTCCAGGGTGTGTCCATCGTTGCGTTGAAGTCTCCCAGCAGAACTACGGAGTCCCCTACCGGAGTCCCATACAGGACTCCATTCAGGGTCTCCATGAAGGCTGAGTACTCTGAACTGCTGTTCGGTGTATATGCACAAACAACAGTCAGAGTTTTCCCCCCCACCACCCTTAGGCATAGGGAGGCAACCCTCTCGTCCACTGGGGTAAACAACAACACCGCGGCGCTCAGCCGGGGATTTATGAGTATCCCCATACCCGCCCGGCGCCTCGGGCCCTGGGCAACTCCAGAGAATAATAGAGTCCAAACCCTATTCGGGAGTATGGTACCAGAGCTGAGACTGTGCGTAGAGGTAAGCCCCACCAGATTTAACTGGTAATGCTCCACCTCCCTCACAAGCTCTTGTTCCTTTCCCCACAGTGAGGTGTCGTTCCATGTCCCCAGAGTCAGCTTCTGCCGCCCGGGTTTGGTCCGTCGGGACCCCTGACTTTCAGTGTCACCCATGTGGCAGCGCACCCGACCACAGTGGGTCTCCCTGCAGGTGGTGGGCCCACAGGACGAAGAGGGGGGGGGGTGCCACGTAGCTTTTTTCAGCTGTGCCCGGCCGGGCTCCGTGGCAAACCCGGCCACCAGGCACTCGCCATTATGTTTTTTTATGGGGTCTTTGTGAACCATTCTTAGTCTGGCCCAGGCCCGGTTCTACGGGGGTGCATAAGCATGCAATGCACCCCCAAAAAAATTGTTTGCACCCTCAATTGAAAAAAGGAGGGAGTGAATTATTATTATTTTTTTATAAATATGATAAAAAAAATAAAACACTTGCTCACAAAACTAATTGTTCCATTAAATACCGTTGTTTGCTGCATTTATTTTGTTCACTAAACCGATAAGAACGTTATTATTATTATGACAGGTGCGCGTGAACTGCGCCCCGTCCGGCGGCGCGCACGTCAGTGACATTAAACTTCTTCGGCAGCAACAATTAGGCATTTACAATGGATATCCGAAAATAAAAAAGAACACCGCAAAAGAATCCAATACATCAGACAGTATAACCGTTGTGAACACTAGCACTAGCAACGCTAGCTCAATCCTGCCCGACTCGCTGCCTTTGCCGGCGCAGCTCTCACTCCCGGACAAGCAGCCTTTGCCGGCGCCACTGTGTTGTTCATAAGAACCCATATTTGCCAATTGTGTTTTGATTGTATTTATTTACAATCTTGTGAACTTTAAGAAAGGCACTATGTATTACTGAATACTTTTTGTGAAAATAACATTCCTAATTGGGTTTTATCTGTCAGCATTAAAAGTTTTGGGCAGCAGAATAAGCACTTATTGACATTAAGTGGTTCACATAAAGGTGCATCTCATAATATTAGAATATCAGGGAAAAGCTACTTTTTTGTAATTTAATTCAAAAGGTTCCATATAATCTAGATGTATTAGACATGAAGTGATATATTTCAAGCATTATCTTGTGAATGATAATGTAAAATTATTTTGTGACATTTAGTGGTTCACTTTTATAAATACAGAGCATGTTTTATGTTTATGTTGTTAAATTATTTGGTCTCACAAGGCTACAGTGCTGCTTGAAAGTATGTGAACCTCTTGAGCCTTTTCAAATTTGATTTAATTTAACCATTATTAATTCATTCTCATATCCAAAGCTTGGATATCAATAAGCTAACGTTGCAGCTGAAATGTTCTCCACATCACAAGACATGATGTGATACCATCTTTTAAGCACAGTAAATGTTTTTGTCCCAACATGTCAGTACAACTACCCAGAAGTGCTTGTCTATCTACTGGTAGAAAGGCCTAGTGTAAAAAGCGAAGTCTGAACTGAAGCTGGGTAGCTGGTTTTACTATAGTACTGGTGCACCCCCTATAATCTCAGATGCACCCCAAGGCATTCTGTTCTGGAACCGGGCCTGGTCTGGCCCCTCACCTGAGACCACTCTGCCATGGGAGACCCTACCAGGAGCACATGGCTCCAGACAACACAGCCCTCATGTTCACAGGGACACGCAAAGCTCTCCACCACGATAAGGTGACGGTTCCAGGACTCAACTATTGTAAGAATAACCAAGGCTCTCTCTTTACAAATATTGCGATGGGGTGCACTGTAGGCTATCAACCTGTGCTCCTGCCCTGGTATACTTATTTGGGCGTCATAGGCCATTAAAGGGGGGAAAGGCTAAATCAGGCTGTAACTTTCAATTCAATTATTTGTTGTGGCGCTGTGAGAATGTGTTCTGCTTGCCTTCGCATGCGTCTGAATGAGACACATAGATTTTAGACAGCTTGACTCATTTCTGACTGATTGGTTTAGGGAATCCACGTTGCCAATCAATTACGGGTGCGTGAATGAAACAGCTATGATTGGCGGAGCAATACAGGGTGGGAGGGGGTTTGGACGTTATAATTGGACGTCAATAATTGTATGAGGTGGATATTGTGTGATTTCATTGAAAAGGAGATGGTGCTGTTTAGTGTTTGTGAAAAAATCATCACTCATCAAATGTTACATTTTGAATAGTAAATTATAATTTGACTTAAGCCTACCCCCGACTCCAAAGTAGCCTATCCCAGTTTGGGAAAACCTATTTAGCAATAGGATACTTTTAATAGCCTACTAGTTAAAGGATTCAAACCAACATGACAGACTTAATTTTGCTTGACATTTGGTTAAACTTTCTTACTGTTACTCATCATGCTCGGGGAGTTTAAGTACTAAGTACTACTATTTATCAAATGTTCTTAATACATTTAAGAACATTTGATAAATAGGCCTATCTCAAAGCTCATATATTTATTTATTACTTGGGTAGCAATTAAGAATAAGTGGAATAATATTGAATTAATCAATTATAAAGCATTGTTCCAACATGCATACTTAAAATGAATTAATTATCAGCTATAAATTATTAATAAGATAACATGCCAATGGTTTAAAAGAGCATTTATAATGCTATTGATTCAAAAACTATTTGCAATCTGTTAACAATACGTAATAAAACACTAATTATGCTGTAACTTATGATAAGTTCAGGTTGTTAGAAAGCATTTGTAACATTTTTTTGTCTAAGGAAATTCTAAAGTGAGAACCCTTTTGACTTCTTCAACATTGAGATTGGAAAATTAAAGGCTGGTTGATTAATTAATGTTGTTTGGAAGCATGAGTTTAACTTTTACCTGAGATTATCTTAAGCAACTTAACAAAGGCAGTCTAACTATTTGAATACATAATTAAGGAATGGTAATTGCTTGCACATCATTGTTACTCAATTTAAGCTTCATAAATAATTGTATTACTGATTATGAGTGGCTTAGTAATAAGTATGCAGGCAGGAGCAAAACTCCACTCATTACCATGTTATAATGCATCAAGATTGAAATCATTCTGAATTGCTACAAAAACATGTGATTTTTTCAAAAGGCACAACTCGAATGCCAAGGAATATGGATGCTTTTGGATTTATCTTCATTGGTAAGCATTTGTTTCTGAAAGTGTAAATTAAACAAAAGGACACAAAAAATGAATTTTGTTCATTGCAATACCTTACACTAAAGTATTAACTTACAAAAACAATAATTATTCTGATATGTGAATAATCTTCATCCAAAAACTACAGTCCTAGCCATAATAGCTAGCAATGAAGTACAAGCAACAACAACATCTGTAGGACCAACAACAACAGCAACAACTGCAGGACCCACAACAACGACTGCAGGATCAACAACAACAACTGCTGCAACAACGACAACAACTGCTGCACCAACAATGATTGCTGCAACAACAACGACAACCGCTGCACCAATGACAACAACTGCTGCACCAATAACGACAACTGCTGCACCAACGACAACAATTGCAGCACCAAAGATGACAACTGCTGCAATCACAACAACAACAACAACAGGGGGACCAACAGCGACAACTGTGGCACCAACAACAACTGCTGCACCAACAGCGACAACTGTGGCACCAACAACAACTGCTACACAAACAACGACAACTGCTGCACCAACGACAACAACTGCTGCAACAACGACAACAACTGCTGCACCAACGACAACAACTGCGGCACCAAAAACCATGACTGTTGCACCAACGAAAACAACTTTTGCCCCAACGACAACTGCTGTACCAACAACGACAACTGCGGAACCAACAACGACAACTGTGGCACCGACAACCATTGCTGCACAAACAACGACAACTGCTTCACCAACAATAACTGCTGCACAAACAACGTCAACTGCTGGTCCAACAACGACAACTGCTGCAGCAACGACTGCACCAACGACAACAACTGCGGCACCAACAACCACAACTGTTGCACCAACAACAAAAGCTGCAACACCAACGACAACTGCTGCACCAACAACGACAACTGCTGCACCAACGACAACAACTGTTGCACCAACGACAACTGCTGTACCAACAACAACAATTGCAGCACCGACAACAATTGCTGAACCAACGACGACTACTGTTGCACCAACATCAACTGCTGCACCAACAACGACAACTGCTGCACCAACGACGACAACTGCTGCACCAACAACAACAACTGCTGCACCAACAACAACAACTGCTTCACCAACAATAACTGCTGCACAAACAACGACAACTGCTGGACCAACGACGACAACTGCGGAACCAACAACGACAACTGCTGCACCAACAACAACTGCCGCACAAACAACAACAACTGCTTCACCAACAACAACTCTTGCACAAACAACGACAACTGCTGCAGCAACGACAACAACTGCTGCACCAACGACAACAACTGCGGCACCAACAACCACGACTGTTGCACCAACAACAACAACTGCAACACCATCGACAACTGCTGCACCAACAACGACAACTGCTGCACCAACGAAAACAACTTTAGCCCCAACGACAACTGCTGTACCAACAACAACAACTGCTCCACCAACAACTGCTTCACCAACAACGACAACTGCTGGACCAACAACGACAACTGTGGCACCGACAACCATTGCTGCACAAACAACGACAACTGCTTCACCAACAATAACTGCTGCACAAACAACGTCAACTGCTGGTCCAACAACGACAACTGCTGCAGCAACGACTGCACCAACGACAACAACTGCGGCACCAACAACCACAACTGTTGCACCAACAACAACAACTGCAACACCAACGACAACTGCTGCCCCAACAACGACAACTGCTGCACCAATGAAAACAACTGTTGCACCAACAACAACTGCTGTACCAACAACAACTGCAGCACCAACAACAACAACTGCTGCACCAACAACGACAACTGCTGCACCAACAACAACAATTGCAGCACCAATGACCACAACTGCTGCACCAACAACGACAACTGCTGCACCAACAACAACGACTACAGGACCAAAAACAACAACTGCTGCACCAACAACAACAACTGAGGCACCAACAACAATAACTTCTGAACCAACAACTGCGGCTCCAACGACAACAACTGCTGCACCAACAACAACTGCTGCACCAACAACGACAACTGCTGCACCAACGACAACAGCCGCACCAACAACGACAACTGCCGCACCAACAACGACAACTGCCGCACCAACAACAACTGCTGCACCAACAACAACAACAACTGCTGCACCGACAACAACTGATGCACCAACGACAACAATTGCTGAACCAACGACGACTACTGTGGCACCAACATCAACTGCTGCACCAACAACAACTGCTGCACTAACGACAACAACTGCTGCACCAACAACAACAACTGCTGCATCAACAACGACAACTGCTGCACCAACAATGACAACTGCTGCACCAACAATGACAACTGCGGCACCAATGACAACAACTGCTGCAACAACAACCACAACTGATCCACCAACGTCAACTGCTGCACCAACAATGACAACTGCAGCACCAACAACGACAAATTCTAAACCAACAACAACTGCTGCACCAACAACAACAACTACAGCACCAACAACAACTGCTGCACCAACAACAACAACTGCTGCACCAACAACAACAACTACAGCACCAACAACAACAACTGCTGCACCAACAACAACTGCTGCAACAACAACTGCTGCACCAACAACGACAACTGCTGCACCAACGACAACTGCTGCACCAACAACGACAACTCCTGCACCAATGACAACTGCTGCACCAACAACAACAACTGCTGCACCAACAACGACAACTGCTGCACCAACAACGACAACTGCTGCACCAACAACAACTGCTGCACCAACAACAACAACTGCTGCACCGACAACAACTGATGCACCAACGACAACAATTGCTGAACCAACGACGACTACTGTTGCACCAACATCAACTGCTGCACTAACGACAACAACTGCTGCACCAACAACAACAACTGCTGCACCAACAACGACAACTGCTGCACCAACAACGACAACTGCTGCACCAACAACGACAACTGCAGGACCAACAACGACAACTGCTGCACCAACAACGACAACTGCTGCACCAACAGCAACAACTGCAGCACCAACAACTGCCTCACCCACAACTACCAATGCAGCACCAGTGGACCCTCAAGACCCTCCTAAAGTAAACGAAGGTTCTCAAGATGTGTCATTCAGTTTGCAACGCACGTTTGACAACTCTTTCTCAGATTCTACTTCTGCAGAGTTCCAGACATTGGCTGATGAGGTCACAAGAGAGGTGAGAATTTTTTTTTACATTTGCATTAGCCTTACAACAATCACTATTTCCATGCAGCTCATTTCGATAAAAATGATTCGCTTATTTATTGACCTCAGGTAAACAAAGGCTACAAAAAGAGATTTCCTGACACTTTTTCCCGCTCTGTAGTTAGGTCTTTCAGGTAAGCATTTCATTCGATTCCTAAAATGTAATGTTCAACGGTGGTTCAACATTTGTTATACATATTGTATATATATATATATATATATATATAAATATTTGTTATTGACTTCCTTTGTGGTTCTAGGAGCGGCTCAGTCATTGTGGATTTGACTCTGGTCTACACCAACAAAAAAGTTGTTCCGAATGGAACCGTTGCAGTGGAGACACTGACTGAAGCATTAGCCACCGGCACCACCAACCTCAATGTGGACAGTTCTACTATTACCTCGAGTAGGTTCAACACTATATTGACAATTTTAGAGTAAAACCCAGTAGCACTGGCTGTCTTGAATAACACATATATCCTACAGATTAGGATTGATTATGATTGATGAGAACAAAATCTCTACATAGTTTATTCAAACAGCATTAACAACACTAACCCTAACTACTGCAGGACAAACAACAACAACTGCAGCACCAACAACGACAATTGCGGGACCAACGACAACTGCTGCACCAACAACTGCTGCACCAACAACAACTGTGGCACCAACGACAACAACTGCGGCACCAACGACAACAACTGTTGCACCAACGACGACAACTGCTTCACCAACGACAACAGCTGCTTCTCCAACAACCATAACTGCTGCTCGAACAACTGCTGCACCAACAACAACAACTGCTGCACCAACGACAACAACTGCTGCACTAACAACGACAACTGCAGCACCAACAACGACAACTTCTAAACCAACAACGACAACTGCTGCACCAAGAACGACAACTGCGGCACCAACAACAACTGCTGCACCAACAACAACTGCGGCACCAACGACGACAACTGCTCCAACAACTGCTGCCCCAAGAACGACAACTGCTGCTCCAACAACAACAATTGCGGCACCAACAACGACAACTTCTAAACCAACAACGACAACAGCTGCACCAACAACGACAACTGCGGCACCAACAACAACAATTGCTGAACCAACAACAACAACTGCTGCACCAACAACAACTGAGGCAACAACGACAGCTGCTGCTCCAACAACTCATGCACCAACAACAACAACTGCTTCACCAACGACAACAACTGCTGCCCCAACAACGACAACTGCTGCACCAACAACAACTGCAGCACCAACGACAACAACTTCTGTACCAACAAGAACAACTGCTGCATCAACAACAACAACTGCTGCACCAACGACAACAACTGCTGCACCAACGACAACAACTGCGGCACCAATGACAACAACTGCTGCACCAACATCCACAACTGCTGCACCAACAACAACTGAGGCAACAACGACAGCTGCTGCTCCAACAACTGATGCACCAACAACAACAACTGCTTCACCAACGACAACAACTGCTGCCCCAACAACGACAACTGCTGCACCAACAACAACTGCAGCACCAACGACAACAACTTCTGTACCAACAAGAACAACTGCTGCATCAACAAGAACAACTGCTGCACCAACGACAACAACTGCTGCACCAACGACAACAACTGCGGCACCAATGACAACCACTGCTGCACCAAGAACCACAACTGCTGCACCAACAATGACAACTGCTGCACCAACAACGACAACTGCGGCATCAATGACAACAACTGCTGCACCAACAACCACAACTGCTGCACCAACGTCAACTGCTGCACCAACAACGACAACTGCAGCAACAACAACGACAACTTCTAAACCAACAACAACTGCTGCACCAACAACAACAACTACAGCACCAACAACAACAACTGCTGCACCAACAACAACAACTGCTGCACCAACAACAACAACTACAGCACCAACAACAACAACTGATGCACCAACAACAACAACTGCTGCAACAACAACTGCTGCACCAACAACGACAACTGCTGCACCAACAACGACAACTGCTGCACCAACAACGACAACTACTGCACCAACAACGACAACTGCTGCACCAACAACAACAACTGCTGCACCAACAATGACAACTGCTGCACCAACAACAACTGCTGCACCAACAACAACAACAACTGCTGCACCGACAACAACTGATGCACCAACGACAACAATTGCTGAACCAACGACGACTACTGTTGCACCAACATCAACTGCTGCACCAACAACAACTGCTGCACTAACGACAACAACTGCTGCACCAACAACAACTGCTGCACCAACAACGACAACTGCTGCACCAACAATGACAACTGCTGCACCAACAACGACAACTGCGGCACCAATGACAACAACTGCTGCAACAACAACCACAACTGATCCACCAACGTCAACTGCTGCACCAACAACGACAACTGCAGCACCAACAATGACAAATTCTAAACCAACAACAACTTCTGCACCAACAACAACAACTATAGCACCAACAACAACTGCTGCACCAACAACAACTGCTGCACCAACAACAACAACTACAGCACCAACAACAACAACTGCTGCACCAACAACAACTGCTGCAACAACAACGACAACTGCTGCACCAACAACGACAACTGCTGCACCAACGACAACTGCTGCACCAACAACGACAACTCCTGCACCAACGACAACTGCTGCACCAACAACAACAACTGCTGCACCAACAACGACAACTGCTGCACCAACAACGACAACTGCTGCACCAACAACAACTGCTGCACCAACAACAACAACTGCTGCACCGACAACAACTGATGCACCAACGACAACAATTGCTGAACCAACGACGACTACTGTTGCACCAACATCAACTGCTGCACTAACGACAACAACTGCTGCACCAACAACAACAATTGCTGCACCAACAACGACAACTGCTGCACCAACAACGACAACTGCTGCACCAACAACGACAACTGCTGCACCAACAACGACAACTGAAGGACCAACAACGACAACTGCTGCACCAACAACGACAACTGCTGCACCAACAGCTACAACTGCAGCACCAACAACTGCCTCACCCACAACTACCAATGCAGCACCAGTGGACCCTCAAGACCCTCCTAAAGTAAACGAAGGTTCTCAAGATGTGTCATTCAGTTTGCAACGCACGTTTGACAACTCTTTCTCAGATTCTACTTCTGCAGAGTTCCAGACATTGGCTGATGAAGTCACAAGAGAGGTGAGAATTTTTTTTCTACATTTGCATTAGCCTTACAACAATCACTATTTCCATGCAGCTCATTTCGATGAAAATGATTTGCTTATTTATTGACCTCAGGTAAACAAAGGCTACAAAAAGAGATTTCCTGACACTTTTTCCCGCTCTGTAGTTAGGGCTTTCAGGTAAGCATTTCATTTGATTCCTAAAATGTAATGTTCAACGGTGGTTCAACATTTGTTATACATATTGTATATATATATATATATATATATAAATATTTGTTGTTGACTTCCTTTGTGGTTCTAGGAGCGGCTCAGTCATTGTGGATTTGACTCTGGTCTACACCAACAAAAAAGTTGTTCCGAATGGAACTGTTGCAGTGGAGACACTGACTGAAGCATTAGCCACCGGCACCACCAACCTTAATGTGGACAGTTCTACTATTACCTCGAGTAGGTTCAACACTATATTGACAATTTTAGAGTAAAACCCAGTAGCACTGGCTGTCTTGAATAACACATATCTCCTACAGATTAGGATTGATTATGATTGATGAGAACAAATTCTCTACATAGTTTATTCAAACAGCATTAACAACACTAACCCTAACTACTGCAGGACAAACAACAACAACTGCAGCACCAACAACGACAACTGCGGGACCAACAACGACAACTGCTGCACCAATAACTGCTGCACCAACAACAACAACTGCTGCACCAACAACAACTGCGGCACCAACGACAACAACTGTTGCACCAACGACGACAACTGCTTCACCAACGACAACAACTGCTTCCCCAACAACCATAACTGCTGCTCGAACAACTGCTGCACCAACAACAACAACTGCGGCACCAATAACAGCAACTGCTGCACCAACAACG
Source organism: Micromesistius poutassou (assembly GCF_964030765.1). Classification (NCBI taxonomy): domain Eukaryota; kingdom Metazoa; phylum Chordata; class Actinopteri; order Gadiformes; family Gadidae; genus Micromesistius; species Micromesistius poutassou. The sequence goes on along the minus strand of NC_140273.1, from coordinate 8,393,979 downwards.
ACAACTTCTAAACCAACAACGACAACTGCTGCACCAAGAACGACAACTGCGGCACCAACAACAACTGCTGCACCAACAACAACTGCGGCACCAACGACGACAACTGCTCCAACAACTGCTGCCCCAAGAACGACAACTGCTGCTCCAACAACAACAATTGCGGCACCAACAATGACAACTTCTAAACCAACAACGACAACAGCTGCACCAACAACGACAACTGCGGCACCAACAACAACAATTGCTGAACCAACAACAACAACTGCTGCACCAACAACAACTGAGGCAACAACGACAGCTGCTGCTCCAACAACTCATGCACCAACGACATCAATTGCTGAACCAACGACGACTACTGTTGCACCAACATCAACTGCTGCACCAACAACGACAACTGCTGCACCAACGACGACAACTGCTGCACCAACAACAACAACTGCTGCACCAACAACGACAACTGCTGCACCAACAACGACAACTGCTGCACCAACGACAACTGCTGCACCAACAACGACAACTGCTGCACCAACGACAACTGCTGCACCAACAACAACTGCTGCACCAACAACGACAACTGCTGCACCAACAACAACTGATGCACCAACAACAACTGCTGCACCGACAACAACTGATGCACCAACGACAACAATTGCTGAACCAACGACGACTACTGTTGCACCAACATCAACTGCTGCACCAACAACAACTGCTGCACTAACGACAACAACTGCTGCACCAACAACGACAACTGCTGCACCAACAACGACAACTGCTGCACCAACAACAACAACTGCAGCACCAACAACTGCCTCACCCACAACTACCAATGCAGCACCAGTGGACCCTCAAGACCCTCCTAAAGTAAACGAAGGTTCTCAAGATGTGTCATTCAGTTTGCAACGCACGTTTGACAACTCTTTCTCAGATTCTACTTCTGCAGAGTTCCAGACATTGGCTGATGAAGTCACAAGAGAGGTGAGAATTTTTTTTTTACATTTGCATTAGCCTTACAACAATCACTATTTCCATGCAGCTCATTTCGATAAAAATGATTTGCTTATTTATTGACCTCAGGTAAACAAAGGCTACAAAAAGAGATTTCCTAACACTTTTTCCCGCTCTGTAGTTAGGTCTTTCAGGTAAGCATTTCATTAGATTCCTAAAATGTAATGTTCAACGGTGGTTCAACATTTGTTATACATATTGTATATATATATATTTGTTATTGACTTCCTTTGTGGCTCTAGGAGCGGCTCAGTCATTGTGGATTTGACTCTGGTCTACACCAACAAAAAAGTTGTTCCGAATGAAACCGTTGCAGTGGAGACACTGACTGAAGCATTAGCCACCGGCACCACCAACCTCAATGTGGACAGTTCTACTATTACCTCGAGTAGGTTCAACACTATATTGACAATTTTAGAGTAAAACCCAGTAGCACTGGCTGTCTTGAATAACACATATATCCTACAGATTAGGATTGATTATGATTGATGAGAACAAATTCTCTACATAGTTTATTCAAACAGCATTAACAACACTAACCCTAACTACTGCAGGACAAACAACAACAACTGCAGCACCAACAACGACAACTGCGGGACCAACAACGACAACTGCTGCACCAACAACTGCTGCACCAACAACAACAACTGCTGCACCAACAACAACTGCGGCACCAACGACAACAACTGTTGCACCAACGACGACAACTGCTTCACCAACGACAACAACTGCTTCCCCAACGACAACTGCTGCACCAACAACGACAACTGCGGCACCAACAACAACTGCTGCACCAACAACAACTGCGGCACCAACGACGACAACTGCTCCAACAACTGCTGCCCCAAGAACGACAACTGCTGCTCCAACAACAACAATTGCGGCACCAACGACAACTTCTAAACCAACAACGACAACAGCTGCACCAACAACGACAACTGCGGCACCAACATCAACAATTGCTGAACCAACAACAACAACTGCTGCACCAACAACAACTGCGGCAACAACGAGAACTGCTGCTCCAACAACTGATGCACCAACAACAACAACTGCTTCACCAACGACAACAACTGCTGCCCCAACAACGACAACTGCTGCTCCAACAACAACAATTGCGGCACCAACAACGACAACTTCTAAACCAACAATGACAACAGCTGCACCAACAACTGCGGCACCAACAACCATAACTGCGGCACCAACAACAACTGCGACACCAACGACAAATGCTGCACCAACAACGACAACTGCAGCACCAACGACAACAACAACTGCAGCACCAACGACAACAACTTCTGTACCAACAACGACAACTGCTGCATCAACGACCACAACTGTGGCACCAACGACAACGACAACTGCTGCACAAACAACAACTGCTGCATCAACAACAACTGCTGCACCAACGACAACAACTGCTGCACCAACGACAACAACTGCTTCACCAACAACGACAACTGCGGCACTAACAACGACTACTGCTGCACCAACAACGACATCTGCTGCGCCAACAACCACAACTGCAGCACCAACAACAACTGCAGCACCAACGACAACAACTGCTGCACCGACAACCACAACTGCGGCACCAACAACCATAACTGATGCACCAACAACAACTGCTTCACCAACGACAACAACTGCTGCCCCAACAATGACAACTGCTGCACCAACAATAACTGCAGCACCAACGACAACAACAACTGCAGCACCAACGACAACAACTTCTGTACCAACAACGACAACAACTGCGTCAACGACAATAATAATGACAACTTCTGGACCAACAAAGACAACTGCGGCACCAACAACAACTGCTGCAACAACAACAACAACTGCTGCGTCTACTACAACAACTGCTGCACCAACAACCACAACTGCTGCTCCAACAACTGCTGTACCAACAACAACTGCTGCAGCAATGACGACAACTGCTGCACCAACAACAACAACTGCTTCACCAACAATAACTGCTGCACAAACAACGACAACTGCTGGACCAACAACGACAACTGCGGAACCAACAACGACAACTGTGGCACCAAAAATAACTGCTGCACAAACAACGACAACTGCTGCAGCAACGACAACAACTGCTGCACCAACGACAACAACTGCGGCACCAACAACCACAACTGTTGCACCAACAACAACAACTGTAACACCAACGACAACTGCTGCACCAACAATGACAACTGCTGCACCAATGACAACAACTGTTGCACCAACAACCACAACTGCTGCACCAACGACAACTGCAGCACCAACGACAACAACTGTTGCACCAACAACAACTGCAGCACCATCGACAACAACTGCTGCACCGACAACCACAACTGCGGCACCAACAACAACAACTGCTTCACCAAAAACGAGAACTGCGGAACCAACAACCATAATTGTGGCACCAACAACGACAACTGGGACACCAACGACAACTGCTGCACCAACAACGACAACTGCTCCACCAACAACAACAACTGCAGCACCAACGACAACAACTGCAGCACCAACGACAACAACTTCTGCACCAACAACAACAACTGCTGCTCCAACAACTGCTGCACCAACAACTGCTGCACCAACGACAACTGCTGCACCAACAATGACAACTGCTGCACCAATGACAACAACTGTTGCACCAACAACCACAACTGCTGCACCAACGACAACTGCAGCACCAACGACAACAACTGTTGCACCAACAACAACTGCAGCACCATCGACAACAACTGCTGCACCGACAACCACAACTGCGGCACCAACAACAACAACTGCTTCACCAAAAACGAGAACTGCGGAACCAACAACCATAATTGTGGCACCAACAACGACAACTGGGACACCAACGACAACTGCTGCACCAACAACGACAACTACAGCACCAACAACAACTGCTGCACCAACAACAACAACTACAGCACCAACAACAACTGCTGCACCAACAACAACAACTGCTGCACCAACAACAACAACTACAGCACCAACAACAACAACTGCTGCACCAACAACAACTGCTGCAACAACAACTGCTGCACCAACAACGACAACTGCTGCACCAACGACAACTGCTGCACCAACAACGACAACTCCTGCACCAATGACAACTGCTGCACCAACAACAACAACTGCTGCACCAACAACGACAACTGCTGCACCAACAACGACAACTGCTGCACCAACAACAACTGCTGCACCAACAACAACAACTGCTGCACCGACAACAACTGATGCACCAACGACAACAATTGCTGAACCAACGACGACTACTGTTGCACCAACATCAACTGCTGCACTAACGACAACAACTGCTGCACCAACAACAACAACTGCTGCACCAACAACGACAACTGCTGCACCAACAACGACAACTGCTGCACCAACAACGACAACTGCAGGACCAACAACGACAACTGCTGCACCAACAACGACAACTGCTGCACCAACAGCAACAACTGCAGCACCAACAACTGCCTCACCCACAACTACCAATGCAGCACCAGTGGACCCTCAAGACCCTCCTAAAGTAAACGAAGGTTCTCAAGATGTGTCATTCAGTTTGCAACGCACGTTTGACAACTCTTTCTCAGATTCTACTTCTGCAGAGTTCCAGACATTGGCTGATGAGGTCACAAGAGAGGTGAGAATTTTTTTTTACATTTGCATTAGCCTTACAACAATCACTATTTCCATGCAGCTCATTTCGATAAAAATGATTCGCTTATTTATTGACCTCAGGTAAACAAAGGCTACAAAAAGAGATTTCCTGACACTTTTTCCCGCTCTGTAGTTAGGTCTTTCAGGTAAGCATTTCATTCGATTCCTAAAATGTAATGTTCAACGGTGGTTCAACATTTGTTATACATATTGTATATATATATATATATATATATATAAATATTTGTTATTGACTTCCTTTGTGGTTCTAGGAGCGGCTCAGTCATTGTGGATTTGACTCTGGTCTACACCAACAAAAAAGTTGTTCCGAATGGAACCGTTGCAGTGGAGACACTGACTGAAGCATTAGCCACCGGCACCACCAACCTCAATGTGGACAGTTCTACTATTACCTCGAGTAGGTTCAACACTATATTGACAATTTTAGAGTAAAACCCAGTAGCACTGGCTGTCTTGAATAACACATATATCCTACAGATTAGGATTGATTATGATTGATGAGAACAAAATCTCTACATAGTTTATTCAAACAGCATTAACAACACTAACCCTAACTACTGCAGGACAAACAACAACAACTGCAGCACCAACAACGACAATTGCGGGACCAACGACAACTGCTGCACCAACAACTGCTGCACCAACAACAACTGTGGCACCAACGACAACAACTGCGGCACCAACGACAACAACTGTTGCACCAACGACGACAACTGCTTCACCAACGACAACAGCTGCTTCTCCAACAACCATAACTGCTGCTCGAACAACTGCTGCACCAACAACAACAACTGCTGCACCAACGACAACAACTGCTGCACTAACAACGACAACTGCAGCACCAACAACGACAACTTCTAAACCAACAACGACAACTGCTGCACCAAGAACGACAACTGCGGCACCAACAACAACTGCTGCACCAACAACAACTGCGGCACCAACGACGACAACTGCTCCAACAACTGCTGCCCCAAGAACGACAACTGCTGCTCCAACAACAACAATTGCGGCACCAACAACGACAACTTCTAAACCAACAACGACAACAGCTGCACCAACAACGACAACTGCGGCACCAACAACAACAATTGCTGAACCAACAACAACAACTGCTGCACCAACAACAACTGAGGCAACAACGACAGCTGCTGCTCCAACAACTCATGCACCAACAACAACAACTGCTTCACCAACGACAACAACTGCTGCCCCAACAACGACAACTGCTGCACCAACAACAACTGCAGCACCAACGACAACAACTTCTGTACCAACAAGAACAACTGCTGCATCAACAACAACAACTGCTGCACCAACGACAACAACTGCTGCACCAACGACAACAACTGCGGCACCAATGACAACAACTGCTGCACCAACATCCACAACTGCTGCACCAACAACAACTGAGGCAACAACGACAGCTGCTGCTCCAACAACTGATGCACCAACAACAACAACTGCTTCACCAACGACAACAACTGCTGCCCCAACAACGACAACTGCTGCACCAACAACAACTGCAGCACCAACGACAACAACTTCTGTACCAACAAGAACAACTGCTGCATCAACAAGAACAACTGCTGCACCAACGACAACAACTGCTGCACCAACGACAACAACTGCGGCACCAATGACAACCACTGCTGCACCAAGAACCACAACTGCTGCACCAACAATGACAACTGCTGCACCAACAACGACAACTGCGGCATCAATGACAACAACTGCTGCACCAACAACCACAACTGCTGCACCAACGTCAACTGCTGCACCAACAACGACAACTGCAGCAACAACAACGACAACTTCTAAACCAACAACAACTGCTGCACCAACAACAACAACTACAGCACCAACAACAACAACTGCTGCACCAACAACAACAACTGCTGCACCAACAACAACAACTACAGCACCAACAACAACAACTGATGCACCAACAACAACAACTGCTGCAACAACAACTGCTGCACCAACAACGACAACTGCTGCACCAACAACGACAACTGCTGCACCAACAACGACAACTACTGCACCAACAACGACAACTGCTGCACCAACAACAACAACTGCTGCACCAACAATGACAACTGCTGCACCAACAACAACTGCTGCACCAACAACAACAACAACTGCTGCACCGACAACAACTGATGCACCAACGACAACAATTGCTGAACCAACGACGACTACTGTTGCACCAACATCAACTGCTGCACCAACAACAACTGCTGCACTAACGACAACAACTGCTGCACCAACAACAACTGCTGCACCAACAACGACAACTGCTGCACCAACAATGACAACTGCTGCACCAACAACGACAACTGCGGCACCAATGACAACAACTGCTGCAACAACAACCACAACTGATCCACCAACGTCAACTGCTGCACCAACAACGACAACTGCAGCACCAACAATGACAAATTCTAAACCAACAACAACTTCTGCACCAACAACAACAACTATAGCACCAACAACAACTGCTGCACCAACAACAACTGCTGCACCAACAACAACAACTACAGCACCAACAACAACAACTGCTGCACCAACAACAACTGCTGCAACAACAACGACAACTGCTGCACCAACAACGACAACTGCTGCACCAACGACAACTGCTGCACCAACAACGACAACTCCTGCACCAACGACAACTGCTGCACCAACAACAACAACTGCTGCACCAACAACGACAACTGCTGCACCAACAACGACAACTGCTGCACCAACAACAACTGCTGCACCAACAACAACAACTGCTGCACCGACAACAACTGATGCACCAACGACAACAATTGCTGAACCAACGACGACTACTGTTGCACCAACATCAACTGCTGCACTAACGACAACAACTGCTGCACCAACAACAACAATTGCTGCACCAACAACGACAACTGCTGCACCAACAACGACAACTGCTGCACCAACAACGACAACTGCTGCACCAACAACGACAACTGAAGGACCAACAACGACAACTGCTGCACCAACAACGACAACTGCTGCACCAACAGCTACAACTGCAGCACCAACAACTGCCTCACCCACAACTACCAATGCAGCACCAGTGGACCCTCAAGACCCTCCTAAAGTAAACGAAGGTTCTCAAGATGTGTCATTCAGTTTGCAACGCACGTTTGACAACTCTTTCTCAGATTCTACTTCTGCAGAGTTCCAGACATTGGCTGATGAAGTCACAAGAGAGGTGAGAATTTTTTTTCTACATTTGCATTAGCCTTACAACAATCACTATTTCCATGCAGCTCATTTCGATGAAAATGATTTGCTTATTTATTGACCTCAGGTAAACAAAGGCTACAAAAAGAGATTTCCTGACACTTTTTCCCGCTCTGTAGTTAGGGCTTTCAGGTAAGCATTTCATTTGATTCCTAAAATGTAATGTTCAACGGTGGTTCAACATTTGTTATACATATTGTATATATATATATATATATATATAAATATTTGTTGTTGACTTCCTTTGTGGTTCTAGGAGCGGCTCAGTCATTGTGGATTTGACTCTGGTCTACACCAACAAAAAAGTTGTTCCGAATGGAACTGTTGCAGTGGAGACACTGACTGAAGCATTAGCCACCGGCACCACCAACCTTAATGTGGACAGTTCTACTATTACCTCGAGTAGGTTCAACACTATATTGACAATTTTAGAGTAAAACCCAGTAGCACTGGCTGTCTTGAATAACACATATCTCCTACAGATTAGGATTGATTATGATTGATGAGAACAAATTCTCTACATAGTTTATTCAAACAGCATTAACAACACTAACCCTAACTACTGCAGGACAAACAACAACAACTGCAGCACCAACAACGACAACTGCGGGACCAACAACGACAACTGCTGCACCAATAACTGCTGCACCAACAACAACAACTGCTGCACCAACAACAACTGCGGCACCAACGACAACAACTGTTGCACCAACGACGACAACTGCTTCACCAACGACAACAACTGCTTCCCCAACAACCATAACTGCTGCTCGAACAACTGCTGCACCAACAACAACAACTGCGGCACCAATAACAGCAACTGCTGCACCAACAACGACAACTTCTAAACCAACAACGACAACTGCTGCACCAAGAACGACAACTGCGGCACCAACAACAACTGCTGCACCAACAACAACTGCGGCACCAACGACGACAACTGCTCCAACAACTGCTGCCCCAAGAACGACAACTGCTGCTCCAACAACAACAATTGCGGCACCAACAATGACAACTTCTAAACCAACAACGACAACAGCTGCACCAACAACGACAACTGCGGCACCAACAACAACAATTGCTGAACCAACAACAACAACTGCTGCACCAACAACAACTGAGGCAACAACGACAGCTGCTGCTCCAACAACTCATGCACCAACGACATCAATTGCTGAACCAACGACGACTACTGTTGCACCAACATCAACTGCTGCACCAACAACGACAACTGCTGCACCAACGACGACAACTGCTGCACCAACAACAACAACTGCTGCACCAACAACGACAACTGCTGCACCAACAACGACAACTGCTGCACCAACGACAACTGCTGCACCAACAACGACAACTGCTGCACCAACGACAACTGCTGCACCAACAACAACTGCTGCACCAACAACGACAACTGCTGCACCAACAACAACTGATGCACCAACAACAACTGCTGCACCGACAACAACTGATGCACCAACGACAACAATTGCTGAACCAACGACGACTACTGTTGCACCAACATCAACTGCTGCACCAACAACAACTGCTGCACTAACGACAACAACTGCTGCACCAACAACGACAACTGCTGCACCAACAACGACAACTGCTGCACCAACAACAACAACTGCAGCACCAACAACTGCCTCACCCACAACTACCAATGCAGCACCAGTGGACCCTCAAGACCCTCCTAAAGTAAACGAAGGTTCTCAAGATGTGTCATTCAGTTTGCAACGCACGTTTGACAACTCTTTCTCAGATTCTACTTCTGCAGAGTTCCAGACATTGGCTGATGAAGTCACAAGAGAGGTGAGAATTTTTTTTTTACATTTGCATTAGCCTTACAACAATCACTATTTCCATGCAGCTCATTTCGATAAAAATGATTTGCTTATTTATTGACCTCAGGTAAACAAAGGCTACAAAAAGAGATTTCCTAACACTTTTTCCCGCTCTGTAGTTAGGTCTTTCAGGTAAGCATTTCATTAGATTCCTAAAATGTAATGTTCAACGGTGGTTCAACATTTGTTATACATATTGTATATATATATATTTGTTATTGACTTCCTTTGTGGCTCTAGGAGCGGCTCAGTCATTGTGGATTTGACTCTGGTCTACACCAACAAAAAAGTTGTTCCGAATGAAACCGTTGCAGTGGAGACACTGACTGAAGCATTAGCCACCGGCACCACCAACCTCAATGTGGACAGTTCTACTATTACCTCGAGTAGGTTCAACACTATATTGACAATTTTAGAGTAAAACCCAGTAGCACTGGCTGTCTTGAATAACACATATATCCTACAGATTAGGATTGATTATGATTGATGAGAACAAATTCTCTACATAGTTTATTCAAACAGCATTAACAACACTAACCCTAACTACTGCAGGACAAACAACAACAACTGCAGCACCAACAACGACAACTGCGGGACCAACAACGACAACTGCTGCACCAACAACTGCTGCACCAACAACAACAACTGCTGCACCAACAACAACTGCGGCACCAACGACAACAACTGTTGCACCAACGACGACAACTGCTTCACCAACGACAACAACTGCTTCCCCAACGACAACTGCTGCACCAACAACGACAACTGCGGCACCAACAACAACTGCTGCACCAACAACAACTGCGGCACCAACGACGACAACTGCTCCAACAACTGCTGCCCCAAGAACGACAACTGCTGCTCCAACAACAACAATTGCGGCACCAACGACAACTTCTAAACCAACAACGACAACAGCTGCACCAACAACGACAACTGCGGCACCAACATCAACAATTGCTGAACCAACAACAACAACTGCTGCACCAACAACAACTGCGGCAACAACGAGAACTGCTGCTCCAACAACTGATGCACCAACAACAACAACTGCTTCACCAACGACAACAACTGCTGCCCCAACAACGACAACTGCTGCTCCAACAACAACAATTGCGGCACCAACAACGACAACTTCTAAACCAACAATGACAACAGCTGCACCAACAACTGCGGCACCAACAACCATAACTGCGGCACCAACAACAACTGCGACACCAACGACAAATGCTGCACCAACAACGACAACTGCAGCACCAACGACAACAACAACTGCAGCACCAACGACAACAACTTCTGTACCAACAACGACAACTGCTGCATCAACGACCACAACTGTGGCACCAACGACAACGACAACTGCTGCACAAACAACAACTGCTGCATCAACAACAACTGCTGCACCAACGACAACAACTGCTGCACCAACGACAACAACTGCTTCACCAACAACGACAACTGCGGCACTAACAACGACTACTGCTGCACCAACAACGACATCTGCTGCGCCAACAACCACAACTGCAGCACCAACAACAACTGCAGCACCAACGACAACAACTGCTGCACCGACAACCACAACTGCGGCACCAACAACCATAACTGATGCACCAACAACAACTGCTTCACCAACGACAACAACTGCTGCCCCAACAATGACAACTGCTGCACCAACAATAACTGCAGCACCAACGACAACAACAACTGCAGCACCAACGACAACAACTTCTGTACCAACAACGACAACAACTGCGTCAACGACAATAATAATGACAACTTCTGGACCAACAAAGACAACTGCGGCACCAACAACAACTGCTGCAACAACAACAACAACTGCTGCGTCTACTACAACAACTGCTGCACCAACAACCACAACTGCTGCTCCAACAACTGCTGTACCAACAACAACTGCTGCAGCAATGACGACAACTGCTGCACCAACAACAACAACTGCTTCACCAACAATAACTGCTGCACAAACAACGACAACTGCTGGACCAACAACGACAACTGCGGAACCAACAACGACAACTGTGGCACCAAAAATAACTGCTGCACAAACAACGACAACTGCTGCAGCAACGACAACAACTGCTGCACCAACGACAACAACTGCGGCACCAACAACCACAACTGTTGCACCAACAACAACAACTGTAACACCAACGACAACTGCTGCACCAACAATGACAACTGCTGCACCAATGACAACAACTGTTGCACCAACAACCACAACTGCTGCACCAACGACAACTGCAGCACCAACGACAACAACTGTTGCACCAACAACAACTGCAGCACCATCGACAACAACTGCTGCACCGACAACCACAACTGCGGCACCAACAACAACAACTGCTTCACCAAAAACGAGAACTGCGGAACCAACAACCATAATTGTGGCACCAACAACGACAACTGGGACACCAACGACAACTGCTGCACCAACAACGACAACTGCTCCACCAACAACAACAACTGCAGCACCAACGACAACAACTGCAGCACCAACGACAACAACTTCTGCACCAACAACAACAACTGCTGCTCCAACAACTGCTGCACCAACAACTGCTGCACCAACGACAACTGCTGCACCAACAATGACAACTGCTGCACCAATGACAACAACTGTTGCACCAACAACCACAACTGCTGCACCAACGACAACTGCAGCACCAACGACAACAACTGTTGCACCAACAACAACTGCAGCACCATCGACAACAACTGCTGCACCGACAACCACAACTGCGGCACCAACAACAACAACTGCTTCACCAAAAACGAGAACTGCGGAACCAACAACCATAATTGTGGCACCAACAACGACAACTGGGACACCAACGACAACTGCTGCACCAACAACGACAACTGCTCCACCAACAACAACAACTGCAGCACCAACGACAACAACTGCAGCACCAACGACAACAACTTCTGCACCAACAACAACAACTGCTGCTCCAACAACTGCTGCACCAACAACTGCTGCACCAACGACAACTGCTGCACCAACAACGACAACTGCGGCACCAACAACAACTGCTGCACCAACAACAACTGCGGCACCAACGACGACAACTGCTCCAACAACTGCTGCCCCAAGAACGACAACTGCTGCTCCAACAACAACAATTGCGGCACCAACGACAACTTCTAAACCAACAACGACAACAGCTGCACCAACAACGACAACTGCGGCACCAACATCAACAATTGCTGAACCAACAACAACAACTGCTGCACCAACAACAACTGCGGCAACAACGAGAACTGCTGCTCCAACAACTGATGCACCAACAACAACTGCTTCACCAACGACAACAACTGCTGCCCCAACAACGACAACTGCTGCTCTAACAACAACAATTGCGGCACCAACAACGACAACTTCTAAACCAACAACGACAACAGCTGCACCAACAACTGCGGCACCAACAACCATAACTGCGGCACCAACAACAACTGCGACACCAACGACAAATGCTGCACCAACAACGACAACTGCAGCACCAACGACAACAACAACTGCAGCACCAACGACAACAACTTCTGTACTAACAACGACAACTGCTGCATCAACGACCACAACTGTGGCACCAACGACAACAACGACAACTGCTGCACAAACAACAACTGCTGCATCAACAACAACTGCTGCACCAACGACAACAACTGCTGCACCAACGACAACAACTGCTTCACCAACAACGACAACTGCGGCACTAACAACGACTACTGCTGCACCAACAACGACATCTGCTGCGCCAACAACCACAACTGCAGCACCAACAACAACTGCAGCACCAACGACAACAACTGCTGCACCGACAACCACAACTGCGGCACCAACAACCATAACTGATGCACCAACAACAACTGCTTCACCAACGACAACAACTGCTGCCCCAACAATGACAACTGCTGCACCAACAATAACTGCAGCACCAACGACAACAACAACTGCAGCACCAACGACGACAACTTCTGTACCAACAACGACAACAACTGCGTCAACGACAATAATAATGACAACTTCTGGACCAACAAAGACAACTGCGGCACCAACAACAACTGCTGCAACAACAACAACAACTGCTGCGTCTACTACAACAACTGCTGCACCAACAACCACAACTGCTGCTCCAACAACTGCTGTACCAACAACAACTGCTGCAGCAATGACGACAACTGCTGCACCAACAACAACAACTGCTTCACCAACAATAACTGCTGCACAAACAACGACAACTGCTGGACCAACAACGACAACTGCGGAACCAACAAGGACAACTGTGGCACCAAAAATAACTGCTGCACAAACAACGACAACTGCTGCAGCAACGACAACAACTGCTGCACCAACGACAACAACTGCGGCACCAACAACCACAACTGTTGCACCAACAACAACAACTGTAACACCAACGACAACTGCTGCACCAACAATGACAACTGCTGCACCAATGACAACAACTGTTGCACCAACAACCACAACTGCTGCACCAACGACAACTGCAGCACCAACGACAACAACTGTTGCACCAACAACAACTGCAGCACCATCGACTACAACTGCTGCACCGACAACCACAACTGCGGCACCAACAACAACAACTGCTTCACCAAAAACGACAACTGCGGCACCAACAACCATAATTGTGGCACCAACAACGACAACTGGGACACCAACGACAACTGCTGCACCAACAACGACAACTGCTCCACCAACAACAACAACTGCAGCACCAACGACAACAACTGCAGCACCAACGACAACAACTTCTGCACCAACAACAACAACTGCTGCTCCAACAACTGCTGCACCAACAACAACTGCTGCACCAACAACGACAACTGCTGCACCAACGACGACAACTGCTGCACCAACAACAACTGCTGCACCAACAACAACGACTGCTTCACCAACAATAACTGCTGCACAAACAACGACAACTGCTGGACCAACAACGACAACTGCTGCACCAATAACAACTGCCGCACAAACAACAACAACTGCTTCACCAACAATAACTGCTGCACAAATAACGACAACTGCTGCAGCAACGACAACAACTGCTGCACCAACGACAACAACTGCAACACCATCGACAACTGCTGCACCAACAACGACAACTGCTGCACCAACGACGACAACTGCTGCACCAACAACAACTGCTGCACCAACAACAACGACTGCTTCACCAACAATAACTGCTGCACAAACAACGACAACTGCTGGACCAACAACGACAACTGCTGCACCAATAACAACTGCCGCACAAACAACAACAACTGCTTCACCAACAATAACTGCTGCACAAATAACGACAACTGCTGCAGCAACGACAACAACTGCTGCACCAACGACAACAACTGCAACACCATCGACAACTGCTGCACCAACAACGACAACTGCTGCACCAACGACTGCTTCACCAACAACGACAATTGCAGCACCAACGATAACTGATGCACCAACAAGGACAACTGCGGAACCAACAACGACAACTGTGGCACCAACAATAACTGCTGCACAAACAACGACAACTGCTGCAGCAACGACAACAACTGCTGCACCAACGACAACAACTGCGGCACCAACAACCACAACTGTTGCACCAACGACAACAACTGCGGCACCAACAACCACAACTGTTGCACCAAAAACAACAACTGTAACACCAACGACAACTGCTGCACCAACAACGACAACTGCTGCACCAATGACAACAACTGCTGCACCAACAACCACAACTGTAGCACCACCGACAACAACGGCAACTGCTGCACAAACAATGACAACTTCTGGACCAACAAAGACAATTGCGGCACCAACAACAACTGCTGCAACAACGACAACAACTGCTGCGTCTACTACAACAACTGCTGCACCAACAACCACAACTGCTGCTCCAACAACTGCTGTACCAACAACAACTGCTGCAGCAATGACGACAACTGCTGCACCAACAACAACAACTGCTTCACCAACAATAACTGCAGCACAAACAACGACAACTGCTGGACCAACAACGACAACTGCGGAACCAACAACGACAAATGTGGCACCACCAATAACTGCTGCACAAACAACGACAACTGCTGCAGCAACGACAACAACTGCTGCACCAACAACAACAACTGCGGCACCAACAACCACAACTGTTGCACCAACAACAACAACTGTAACACCAACGACAACAGCTGAACCAACAACGACAACTGCGGCACCAACATCAACAATTGCTGCACCAACAACAACTGCGGAAACAACGAGAACTGCTGCTCCAACAACTGATGCACCAACAACAACTGCTTCACCAACGACAACAACTGCTGCCCCAACAACGACAACTGCTGCCCCAACAACAACTGCAGCAGCAACGACAACAACTTCTGTACCAACAAGAACAACTGCTGCATCAACAACAAAAACTGCTGCACCAACGACAACAACTGCTGCACCAACGACAACAACTGCGGCACCAATGACAACAACTGCTGCACCAACGACAACAACTGCGGCACCAATGACAACAACTGCTGCACCAACATCCACAACTGCTGCACCAACAACAACTGAGGCAACAACGACAGCTGCTGCTCCAACAACTGATGCACCAACAACAACAACTGCTTCACCAATGACAACAACTGCTGCCCCAACAACGACAACTGCTGCACCAACAACAACTGCAGCACCAACGACAACAACTTCTGTACCAACAAGAACAACTGCTGCATCAACAAGAACAACTGCTGCACCAACGACAACAACTGCTGCACCAACGACAACAACTGCGGCATCAATGACAACAACTGCTGCACCAAGAACCACAACTGCTGCACCAACAATGACAACTGCTGCACCAACAACGACAACTGCGGCATCAATGACAACAACTGCTGCACCAACAACCACAACTGCTGCACCAACGTCAACTGCTGCACCAACAACGACAACTGCAGCACCAACAACGACAACTTCTAAACCAACAACAACTGCTGCACCAACAACAACAACTACAGCACCAACAACAACTGCTGCACCAACAACAACAACTGCTGCACCAACAACAACAACTACAGCACCAACAACAACAACTGCTGCACCAACAACAACAACTGCTGCAACAACAACAACTGCTGCACCAACAACGACAACTGCTGCACCAACAACGACAACTGCTGCACCAACAACGACAACTGCTGCACCAACAACGACAACTGCTGCACCAACAACAACAACTGCTGCATCAACAATGACAACTGCTGCACCAACAACGACAACTGCAGGACCAACAACGACAACTGCTGCACCAACAACAACAACTGCTTCACCAACAATAACTGCTGCAAAAACAACGACAACTGCTGGAACAACAACGACAACTGCGGAACCAACAACGACAACTGCTGCACCAACAACAACTGCCGCACAAACAACGACAACTGCTTCACCAACAATAACTGCTGCACAAACAACAACAACAACTGCTGCAGCAACGACAACAACTGCTGCACCAACGACAACAACTGCGGCACCAACAACCACGACTGTTGCACCAACAACAACAACTGCAACACCATCGACAACTGCTGCACCAACGACAACAACTTTTGCCCCAACGACAACTACTGTACCAACAACAACAACTGCTCCACCAACAACTGCTTCACCAACAACGACAACTGCTGGACCAACAACGACAACTGCGGAACCAACAACGACAACTGTGGCACCGACAACCATTGCTGCACAAACAACGACAACTGCTTCACCAACAACGACAACTGTGGCACCGACAACCATTGCTGCACAAACAACGACAACTGCTTCACCAACAATAACTGCTGCAAAAACAACGTCAACTGCTGGTCCAACAACGACAACTGCTGCAGCAACGACTGCACCAACGACAACAACTGCGGCACCAACAACCACAACTGTTGCACCAACAACAACAACTGCAACACCAACGACAACTGCTGCACCAACAACGACAACTGCTGCACCAACGACAACAACTGTTGCACCAACGACAACTGCTGTACCAACAACAACAACTGCAGCACCAACAACAACAACTGCTGCACCAACAACGACAACTGCTGCACCAACAACAACAATTGCAGCACCAATGACCACAACTGCTGCACCAACAACGACAACTGCTGCACCAACAACAACAACTGCAGGACCAATAACGACAACTGCTGCACCAACAACAACAACTGAGGCACCAACAACAATAACTTCTGAACCAACAACAACTGCGGCTCCAACGACAACTGCTGCACCAACAACGACAACTGCTGCACCAACGACGACAACTGCTGCACCAACAACAACAACTGCTGCACCAACAACAACAACTGCTGCACAAACAACGACAACTGCTGGACCAACAACGACAACTGCAGAACCAACAACGACAACTGCTGCACCAACAACAACTGCTGCACAAACAACAACAACTGCTGCAGCAACGACAACAACTGCTGCACCAACAACCACATCTGTTGCACCAACAACAACTGCAACACCATCAACAACTGCTGCACCCACAACGACAATTGCTGCACCAACGTCCACAACTGCTGCACAAACAACAACAACTGCTGCACTAACGACAACATCTGCTGCACCAACGACAACAACTGCTGCACCAACAACGACAACTGCTGCACCAACAACGACAACTGCTGCACCAACGACAACAACTGCTGCACCGACAACAACTGATGCCCCAACGACAACAATTGCTGAACCAACGACGACTACTGTTGCACCAACATCAACTGCTGCACCAACAACTGCTGCACCAACAACTGCTGCACTAACGACATTAACTGCTGCACCCACGACAACAGCTGCTGCACCAACAACGACAACTGCTGCACCAACAATGACAACTGCTGCACCAACAAAAACAACTGCTGCACCAACAACGACAACTGCGGCACCAATGACAACAACTGCTGCAACAACGAAAACAACTGCTGCACCAACAACGACAACTGCTGCAGCAACGAAAACAACTGCGGCACCAACGATAACTGATGCACCAACGTCCACAACTTCTGCACAAACAACAACAACTTCTGCACTAACGACAACATCTGCTGCACCAACAACGACAACTGCTGCACCAACGACAACAACTGCTGCACCGACAACAACTGATGCACCAACGACAACAATTGCTGAACCAACGACGACTACTGTTGCACCAACATCAACTGCTGCACCATCAACAACTGCTGTACTAACGACAACAACTGCTGCACCAACGACAACAGCTGCAGCACCAACAACGACAACTTCTAAACCAACAACGACAACTGCTGCACCAACAACGACAACTGCGGCACCAAAAACAACTGCTGCACCAACAACAACTGCGGCACCAACGACAACAACTGCTCCAACAACTGCTGCCCCAAGAACGACAACTGCTGCTCCAACAACAACAATTGCGGCACCAACAATGACAACTTCTAAACCAACAACGACAACAGCTGCACCAACAACGACAACTGCGGCACCAACAACCATAACTGCGGCACCAACAACAACAATTGCGACACCAACAACAAATGCTGCACCAACAACAACAACTGCAGCACCAACGACAACAACAACTGCAGCACCAACGACAACAACTTCTGTACCAACAACGACAACTGCTGCATCAACGACCACAACTGTGGCACCAACGACAACAACGACAACTGCTGCACAAACAACAACTGCTGCATCAACAACAACAACTGCTGCACCAACGACAACAACTGCTGCACCAACGACAACAACTGCTTCACCAACAACGACAACTGCTGCACCAACAACGACTACTGCTGCACCAACGACATCTGCTGCGGCAACAACGACAACTGCGGCACCAACAACAACAGCTGCACCAACGACAACTGCAGCAACAACAACTGCTGCACCAACAACAACTACAGCACCAACAACAACAACTGTTGCACCAACAACAACAACTGCTGCACCAACAACAACTACAGCACCAACAACAACAACTGCTGCACCAACAACAACAACTGCTGCAACAACAACTGCTGCACCAACAACGACAACTGCTGCACCAACAACGACAACTGCTGCACCAACGACAACTGCTGCACCAACAACGACAACTGCTGCACCAACAACGACAACTGCTGCACCAACAACAACAACTGCTGCATCAACAATGACAACTGCTGCACCAACAACGACAACTGCAGGACCAACAACGACAACTGCTGCACAAACAACAACAACTGCTTCACCAACAATAACTGCTGCAAAAACAACGACAACTGCTGGAACAACGACAACTGCGGAACCAACAACGACAACTGCTGCACCAACAACAATTGCCGCACAAACAACGACAACTGCTTCACCAACAATAACTGCTGCACAAACAACAACAACAACTGCTGCAGCAACGACAACAACTGCTGCACCAACGACAACAACTGCGGCACCAACAACCACGACTGTTGCACCAACAACAACAACTGCAACACCATCGACAACTGCTGCACCAACGACAACAACTTTTGCCCCAACGACATCTACTGTACCAACAACAACAACTGCTCCACCAACAACTGCTTCACCAACAACGACAACTGCTGGACCAACAACGACAACTGCGGAACCAACAACGACAACTGTGGCACCGACAACCATTGCTGCACAAACAACGACAACTGCTTCACCAACAACGACAACTGTGGCACCGACAACCATTGCTGCACAAACAACGACAACTGCTTCACCAACAATAACTGCTGCAAAAACAACGTCAACTGCTGGTCCAACAACGACAACTGCTGCAGCAACGACTGCACCAACGACAACAACTGCGGCACCAACAACCACAACTGTTGCACCAACAACGACAACTGCTGCACCAACAACAACAACTGCTGCATCAACAATGACAACTGCTGCACCAACAACGACAACTGCAGGACCAACAACGACAACTGCTGCACAAACAACAACAACTGCTTCACCAACAATAACTGCTGCAAAAACAACGACAACTGCTGGAACAACAACGACAACTGCGGAACCAACAACGACAACTGCTGCACCAACAACAATTGCCGCACAAACAACGACAACTGCTTCACCAACAATAACTGCTGCACAAACAACAACAACAACTGCTGCAGCAACGACAACAACTGCTGCACCAACGACAACAACTGCGGCACCAACAACCACGACTGTTGCACCAACAACAACAACTGCAACACCATCGACAACTGCTGCACCAACGACAACAACTTTTGCCCCAACGACATCTACTGTACCAACAACAACAACTGCTCCACCAACAACTGCTTCACCAACAACGACAACTGCTGGACCAACAACGACAACTGCGGAACCAACAACGACAACTGTGGCACCGACAACCATTGCTGCACAAACAACGACAACTGCTTCACCAACAACGACAACTGTGGCACCGACAACCATTGCTGCACAAACAACGACAACTGCTTCACCAACAATAACTGCTGCAAAAACAACGTCAACTGCTGGTCCAACAACGACAACTGCTGCAGCAACGACTGCACCAACGACAACAACTGCGGCACCAACAACCACAACTGTTGCACCAACAACAACAACTGCAACACCAACGACAACTGCTGCACCAACAACGACAACTGCGGCACCAATGACAACAACTGCTGCAACAACGAAAACAACTGCTGCACCAACAACGACAACTGCTGCAGCAACGAAAACAACTGCTTCACCAACAACAACAATTGCAGCACCAACGATCACAACTGCGGCACCAACGATAACTGATGCACCAACGTCCACAACTTCTGCACAAACAACAACAACTTCTGCACTAACGACAACATCTGCTGCACCAACAACGACAACTGCTGCACCAACGACAACAACTGCTGCACCGACAACAACTGATGCACCAACGACAACAATTGCTGAACCAACGACGACTACTGTTGCACCAACATCAACTGCTGCACCATCAACAACTGCTGTACTAACGACAACAACTGCTGCACCAACGACAACAGCTGCAGCACCAACAACGACAACTTCTAAACCAACAACGACAACTGCTGCACCAACAACGACAACTGCGGCACCAAAAACAACTGCTGCACCAACAACAACTGCGGCACCAACGACAACAACTGCTCCAACAACTGCTGCCCCGAGAACGACAACTGCTGCTCCAACAACAACAATTGCGGCACCAACAATGACAACTTCTAAACCAACAACGACAACAGCTGCACCAACAACGACAACTGCGGCACCAACAACCATAACTGCGGCACCAACAACAACAACTGCGACACCAACGACAAATGCTGCACCAACAACAACAACTGCAGCACCAACGACAACAACAACTGCAGCACCAACGACAACAACTTCTGTACCAACAACGACAACTGCTGCATCAACGACCACAACTGTGGCACCAACGACAACAACGACAACTGCTGCACAAACAACAACTGCTGCATCAACAACAACAACTGCTGCACCAACGACAACAACTGCTGCACCAACGACAACAACTGCTTCACCAACAACGACAACTGCGGCACCAACAACGACTACTGCTGCACCAACGACATCTGCTGCGGCAACAACGACAACTGCGGCACCAACAACAACAGCTGCACCAACGACAACTGCAGCAACAACAACTGCTGCACCAACAACAACTACAGCACCAACAACAACAACTGTTGCACCAACAACAACAACTGCTGCACCAACAACAACTACAGCACCAACAACAACAACTGCTGCACCAACAACAACAACTGCTGCAACAACAACTGCTGCAACAACAACTGCTGCACCAACAACGACAACTGCTGCACCAACAACGACAACTGCTGCACCAACGACAACTGCTGCACCAACAACGACAACTGCTGCACCAACAACGACAACTGCTGCACCAACAACAACAACTGCTGCAACAACAACTGCAGGACCAACAACGACAACTGATGCACCAACAACGACAACTGCTGCACCAACAACAACAACTGCAGCACCAACAACTGCCTCACCCACAACTACCAATGCAGCACCAGTGGACCCTCAAGACCCTCCTACAGTAAACGAAGGTTCTCAAGATTTGTCATTCAGTTTGCAACGCACGTTTGACAACTCTTTGTCAGATTCTACTTCTGCAGAGTTCCAGACGTTGGCTGATGAAGTCACAAGAGAGGTGAGAATTTTTTTTTACATTTGCATTAGCCTTACAACAATCACTACTTCAATGCAGCTCATTTCAATATAAATGATTTGCTTATCAATTGACCTCAGGTAAACAAAGGCTTCAAAAAGAGATTTCCTGACACTTTTTCCCGCTCTGTAGTTAGGTCTTTCAGGTAAGCATTTCATTAGATTCCTAAAATGTAATGTTCAACGGTGGTTCAACATTTGTTATACATATTGTGTATATATATATTTGTTATTGACTTCCTTTGTGGCTCTAGGAGCGGCTCAGTCATTGTGGATTTGACTCTGGTCTACACCAACAAAAAAGTTGTTCCGAATGAAACCGTTGCAGTGGAGACACTGACTGAAGCATTAGCCACCGGCACCACCAACCTCAATGTGGACAGTTCTACTATTACCTCGAGTAGGTTCAACACTATATTGACAATTTTAGAGTAAAACCCAGTAGCACTGGCTGTCTTGAATAACACATATATCCTACAGATTAGGATTGATTATGATTGATGAGAACAAATTCTCTACATAGTTTATTCAAACAGCATTAACAACACTAACCCTAACTACTGCAGGACAAACAACAACAACTGCAGCACCAACAACGACAACTGCGGGACCAACAACGACAACTGCTGCACCAACAACTGCTGCACCAACAACAACAACTGCTGCACCAACAACAACTGCGGCACCAACGACAACAACTGTTGCACCAACGACGACAACTGCTTCACCAACGACAACAACTGCTTCCCCAACGACAACTGCTGCACCAACAACGACAACTGCGGCACCAACAACAACTGCTGCACCAACAACAACTGCGGCACCAACGACGACAACTGCTCCAACAACTGCTGCCCCAAGAACGACAACTGCTGCTCCAACAACAACAATTGCGGCACCAACGACAACTTCTAAACCAACAACGACAACAGCTGCACCAACAACGACAACTGCGGCACCAACATCAAAAATTGCTGAACCAACAACAACTGCTGCACCAACAATAACTGCGGCAACAACGAGAACTGCTGCTCCAACAACTGATGCACCAACAACAACAACTGCTTCACCAACGACAACAACTGCTGCCCCAACAACGACAACTGCTGCTCCAACAACAACAATTGCGGCACCAACAACGACAACTTCTAAACCAACAACGACAACAGCTGCACCAACAACTGCGGCACCAACAACCATAACTGCGGCACCAACAACAACTGCGACACCAACGACAAATGCTGCACCAACAACGACAACTGCAGCACCAACGACAACAACAACTGCAGCACCAACGACAACAACTTCTGTACCAACAACGACAACTGCTGCATCAACGACCACAACTGTGGCACCAACGACAACAACGACAACTGCTGCACAAGCAACAACTGCTGCATCAACAACTGCTGCACCAACGACAACAACTGCTGCACCAACGACAACAACTGCTTCACCAACAACGACAACTGCGGCACTAACAACGAATACTGCTGCACCAACAACGACATCTGCTGCGCCAACAACCACAACTGCAGCACCAACAACAACTGCAGCACCAACGACAACAACTGCTGCACCGACAACCACAACTGCGGCACCAACAACCATAACTGATGCACCAACAACAACTGCTTCACCAACGACAACAACTGCTGCCCCAACAATGACAACTGCTGCACCAACAATAACTGCAGCACCAACGACAACAACTTCTGTACCAACAACGACAACAACTGTGTCAACGACAATAATAATGACAACTTCTGGACCAACAAAGACAACTGCGGCACCAACAACAACTGCTGCAACAACAACAACAACTGCTGCGTCTACTACAACAACTGCTGCACCAACAACCACAACTGCTGCTCCAACAACTGCTGTACCAACAACAACTGCTGCAGCAATGACGACAACTGCTGCACCAACAACAACAACTGCTTCACCAACAATAACTGCTGCACAAACAACGACAACTGCTGGACCAACAACGACAACTGCGGAACCAACAACGACAACTGTGGCACCAAAAATAACTGCTGCACAAACAACGACAACTGCTGCAGCAACGACAACAACTGCTGCACCAACGACAACAACTGCGGCACCAACAACCACAACTGTTGCACCAACAACAACAACTGTAACACCAACGACAACTACTGCACCAACAATGACAACTGCTGCACCAATGACAACAACTGTTGCACCAACAACCACAACTGCTGCACCAACGACAACTGCAGCACCAACGACAACAACTGTTGCACCAACAACAACTGCAGCACCATCGACAACAACTGCTGCACCGACAACCACAACTGCGGCACCAACAACAACAACTGCTTCACCAAAAACGACAACTGCGGAACCAACAACCATAATTGTGGCACCAACAACGACAACTGGGACACCAACGACAACTGCTGCACCAACAACGACAACTGCTCCACCAACAACAACAACTGCAGCACCAACGACAACAACTGCAGCACCAACGACAACAACTTCTGCACCAACAACAACAACTGCTGCTCCAACAACTGCTGCACCAACAACAACTGCTGCACCAACGACAACTGCTGCACCAACAACGACAACTGCGGCACCAACAACAACTGCTGCACCAACAACAACTGCGGCACCAACGACGACAACTGCTCCAACAACTGCTGCCCCAAGAACGACAACTGCTGCTCCAACAACAACAATTGCGGCACCAACGACAACTTCTAAACCAACAACGACAACAGCTGCACCAACAACGACAACTGCGGCACCAACATCAACAATTGCTGAACCAACAACAACTGCTGCACCAACAATAACTGCGGCAACAACGAGAACTGCTGCTCCAACAACTGATGCACCAACAACAACAACTGCTTCACCAACGACAACAACTGCTGCCCCAACAACGACAACTGCTGCTCCAACAACAACAATTGCGGCACCAACAACGACAACTTCTAAACCAACAACGACAACAGCTGCACCAACAACTGCGGCACCAACAACCATAACTGCGGCACCAACAACAACTGCGACACCAACGACAAATGCTGCACCAACAACGACAACTGCAGCACCAACGACAACAACAACTGCAGCACCAACGACAACAACTTCTGTACCAACAACGACAACTGCTGCATCAACGACCACAACTGTGGCACCAACGACAACAACGACAACTGCTGCACAAGCAACAACTGCTGCATCAACAACTGCTGCACCAACGACAACAACTGCTGCACCAACGACAACAACTGCTTCACCAACAACGACAACTGCGGCACCAACAACAACTGCTGCACCAACAACGACAACTGCTGCGTCTACTACAACAACTGCTGCACCAACAACCACAACTGCTGCTCCAACAACTGCTGTACCAACAACAACTGCTGCAGCAATGACGACAACTGCTGCACCAACAACAACAACTGCTTCACCAACAATAACTGCTGCACAAACAACGACAACTGCTGGACCAACAACGACAACTGCGGAACCAACAACGACAACTGTGGCACCAAAAATAACTGCTGCACAAACAACGACAACTGCTGCAGCAACGACAACAACTGCTGCACCAACGACAACAACTGCGGCACCAACAACCACAACTGTTGCACCAACAACAACAACTGTAACACCAACGACAACTACTGCACCAACAATGACAACTGCTGCACCAATGACAACAACTGTTGCACCAACAACCACAACTGCTGCACCAACGACAACTGCAGCACCAACGACAACAACTGTTGCACCAACAACAACTGCAGCACCATCGACAACAACTGCTGCACCGACAACCACAACTGCGGCACCAACAACAACAACTGCTTCACCAAAAACGACAACTGCGGAACCAACAACCATAATTGTGGCACCAACAACGACAACTGGGACACCAACGACAACTGCTGCACCAACAACGACAACTGCTCCACCAACAACAACAACTGCAGCACCAACGACAACAACTGCAGCACCAACGACAACAACTTCTGCACCAACAACAACAACTGCTGCTCCAACAACTGCTGCACCAACAACAACTGCTGCACCAACGACAACTGCTGCACCAACAACGACAACTGCGGCACCAACAACAACTGCTGCACCAACAACAACTGCGGCACCAACGACGACAACTGCTCCAACAACTGCTGCCCCAAGAACGACAACTGCTGCTCCAACAACAACAATTGCGGCACCAACGACAACTTCTAAACCAACAACGACAACAGCTGCACCAACAATGACAACTGCGGCACCAACATCAACAATTGCTGAACCAACAACAACAACTGCTGCACCAACAACAACTGCGGCAACAACGAGAACTGCTGCTCCAACAACTGATGCACCAACAACAACAACTGCTTCACCAACGACAACAACTGCTGCCCCAACAACGACAACTGCTGCTCTAACAACAACAATTGCGGCACCAACAACGACAACTTCTAAACCAACAACGACAACAGCTGCACCAACAACTGCGGCACCAACAACCATAACTGCGGCACCAACAACAACTGCGACACCAACGACAAATGCTGCACCAACAACGACAACTGCAGCACCAACGACAACAACAACTGCAGCACCAACGACAACAACTTCTGTACCAACAACGACAACTGCTGCATCAACGACCACAACTGTGGCACCAACGACAACAACGACAACTGCTGCACAAACAACAACTGCTGCATCAACAACAACTGCTGCACCAACGACAACAACTGCTGCACCAACGACAACAACTGCTTCACCAACAACGACAACTGCGGCACTAACAACGACTACTGCTGCACCAACAACGACATCTGCTGCGCCAACAACCACAACTGCAGCACCAACAACAACTGCAGCACCAACGACAACAACTGCTGCACCGACAACCACAACTGCGGCACCAACAACCATAACTGATGCACCAACAACAACTGCTTCACCAACGACAACAACTGCTGCCCCAACAATGACAACTGCTGCACCAACAATAACTGCAGCACCAACGACAACAACAACTGCAGCACCAACGACAACAACTTCTGTACCAACAACGACAACAACTGCGTCAACGACAATAATAATGACAACTTCTGGACCAACAAAGACAACTGCGGCACCAACAACAACTGCTGCAACAACAACAACAACTGCTGCGTCTACTACAACAACTGCTGCACCAACAACCACAACTGCTGCTCCAACAACTGCTGTACCAACAACAACTGCTGCAGCAATGACGACAACTGCTGCACCAACAACAACAACTGCTTCACCAACAATAACTGCTGCACAAACAACGACAACTGCTGGACCAACAACGACAACTGCGGAACCAACAACGACAACTGTGGCACCAAAAATAACTGCTGCACAAACAACGACAACTGCTGCAGCAACGACAACAACTGCTGCACCAACGACAACAACTGCGGCACCAACAACCACAACTGTTGCACCAACAACAACAACTGTAACACCAACGACAACTGCTGCACCAACAATGACAACTGCTGCACCAATGACAACAACTGTTGCACCAACAACCACAACTGCTGCACCAACGACAACTGCAGCACCAACGACAACAACTGTTGCACCAACAACAACTGCAGCACCATCGACAACAACTGCTGCACCGACAACCACAACTGCGGCACCAACAACAACAACTGCTTCACCAAAAACGACAACTGCGGCACCAACAACCATAATTGTGGCACCAACAACGACAACTGGGACACCAACGACAACTGCTGCACCAACAACGACAACTGCTCCACCAACAACAACAACTGCAGCACCAACGACAACAACTGCAGCACCAACGACAACAACTTCTGCACGAACAACGACAACTGCTGCACCAACGACGACAACTGCTGCACCAACAACAACTGCTGCACCAACAACAACGACTGCTTCACCAACAATAACTGCTGCACAAACAACGACAACTGCTGGACCAACAACGACAACTGCTGCACCAATAACAACTGCCGCACAAACAACAACAACTGCTTCACCAACAATAACTGCTGCACAAATAACGACAACTGCTGCAGCAACGACAACAACTGCTGCACCAACGACAACAACTGCAACACCATCGACAACTGCTGCACCAACAACGACAACTGCTGCACCAACGACTGCTTCACCAACAACGACAATTGCAGCACCAATGATAACTGATGCACCAACAAGGACAACTGCGGAACCAACAACGACAACTGTGGCACCAACAATAACTGCTGCACAAACAACGACAACTGCTGCAGCAACGACAACAACTGCTGCACCAACGACAACAACTGCGGCACCAACAACCACAACTGTTGCACCAACGACAACAACTGCGGCACCAACAACCACAACTGTTGCACCAAAAACAACAACTGTAACACCAACGACAACTGCTGCCCCAACAACGACAACTGCTGCACCAATGACAACAACTGCTGCACCAACAACCACAACTGTAGCACCACCGACAACAACGGCAACTGCTGCACAAACAATGACAACTTCTGGACCAACAAAGACAATTGCGGCACCAACAACAACTGCTGCAACAACGACAACAACTGCTGCGTCTACTACAACAACTGCTGCACCAACAACCACAACTGCTGCTCCAACAACTGCTGTACCAACAACAACTGCTGCAGCAATGACGACAACTGCTGCACCAACAACAACAACTGCTTCACCAACAATAACTGCTGCACAAACAACGACAACTGCTGGACCAACAACGACAACTGCGGAACCAACAACGACAAATGTGGCACCACCAATAGCTGCTGCACAAACAACGACAACTGCTGCAGCAACGACAACAACTGCTGCACCAACAACAACAACTGCGGCACCAACAACCACAACTGTTGCACCAACAACAACAACTGTAACACCAACGACAACAGCTGCACCAACAACGACAACTGCGGCACCAACATCAACAATTGCTGAACCAACAACAACTGCTGAAACAACGAGAACTGCTGCTCCAACAACTGATGCACCAACAACAACTGCTTCACCAACGACAACAACTGCTGCCCCAACAACGACAACTGCTGCCCCAACAACAACTGCAGCAGCAACGACAACAACTTCTGTACCAACAAGAACAACTGCTGCATCAATAACAACAACTGCAGCACCAACGACAACAACTTCTGTACCAACAAGAACAACTGCTGCATCAACAACAACAACTGCTGCACCAACGACAACAACTGCTGCACCGACAACAACTGCTTCACCAACAACGACAACTGCTGCACCAACAACAACTGCTGCGTCTACTACAACAACTGCTGGACTGGACACGTCTACTATTACCGCAAGTAAGTTGAACATAAGATTTACAATTTCAGTAATTACCAGTTGTATCAAACTACATTAAATAATAGTAGTAATGGTTTGGAGAGCCCAGTCAGACGAACGCAAAGCATAACTATTTCGCCAATGTTGTTTAGTAGGCTATTTAGAGATTCCGGTTCAAAAACAAAGTTACATGTAATGTAGACATATTAGCTGTAATGTATGTGGTTATTTTAATGCTACTTCAACTACCCCAACAGCAACAACAACCTCAGGAGGACCCACTCTGAAAATGACCATCACAACTGCATTTTGTTTGCCTTTCTTGTTGACGGTCATCAAAGGACTGTTGTTCAGCACATAGAACATTCATGTCTTGTATTATATTGAATGAAGAATATTTTTTGCAAGCTTTTATTAAATTATGTTTACCATGAAATCAACATATTTAATGGCAGCAACAATTTTTTGCATTGAGAATAGAATAACATAATGGTCATTAGTAAGCATCATTTTAGAAAATAGTATGAAGAAGTTGACAATTTACCATTTCCACTGCTTAGCAGTGTGATTTCAACAATAATTTAAATTTGTTTCTTCGCCACGATATAACAAAGTGAAAACAAAAATGCAAAATAAATCAAATTAATAACATTTGTCAGGATAAAATTAATTATTTCATAATTCACACATTTGGCCAAACAATGAAAAAACTAATAAATTGTATTATATTTGTCCTTTTCCAATAAAATGTATGTTGTAGGCTATCTGCATATTTCACTGCTCATTGATAAACACAATAAACTATAACCTATTGTAGCCTACTTGTATTGTATGTGGTTAATTATTGTTGGGGCCGTTAACAATATTCTTGTTCTTTATTGTGGGATTGATGTTGGGGTGTGGCCAGTGTGGACAGATTTGGTCTCCTTCCTGACTCCGCCCACACTTACTGCGTAGGCCTACATAAGCAGGTATTCGGGGTAGGGTGTGTAGGGGACGGGTGGTGGTTTCCGGAGGAGGAGCGGAGTTTGACTCAGCGCGCGGCTTGTTGGCGAACTTTGTTTACTGCATCGGAGAGGTTTGGGGCTGCTACGGATTCCGTATCAAATTGAAACTTTGGGACTGAATCGATCAAGGCTTCCCCGTGAGGGGATAGTTTTTGGGATGGCTTCGGGAGGTGGCCAAGGGGGAAAGGGAAACAGACAGAAGGATGAAGGCAATAAAAGGGACAGGTCGGATGAATCAAATAGTGAGGGGGACAGCGATCAAGGCAGCCGGAAGGTTCCAAAGGTCCAGGGAGAAGGAGAATACAAGTTTCTTGTTAAGTTCAAAGATAAAAATGATAAAGCTTTAAATCCCCTCAAACTGTCGGATGATATAAAAGATAAAATGGGAGGTGTACTCAATGTGAGAATGCTGAGGAATGGAAACGTTCTGGTTTTCTGTAAATCACATGGTCATAAAGCAAAGGCCATGAAAGTACGTCATTTACTTAACAGGCCAATTGAGTGTTTCGTTCCTGGGGGCGGCGGGGTTAAGGGAGTAGTTTACATTAGCCCCGAAATCACTGAGAGTGCTTTAATTGAAAGTTTAAAGGGAGCTGAGATTGAGTCTGCCCGCAGATTCAAACAAGATGGCACAGCGGTATTGCTGACCTTCAAGCAGGAAACCATGCCAGAACGAGTATTCCTAGGGTATATGAGTTTTACAGTGAGAGAATACAGGCGTCCACCATTGCGTTGTTACAAGTGTCAACGTTTTGGGCATGCAGCAGCTGCATGTAGAGGGGACAGGAGATGTGGAAAGTGTGGGGGGGACCATGACTTTAAGCAATGCCAGGTGGAGAAAACAAAGTGCTGCAATTGTGGGGGTAAACATATTACTTCCTTCAGAGGGTGTGAGTACCATATAACAGCTGTGGAAGTTGAGAAAGTAAGAGCTGGGAAGGATATGTCTTATGCAGAGGCAATAAGACAAGTTAAGGGCACAGGGGAAGATAGCAGGCCAGTGGGGACCAGTGCTCACCCGTTGCCAGGAAAAGGGGATATATTGCGGACAGACGAAAAAAAGTCACTTCTTGCATTCATGGTAGATGTTGTGTGGGCAGCAAGGAATATTACTAAAAGGTCTGATGCTATCAAAATTGTGGTGGAGGCGGCTGAAAGGTTTCTTGAGGAGGTTGAAATGGGCCCAGAGGAGTTACACACATTCATGAGGCAGAAGCTTGAGGTGCAGGAGAGAGGGAGGGAGAGAGAAGGGAGGGGCAAAGGCAGGAGTGAGGGAAATGGTAAAGAAGGGGAAATGGACATGACTGAATATGAAGATACTTAATCTGCTGATGTTTTATTTATTACAATGGAACGCAAGGAGCCTTATCGCTAATGGCCAAGAGTTTAAAAGATATGTTGACATTTTTAAAGGAGAGTATAAACCAGCTGTATTGTGTATCCAGGAAACTTGGCTCAAACCCTGTTTGGACTTTGTGGTGCCAGGGTATGAATGTATTAGACAGGACCGAAGTGGGAAAGCAGGAGGAGGGTGTGCAACGTTTATAAGATCTGAGGTGAAGTACCAGAGGGTGCAAATAAATTCCTCTCTAGAGTGCGTGGTGGTAAAGGTGTGGGAAAACAATAAGTGGGTAAATATAGTTAACTTTTATAATCCCTGCTTGCCAGTCAGCATAATAGATTTGGAGGAGATTATGGAACAGATAGGGGTACCGGTTATTTGGCTAGGTGACTTTAATGCACATAATCCTTTGTGGGGAAGCAGGGTAAAAGATACTAATGGGAGCACAGTGGAGGACTTTATGGACAAATATGGTTTAGTATGTATGAATGATGGCAGGCCAACTAGGTTTGAAATTAAGACGGGGGCAGTTTCATGCATAGATTTAGCATTAGCATCCAGTGAATACGCAAGGGTAGGAGAATGGGACAATATGGATAGGTACTCAATGGGTAGTGATCACTTTCCAATACTTTTGAAGTTTGGGAAAACTTTGTTAACTGAGGATCAGACTGGACCAACCTTTTTTAACTATGGGAAGGCAGACTGGGAGAAGTTTTCTAGTAAGTGTGATAGTGGTCTAGACAGTGTGAATGGAGAGGGAACAATAGATGAGTGGAACAACAGTTTGTGTTCAATGATATTAAGTAGTGCATATGAGTGCATCCCTTTAAAGAGAAACTCTAAAACTAGAGTAAGTGTGCCATGGTGGAATAGGGCTTGTGATAAAGCAGTGAGGGATAGGAACTGTGCATATAGACTATTAAGAAGGTGCCCGACAGAGAATAATGCGATAGAGTACAAAAGGCTTAGGGCTAAGGCAAGAAGGGTAATTAAGGTTACAAAAAAAGAGTGTTGGAGAAGATATTGTGGAAAATTGGGCGTGGATACATCAGTTGGTGAAATATGGGCAGCAGTTCACCGTATGTCAGGAGTGGGAAGAAAAAGGAAAATGCCAGTATTGGAGGAAAAGGGAGTTATAGCGAAAAGTGATATAGAGAAAGCCCAAATGTGTGAAAGTAAGTTTAAGGATGTACATAGGGGAGTAAACATCGGGGAGGAAGGCATTAGAAAGAGGAATGAAACGCTAAGAAAAAACGTATCTAAACTTGGGGTTAATGACGATAACACTGATTGTGTTAATTTGTACTTTTCAGTGGAAGAGTTGCGCAGAGCCATAAAAAATGGGGGGAAAACAGCACCAGGGAAGGATGGCATAAGCTATGAGGTTTTTAAAAGACTAGGTGATCTAGTGGTGGAAGAAATGTTAGCACTTATAAATAATGTTTGGAAAGAAGGAAGGCTTCCATTAGCCTGGAAACAGGCAGTGGTTGTCCCAATTTTAAAACCAGGGAAGGAAGCAGAGCATCCAGGGTCGTATAGACCTATTGCACTAACAGCAGTGATATGTAAAATAATGGAAAGAATGGTGACTGATAGATTAGTATACAAACTGGAGAAGGAGGGGTGGTTTACACTAATTCAAAGTGGTTTTCGCAGAGGAAGAAATGCCATGGATTCTGTGATCTCCCTGGATTCGGATGTAAAGAAAGCCATGGTAAATAAAGAGGCAGTAGTTGCAGTGTTTTTGGACATTGAAAAGGCTTATGACATGTTGTGGAAGGAGGGGCTCATCATTAAGCTGTATGATGCAGGGGTTAGAGGCCGTATGCTAAACTGGATACAAGACTTTTTAAAGAATAGGGTCATCCAGGTTAGGGTGGGGGAGGCGATGTCGAATGGAACATGCATTGAGAATGGAACGCCACAGGGAAGTGTAATAAGCCCAGTTTTATTTAACATAATGGTGAATGACATTTTTAAAGACATTGGTTCAGGTTTTGGTTTTGCATTGTTTGCGGACGACGGAACAGTGTGGAAAAGAGGCAGGAACATCAAACACATAACAGAGAAAATCCAGGAGGCATTAAATAAAATAATGGAATGGGGAAGCAGGTGGGGATTTAAGATTTCAACGGAAAAAACTAAATATGTTGTATTTGGCAATAAGAAAACTGAGGGTCAAGGTTTGCAAATGTATGGGCAAGCAGTAGAGAGGGTAAAAGAGTTTAAATTATTGGGAGTAATGTGTGATGAAAGACTGACTTATAAAAAGCACATAGACAGTATTGTGAGAAAGTGTGATAAAGTTATAAATGTCATGCGGTCCTTATCAGGAAGTTTGTGGGGTGCCGGACAGGATACGCAGATGATGATTTACAGGGCAATGGTTAGATCGAGAATAGACTATGGGTGTTTGTGCTACGGGACGGCAGCAAAAACAAATCTCAAGAAGTTAGATGTAATGCAGGCAAAGGCGCTGAGAGTCGTCTGTGGGGCCTTCCGTTCCACCCCAATTGCAGCCTTACTTGTGGAAATGGGGGAGACCCCATTGGGTATCAGAAGGGCTAAGCTGGCTATGCAGTATATCTGTAAATTAAGGGGACATCAAGGGGAGAATGTGGGGGAGCTGGCTCTGGCAGGTGCATGGGAGTGGGGAGGAGCAAGAGTGAAAAGGGAAAGTTTCATTTTTAAAGTCAATGAGGAAATGGGGAGGATGGAGTTTGGGGAGGAGGGGGTGGCCCCGGTAGTGTACTGGCCAACTATACCACCATGGATTATACCAGTGCCGGAGATAGATATAAGTGTGTTAGCTCATGAGAGAACTGCAACAGTTGGGGGAATTGTAAAGGAAAGACTAAATAACACGTGGGGACAGTACATACAAATATACACTGATGGGGCTCAAGACCCAAGGACTGGGAAGTCTGGGTTTGCTTTTTGCATCCCAGATTTGAATGTTGTTAAGTGTAGGCGAGTGTCTGAGGGGGTTTCAGTTTACACCACAGAGCTGCTCGCAATAATCTGGGCTATGAAGTGGGTGGAGGAGGTCAGGCCAGGGCCAGCTGTGATATGCTCTGACTCTGCGTCAGTGCTGATGACATTGAGGGAGGGAGGGCTTGGAGCCAGGTCAGACCTCATGGTCGAGCTTCTTACCCTGATGTACAGGATTGAGCAGGTGGGAGAGTCAGTGGGGTTTATGTGGGTCCCAGCTCATGTGGGGATAGAGGGGAATGAGTTAGCTGATGGGGCAGCAAAAAGGTCTTTAAGAAGGGAAGAAATCGATGTAAAAATGAGGCTGGGGATAACTGAGTGTAGATCAATCATCAAAAAGAACATCATGGCTGTGTGGCAGGAGGAGTGGGATAAGGAAAAGAAGGGGAGGCATTATTACAGCTTGCAGAATAGAGTGACAAAAAGCCAGTGTTTTTTGGGAAAGGAAAGGAGGCATACAGTCATGATGACTAGACTGAGGCTGGGGCATTGCGGACTCGCATGGGACCTACAAAAACTTGGGAAACATGAAAATGGACTATGTGGAGCGTGTAAAAAACAGCAAACAGTGAAACATATCCTGATGGAATGCACTGGTCTCACTCGACAGAGGGAACATCTGTATGCAGCTGTGGAAAGCCTGGGAACAGCACCGGTTACGCTAAAGAGCCTCTTAAATCCATCTGAGAACCAGCCTGGGACTATAAAAGCTGTCCTGGACTTCATAACAGCCACTGGATTACCCCTATGGAAATAGGATGGACTGACTGCGTCTGAAATATATATATTCATGTATATATATATATATATATATATCTTTTTATTTTTATTTTATTTATTTATTTTATTTTTATTTATTTTATTTAATTTATTTATTTTTGTTTGGTGGTTTATTTATTTATCTAATTATTTTGCCTGTGGGTGGCAGCAATGTGCCGCAAAGGCATACAGACTGCCGGAAATTAAAAGAAGAAGAAGAAGAAGAAGGGTGTGTAGGGGAAAGTGCTGACGAAAGCAGGATGACCGTCATTCGTGAATTATGAAGCATGACATGTGAAACGTGACTGTGAACATTGCCGTGGCCATCACGGATTATGTATTGCTTGTTTTTCCTACGTTAATAGGCATACACTTTAAGTTATTAAAGAGTCATGCGCGGGTCAGAAGGTATCCTGTCAGAGTGGCTCGCCGCAAATTGAAATGCGTGGGAAGCCGCAACAATTATTGTTTTTGTGAATCCATGCTAAAATACACATTTATACATTGAAAACACATTGACATTGAAAAATAAGAACCTTTCAATTAAAGCTTCATTCAACCACCTGGCATGTGGCACAGCAAAGGCAGAGTGGCAAGTATATAATAATTTAATTAAAATAGGTTTGAATAAATTCACTACTGAAAACAATTGACAAATTTACTGTTATCAATAATCTCAGCAAATTAGACTAGTAAACCGATTCCATTAAAACCCAAGGCTGTACAATTCTGTTTGGTAAATAATTGTTCCGAGGAACAATTATTTTCCACCAAACGCGTTGCCTCGATCATCGCCTCGCGAGGCAACGCTCCGCACTCTCTCTAGTGGCTGCTTCTGGGAGTTCACCACTTTGTCGATGGAAGTGCCTTGTAATAACTCACGGGAGGCTTCTTATTGCACATTGAAGGAGCTTTATTTCGTTCCTGACGAACACCGTATGCAGCTTAACTTAACATGGCAAAACAGGCGCATTCCCTGACTGAACTTGTTCTGTGCTTTACTGTAGGTTAACTCAACCGTAACAACAGAGGGTTGCTGCCACCTAGTGGACCAGCGGATTAACATGTTTTAATTACTCTGCCCAGTTATCACAGCCTAAGAAATTGAATTCCACCATGAGTCCCTACAGTCCGTCAGTAGGCCTACTCCGGATGTCGATTATCCAATCGCATGGCCGAACGCGCGCTGCAATACACATTCATTTATATAATGTTAACTGAAGTTCAACAAAACCAGTGCTTAAATTGTCTCTTTAGAATATATATATATATTTTTTTTTTTGCTTTTCCTCAGCTGCACAGCCCATTACCCAATGCACATTGCAGGATGCCCCAGTGTGGTGGAGTTCGTGGGTGAGGTGTATGGCTGTATGATTGGCAGAAGAAGCTTTGATTTTCCTCCTGAGACTAACTGCTTTACTTTCCTTACCTAAAAGACTCTTTAACCCTCCAACTTATTCTGTTGTATGTCAATTCCTCTCTAAAGCAGCCAGGCTTGTCCAAACATATCCATAAAGGGCTGGAGTAGCTGCAGGTTTCCATCCCAACTGGGCAGGATCACACCTAACACGACTCATTCGTTCAGATGAACTCAATTTTCACACAGTTGATTCGTCATATCAGGTGTGCTCTTGCTTAGTTGGAAATAAATTATGCAACCACATGTATCTACATCTATGATGTAGATACATCATAGATCTACATCTATGATGTAGATACAAAGTAGATACGATGTCCAGCCTGTCACCTGCCCCACTGCCCAACAACTTGCCAGCCCCACTGTCCAAGTCACAAGCCCCACGAGTCGCCAGCCCCACTGTCCTGACCGTTGCATGAAGCCTCACTTGTGAAGCCATGTTCTCTGACTTGCAATGCTAAAAGAAGTGAAGGAGACCCAACGGGTTCATGGAAAGATGTGAAACGCTCAGCTGAAGAAGCTAATGGATCGGTGGTAGAGGTCCCTTAAACAGACCCAAGCTGACATTGAGGTTCTTGATGAGAAGCTGAGGGGATTTATAGTCACGTATGCAAGTTTCGATTTATTTATTTATTTATACATTCATACACTTTTAACCGAGGCGACATGCACATAGGCTAAAGTAACATTCGATCATATACAGAATTGCATTACACTAAATAACGTAAAGGCTCCAACTTTAAATTATTTGTTGACTTTGAGGATGAATTGTTGAATCTTTGAAGCCTCCATGTAAGCCTGTTTTCCCCTCCTGCTGGCTCTCATCCTAAGGTTGCTATATTTGGCAGATGTAGGGCATAAGTGTTGATGATGCAACAAGAAATGTTAAAATATGTCTTATCAAATATGTTGTCATTAGAGTTCGGCCTTGTCGGAAAATAAGAGTATAAAGACTTTTTTATGGTAAGTAAATATACTGTTACATAAATTGTTAATTGCCTACTACTGAGTCCTCCTCAGTCAAGTCATCCTGCAACTCAACCAGAATGCAGTTATGAGACCGATTTGAAGCTTTGTATTTATTCCATAGTTAGTAGGAGGGGGCAGCGGGCTGATATGTCTTATATTTTATCAGTTTTATGATCAGGCAGGGAGAAGGCAAAAGGCATGAAAAGTCGGGAAAAACAAGCAGAAATCAAAAACCAGTCGCAATGAGATGGAAAGTTTGACACTGAGGAACAAAGACTAATTGGCACAGATGGAGGGAAAGCCACTGGCTATATACACTAGGATGGATGTGGTAGTGGGTGTAATGAATTAGCGACTGACTCCATTGATTGTTAGACAGTAATGCTTTGATGAAACCAATACATCCTACTTCCAGCTGCTAGCGTGTGATCATTCATTATACAACAGAGGGGAACAGGTGAAAACAATCAACGCGACAGGGAACAATCACAGGCGGGCAGGGCCGCGGGAAGTAGGGGTGCTGGGGGTGCAGCGAGAGGGAGAAAAAAAAAAAGTATTAAAAATATTTTGCACAATTTATAAATTCCTTATGAATATTTTGGGAAATTATTTTGACACACGTAGGCTATTACGTGTATTTTGGATTTTAATTTAATTATTTTGAGGCCTAATCAACACAGGTTCACGGAAGTTAGCCTACGTTGTCAACGTCAGGGAGGCTATAGGTCACAGGGTAGTATACTCGCCGTTCCCAAGTTGTCAAGCGACAATGTGACGTCAAAATGACGTAGATCTCGCTGGCGCGACAGGATTTGCGCAGTGTCGCGCACCACTCTTTTTTTTCAGTGGCGTGCGACAAGGCGGAAGCACAAGACGGAACATTTCGAAGGCTGACTTGATGGAGAGTGTGGATCCACAGGTGAAACAAAAGCTGTTACAGACTATGTTAGAGCACATCCAGCAGCACCCACGAAGAATGTGTGAACGTTGATGCACATTTAAATGCGCGTTCTTGTTAAGGTTTTAGTTTGTTTTATTGTTTTTCTTTATATTTTCAATTTTATTGTGTGGTGTGTGTATATATATTAGTGATGGGCCGTTATCGGCGTTAACGTGCTGCGTTAACGCGGGACTCTTATCGGGCGATAAAAAAAATATCGCCGTTAATCTATTCTCAAAGTTTAACTAACCAGAAGCTGAGTGTTTAATAAAATATACTGTCCATAATCGCGCCATATGCTGGAGACAATGTAGCAATGATAATAGAAACAATTTCGGTGAGCGATGACATGTTTTGGGTTGATCGTGACATCAGAGCGTCAAAATAATTTTTATTTTGACGCGCACCGGAGACGAGCGTCCTGTGGACCTGTAGCGAGCTCGCGTCCCGGCGCCGTTATATTTTCCCGCGTTTGAGTTTGTGATGCATTTTGGAAACAGGAGATGAGCCCCTGGTCTAATGCGCCACCTGGCTTGAGAAACCCGTTCTCAAAGACTTAGTTTTAGTCATTATTTAGGTAGGCTAGCACACACATACTATGAATGCCTTCGGCAGAATTCAAATGAGCCATTTTAAGCTAGATGAATCTAGATTAATTCCAAGATTAATCTAGATGAAAAAAATTAATATATGCCCACCACTAATATAAACATCCATAGAATCCAATATCGTCGCCGACATTGACTGTGGCTGTTTCTGAAATGCTATACTACATACTACATACTGCATACTGACACAGTATATACTGTGCACTACATACTACTCCCCGCCCTAGTATGCAGTATAGTATGCAAGTATGACAAGTATCATGCAACTACACAGTCACATGACCAAAAAATTTGGTTATAAATATAAACGGTTGAGCCATTTGTTCTGTTAACAATGAAAAACACACGATTACAAAAACATACGAAAGCTTATCACATCAAAATAAACAACTAATTACAACTAATTATACATTTATACATTTATGTATTTGTATTCGCAGCTCGCATTGTCCGCCATTATTTTAAATGTTCAGCGGTGCTGCGTTGCATTATGGGATACAGTATTCGACGTAGTGAGCTCTGGATGTATACTAGAATTTTTTGACCAATTAGTACATCATCCGGGTAACTGTCGCATACTGCAAAAAACATTTTTCGCGTACTGCATACTACTTACTACTTTTACGTCACGATCAGTATACGAGCAGTATGTATGCCATTTCAGAAACGGCCTGTGACATCATTGCTGCTACCAGCTCTGCCATTGTTTACGTTTTATTCTTCTTCTAGTGCGTGGAAATAGTAAAAAGTCGGTAGCCTTTCCTCAGTGGCGAAACCTCTGTTTAGGAGAAGACTGCAAATAGTGTCGCGGCCACCAGCGCGAGTTTAAATAGTCACGGCGCTCCCGTGACGTCACAATGTCACGCGACAACTTGGGAACGGCGAGTATACTGCGGCCTTAAGGTTTCCCGCTCGTTCCATGTAATGGCCTAGCCCTATCTATAAATCGAATGACACGGAAATATGGCACAAAAATGCATTTTGGATTTTTTTGGAAAACCACCACCAGTGAAGAAGAACACTAAGGACAACTTTCTCCGCCTTGCGTCTTTTGAAGACATGGGTACGCAGCACCATGACCCAGGGCAGTTGCTAGGAATTCTGGGCCCCCTGAAAGAATATCGGTGATGGGCCCCTCTCCCCCATTCATTGCCACCTTAAATGTTCTTGTTTTTCAGTGTTCTTGACAGTGCCTGGTGTAATACACCCAATTTGTTTCCTTTTTTACATTTAACGACTTAACAAGTCAGAGTATTATTATGTGAATTATGTATTATTAATTGTCTTATTCTCATTTCCCTGATTTGCAACACGTTATTACACCTCTGATTGCAAATACATTTTCAATTAACCACTCAACAAATAGGTGTGGGCAGGGCCGGAGTGGGACCCATTTTTGGCCCGGGAGTTTCAGGCCCACACTGGCCCACTTTTTTCAGTGATGGAAGAATTTGCATAAATGAACAGCACAAAACTCGTACTATCCCTTTTTGGATCAACGTTTGTCAAAAAAAAAATCCACCTCAAGGATCTGTTACTTTAACTATCAATTATATATATGTATATATATATAAATAAAATGTTAACCCATTACATATTTAGGATAATTTCAATGCATCATGTCAGTTCTATGTGTGGGTTATCTTATATCAAATATTTTTAAATATTTTTTTTAGTCCTCTCTACCTGTCCCCTCAGCCCCTCAGCAGCATCAGACAGGCTGGACTGCTGCTCTGAGGCTACAAACTATTTTATATTTAATATAAATGACTATCTATCACGTTTGTTCTGTCTTTTATATTTTCCATGAAAAATGCTGTCTAGTATTACCTGTTCAGCATCGGACTGGCTTATCTTTTCTGATGCTACAAAAAAAAGAAGGGGTGACTTTATTGCTTGGACTAACTTACACAGATCATGCTGGAGTTTACATGATGATTTTCACAAATTATATTTGTGATTTGTCATATGGTTTAACAAAATTAACTAGAATAATGATGAATTGGTTTAAGCTTGTATGTTTGCAATCGGCATTGCAAACATAGCACAAATAGCTAAATGATTTATGTTGCAAATTAATCATTAGATCCACCTCTCTCTACCGGCTGCAACTTGTGTCTGTCCTCTAAACAGGTAGTTTATTTTGGCACATGTGGCGGAATCTTCCTCCAGTGCCCTTATTTTTTTTAATCAGGCTTTCTCGGCTACTCCTTGGCTTTTTCTGCCCTCCACAATCAACGACGTCGCTTCTGTTCGCTGATTCTCTTCTGTTAAAGACGCTGTTAAAGACGCAACATGGGCCAAACCAACTAAAATAATTGGGAGGGGTGAACTACCGTACATTGTATAATCCATATTATATATACTGCGATGCTGGGGCTGAAATTTCAGATGAATTAAGTCTACTTTAGGAGAAGATAAAATAATGGTCAAAGTATTTTTTTTCTTTAACCCAAGCAGCCCAAAATACATTTGAAAGTGGACCGGCCCAACGGGAAACCTCCCGAACGTCCCGATGGCCACTCCGGGCCTGGGTGTGGGTATTTTATTGTATTTAACAATCAAGCACTGATATGCAAAAAACTAAGTGTCCTGGCTCAAGATAGTCCACATGTAAATATGTAGCATTTAACTGAAATGTGCAAGTGAAACAAAGAGCACATGGAATACGTTGTTGTAAAACAAATATCAAAAACAACAACAAGCCTCATCTAATTTCAATTAAAGTTTAAATTGGCTTGTTTGTTCACTGTAAGTCTCATCGCTCACTCACTTCCGATGAGGAAGAACCATGGGAAGAACCAGGCACGTGCACACATAGGGCCCTAGGGGTGCTTGAGCCCCTGCCCTTTTTGCCTCGTATTAAAAAGTGCCCTCTGAGTGTTCTTCAACAATCGCGCCCGCAATAGCGCTCATCCGCGATCCAACCCCCGTTAACAATAGCCCCTCAAAACGTGTGTGCACGTCCCTGGGAAGAACGAACCGCGGTGTGGACCAAACCATTTTTTAAGAAGGGGCCAAGGGGATTATTGAAATAATTAAAATTACAATATTGTATGATTTGTGGCTTTGTTTTAATTCGGATTCATTCATAGGAATATATATTAGTTCAGTGTATGCATAATCATTTTGTCATAGAGGCTACTGGGGGCTGTGTGTGGGCAGGGCAGTTGCTAGGAATTCTGGGCCCCCTGAAAGAATATCGGTGTGGGCCCCTCTCCCCCATTCATTGCCACCTTAAATGTTCTTGTTTTTCAGTGTTCTTGACATTGCCTGGTGTAATACACCCAATTTGTTTCCTTTTTTACATTTAACGACTTAACAAGTCAGAGTATTATTATGTGAATTATGTTTTATTAATTGTCTTATTCTCATTTCCCTGATTTGCAACACGTTATTACACCTCTGATTGCAAATACATTTTCAATTAACCACTCAACAAATAGGTGTGGGCAGGGCCGGAGTGGGACCCATTTTTGGCCCGGGAGTTTCAGGCCCACACTGGCCCACTTTTTTCAGTGATGGAAGAATTTGCATAAATGAACAGCACAAAACTCGTACTATCCCTTTTTGGATCAACGTTTGTCAAATAAAAAATCCACCTCAAGGATCTGTTACTTTAACTATCAATTATATATATGTATATATATATATATATATATATATATATATATATAAATAAAATGTTAACCCATTACATATTTAGGATAATTTCAATGCATCATGTCAGTTCTATGTGTGGGTTATCTTATATCAAATATTTTTTAATATTTTTTTTAGTCCTCTCTACCTGTCCCCTCAGCCCCTCAGCAGCATCAGACAGGCTGGACTGCTGCTCTGAGGCTACAAAATATTTTATATTTAATATAAATGTCTATCTATCACGTTTGTTCTGTCTTTTATATTTTCCATGAAAAATGCTGTCTAGTATTACCTGTTCAGCATCGGACTGGCTTATCTCTTCTGATGCTACAAAAAAAAGAAGGGGTGACTTTATTGCTTGGACTAACTTACACAGATCATGCTGGAGTTTACATGATGATTTTCACAAATTATATTTGTGATTTGTCATATGGTTTAACAAAATTAACTAGAATAATGATGAATTGGTTTAAGCTTGTATGTTTGCAATCGGCATTGCAAACATAGCACAAATAGCTAAATGATTTATGTTGCAAATTAATCATTAGATCCACCTCTCTCTACCGGCTGCAACTTGTGTCTG
Source organism: Micromesistius poutassou (assembly GCF_964030765.1). Taxonomy (NCBI): domain Eukaryota; kingdom Metazoa; phylum Chordata; class Actinopteri; order Gadiformes; family Gadidae; genus Micromesistius; species Micromesistius poutassou. The sequence goes on along the minus strand of NC_140273.1, from coordinate 8,349,259 downwards.
TCATCAGGTAGTTTATTTTGGCACATGTGGCGGAATCTTCCTCCAGTGCCCTTATTTTTTTAAATCAGGCTTTTTCGGCTACTCCTTGGCTTTTTCTGCCCTCCACAATCAACGTCGCTTCTGTTCGCTGATTCTCTTCTGTTAAAGACGCTGTTAAAGACGCAACATGGGCCAAACCAACTAAAATAATTGGGAGGGGTGAACTACCGTACATTGTATAATCCATATTATATATACTGCGATGCTGGGGCTGAAATTTCAGATGAATTAATTGTACTATAGGAGAAGATAAAATAATGGTCAAAGTATTTTTTTTCTTTCACCCAAGCAGCCCAAAATACATTTGAAAGTGGACCGGCCCAACGGGAAACCTCCCGAACGTCCCGATGGCCACTCCGGGCCTGGGTGTGGGTATTTTATTGTATTTAACAATCAAGCACTGATATGCAAAAAACTAAGTGTCCTGGCTCAAGATAGTCCACAGGTAAATATGTAGCATTTAACTTAAATGTGCAAGTGAAACAAAGAGCACATGGAATACGTTGTTGTAAAACAAATATCAAAAGCAACAACAAGCCTCATCTAATCTCAATTAAAGTTTAAATTGGCTTGTTTGTTCACTGTAAGTCTCATCGCTCACTCACTGCCGATGAGGAAGAACCATGGGAAGAACCAGGCACGTGCACACATAGGGCCCTAGGGGTGCTTGAGCCCCTGCCCTTTTTGCCTCGTATTAAAAAGTGCCCTCTGAGTGTTCTTCAACAATCGCGCCCGCAATAGCGCTCGTCCGCGATCCAACCCCCGTTAACAACAGCCCTTCAAAACTCCTGAGTGTGCACGTCCCTGGGAAGAACGAACCGCGGTGTGGACCAAACCATTTTTTAAGAAGGGGCCAAGGGGATTATTGAAATTATTAAAAATACAATATTGTATGATTTGTGGCTTTGTTTTAATTCGGATTCATTCATAGGAATATATATTAGTTCAGTGTATGCCTAATCATTTTGTCATAGAGGCTACTGGGGGCTGTGTGTGGGCCCTAGCGGGCTGTGGGCCCTTATAATTGTCATAACCTTTCCCCCCTATACGACGGCGCTGTGTGTGGGCCCTAGCGGGCTGTGGGCCCTTATAATTGTCATAACCTTTCCCCCCTATACGACGGCGCTGCCATGACCCAGAAAAGACTCACACACCTTTCGCTGATGCATGCCCACACTGACATTCTGAACTCCCTGGACATTCGTCCCCTCATGAGAGCAGCGCCGTCGTATAGGGGGGAAAGGTTATGACAATTATAAGAGCCCACACACAGCCCCCAGTAGCCTCTATGACAAAATGATTATGCATACACTGAACTAATATATATTCATATGAATGAATCCGAATTAAAACAAAGCCACAAATCATACAATATTCAAATTTTAATAATTTCAATAATCCCCTTGGCCCCTTCTTAAGGGGGGGGGGGGGCGGACGAGCGCTATTGCGGGCGCGATTGTTGACGGGGGGGTTGGATCGTGGCGTGATTGTTGACGGGGGGGGGGGGGGTTCGATCGCGGACAAGCACTTTTGCAGGCGCGATTGTTGAAGAACACTCAAGGCAAAAAGGGCAGGGGCTCAAGCACCCCTAGGGCCCAATGTGTGCACGTGCCTGGTTCTTCCCATGGTTCCTCATCGGAAGTGAGTGAGCGATGACACTTACAGTGAACAAACAAGCCAATTTAAACTTTATTGAGATTAGATGAGGCTTGTTGTTGTTTTTGATATTTGTTTTACAACAACGTATTCCATGTGCTCTTTGTTTCACTTGCACATTTCAGTTAAATGCTACATATTTACCTGTGGACTATCTTGAGCCAGGACACTTTGTTTTTTGCATATCAGTGCTTGATTGTTAAATACAATAAAATACCCACACCTATTTGTTGAGTGGTTAATTGAAAATGTATTTGCAATCAGAGGTGTAATAACGTGTTGCAAATCAGGGAAATGAGAATAAGACAATTAATAATACATAATTTACACAATAATACTCTGACTTGTTAAGTCGTTAAATGTAAAAAAGGAAACAAATTGGGTGTATTACACCAGGCATCATCAAGAACACTGAAAAACAAGAACATTTAAGGTGGCAATGAATGGGGGAGAGGGGCCCACACCGATATTCTTTCAGGGGGCCCAGAATTCCTAGCAACTGCCCTGTCTCCACGACCCCGCGCACCTCGACATTTGGACACCTGCTGTAACCAGGGCAGGGCAGTTGCTAGGAATTCTGGGCCCCCTGAAGAATAACACGTTTTTACACCTCTGATTGCAAATACATTTTCAATTAACCACTCAACAAATAGGTGTGGGTATTTTATTGTATTTAACAATCAAGCACTGATATGCAAAAAACTAAGTGTCCTGGCTCAAGATAGTCCACAGGTAAATATGTAGCATTTAACTTAAATGTGCAAGTGAAACAAAGAGCACATGGAATACGTTGTTGTAAAACAAATATCAAAAGCAACAACAAGCCTCATCTAATCTCAATTAAAGTTTAAATTGGCTTGTTTGTTCACTGTAAGTCTCATCGCTCACTCACTTCCGATGATCCGATGATCGTTCGCCCCCCCCCCCCCCCCGTCAACAATTCGGCACCTGCCCCTCAAAACTCCTGAGTGTGCACGTCCCTGGGAAGAACGAACCGCGGTGTGGACCAAACCATTTTTTAAGAAGGGGCCAAGGGGATTATTGAAATTATTAAAATTAGAATATTGTATAATTTGTGGCTTTGCTTTAATTCGGATTCATTCATATGAATAGGCCTATATATTAGTTCAGTGTATGCAGTCTATTCATGCAGTTTAACGTCACACTATGTTTTTGTATTATTTTGTGTGTGTTCTTTGCTGTGTTGCTGCTCTTTTTCTGTGTTCGTAATGGATGTGGAGAACTGTTCAATAACGTTCAAATAGTGTGGTGTGCGTAAAAGGATTTTGGAGCTTGTTAATCGCCTTTTTTACATGTTAATCCGTGTGTTAGAATAGCATGGTGAGGTGGTTGACGGCATGGGAAACGCTAAAGAGTAAGGACGTGTGTGTGTGTGAGAGAGAGAGAGAGAGAGAGAGAGAGAGAGAGAGAGAGAGAGAGAGAGAGAGAGAGAGAGAGAGAGAGAGAGAGAGAGAGAGAGAGAGAGAGAGAGAGAGAGAGAGAGAGTTTGTATATGCGGTGTCTCGAGAGAAATGAACACTCCTCATGAATCCATAAATATTGCATTTCTTTGTTTGACGGATGTTTGACACATATTGATGTTTCCTCAATAAATTCCACTGTCATATTCTATCTTTTGTCAGTCATTTTCCAAACAGCAGATCCTGACAATTATCCCGTAGAAACTCCTGATCAAAACCCCCTTTATTCTGAGTGCCGCCGGGCTCCCTCCCTCCCACCCACCCTGCTTCCGTGTGACTTGTCTTCCTCGCACGCGTCGTCTTCATTTGATTGACTCTGCATATCGCTCGTTCAGGCGCTCTGTTCGATAACGTTCAAATAGTCAGAGATTATTTCCTTGTGGTGTGCGTAAAAGGATTTTGGAGCTAATAGAGTCGCGTGTGACAAACGTAGATGGGTGCAGCAGGTTCATGCCAGCTGACCACTATTGCGATCTATTGCTTTGTTATAGCGTTATTGTGAAGTGAACTATTGCGATCTATTGCTTTGTTATAGCGTGTATATGACAATAAAGTAGTGAATCTCAATATATTTATTCATTTTTTGAAATGTATTTTAAATAGGCCTATAGGCTCATAGGTTTTTTTGTCCAAAAAAACAACAAATTTTTTTTACAGCACCCCCTGTTCAAAATGACTTCCCGCGGCACTGCAGGCGGGAAACACAGGGGCAGGGAGTGACATGACGGAACAGGGCGAGACGGGACAGTCGCCGTATCTTGCAGCCACCGCCATCCATCTGAGATGGAGCATAGGCCTATATATGTTCAGCAATGCACTGTCACTTTATAGCGGCCTTCTGTAGCTTTTATTAATTACAAATTATTATTTGGCTAACGATTATACATTATTCAGGTTTAATAACACAATAATTATCTACATTTTGAAATTGCTCCGGGTGCAAGTGTAGGCCTACTCGCCAGTGTGCCCATTGTGGCATGTGTCATTGTAATAATATGCCATGACGTCATTCTTCCTTCAATACACCCTGTAAAACTGTTCCTAACAAGGGTTAGTCCAAACAAGTGGCCAACCTGCATTCTTCCATCACGGAATGAAGAGGCACGCCTAAGTGATGTGTGGTTATTATATTTGCATAATTCATAAACCGCCCCTATTTCTGGTTGATAAGACAGATTGGCCAGTGCACTAGACAGTTTGAGTTGGGTTACGGATGTACCTTCACATATATGATATAGACCAATTTAAAGATAATCCTTGCTGAAGTGTTGGACCAAGTGCGTGTATAAAACGGGATTTCAAACTTATTGGAACATTAACAAGGTCTGTATTTAATATTAACATGATTGAACATATTAAATAGTAGGTTATATAGGTCCTATAGGCTATATTTTAATTGCAGTAGGCCCATCTAGGGCATCTTTTTTGAATTGGCTAACGATTTAAACGATGTTCTACAAGCGCCCATAGCCTATTCCAGACCAATTCGATGGGATGTTTTTTATAAGAGCTCAATTATTGATGTAATCTATGCTAAAACTAGATAATAACTTTATTAAACCAATATTCTCATTATTATCAAGAATCATGATGCATGTGGTAGACGGTGTAGGCTTTAATCGAGGGGGTTAATGGTAATTAGATGGATTGGTCTCTAACTTTTAAATGAACTACTTTTATGTTAGGCCTACTACTAATGGATATAGCAATTGCAGCGATCGGACGATTTAGCAGGCTTAATCGTAGGCCTATATGTCTTTATTAAAAAAAATCTCATTATATTATTATCTTCTAATGACCGCCCTTTTAATGTTTCCACGAATTAATTATTTCTTTGGAAAGCACTATGAATGGCTTTATGTTTGAACGTTTCTGTAGGCCTATAAATAAACTTGCCTTGTATTGCCTTCGTCGGAAAGGAGCACTATGAATAGGGCTTAGAAGCACTGGCGAAGCCGTCCCCACGGCGACTAGTCAGCCAAGAAGTTGAAATCAGCTTTTATCAGCCCTCCTTTGGTAACTGAAATGGTTGCCAGAAAGAGCGTTTGAAATTCTAGTCAACTCCGCCCCCCCCCCCCCGTCAACAATTCCGCCCACGGACCCTGTTATAATGTAATGTCCCCAATTAATGTAATGCAATTGGCCCGCCGGCATATCGCATTTCAGCGTTAACGCGTGTCTCGGCGCGGTAACTCTGGGGCGTCAACTCCGACAGCCCGTACTCCCGTACCCCCCCCCCCGTCATAAATTCCGCCTGCGGACCCTGTTATAATGTAATGTCCCCAATTAATGTAAAGCAAACCCTAACCTTAGATAGAAAGTAACCAGTCGCTCCGACACATTCCCCACACGCCAACCTCCACAAACGCTCACGCATGCGCACGGGAGAGAGAGAGAGAGAGAGAGAGAGAGAGAGAGAGAGAGAGAGAGAGAGAGAGAGAGAGAGAGAGAGAGAGAGAGAGAGAGAGAGAGCTCCTCGACTGACAGACAGGCCTAATGTATAATGGTTATATTTCTTTATTTCTTATATTTGTATAGTGGGAGGGCTCTCACAGAAACTTTCAGGAGGTGGGGGCTGAGGAGCTGCCGGTTGTTCGCGATTTGACTGATTCTTGAGCTCGCAGCGGAGTGCTGAGTGCGCCTTTTTAGATGGTGAACGTAAACGAAGGAAAGCCCTCTGATTGGACGGGCAAGACTGATAATTAGGCGGTCCTAGGCCCGCCCGTGGCTACGCCTCTGCATCATTGTAACTCAATTTAAGCTTCATAAGTAATCAAATTACTGATTATTGGCTTAGTAATAAGTATGCAGGCAGGAACAAAACTCATTACCATATTATAATGCATCAAGATTGTAATAATTCTGAAGTGCTACAAAAACATGTAATTTTTTCAAAAGGCTCAACTCGAATGCCAAGGAATATGGATGCTGTTAGATTTATCTTCATTGGTAAGTATTAATTGTTTCCGAAAGTGTAAATTGAACAAAAGGACACAAATAAGTATTTTGTTCATTGCAATATCTTACACTAAAGTATTAACTGTGACAATAATGATTCTGATATGTGAATCATCTTCCTCAAAAAACTACAGTCCTAGCCATAGTAGCTAGCAATGAAGTACAAGCAACATCAACAACATCTGCAGGACCAACAACAACAACTGCAGGACCCACAACAACGACTGCAGGACCAACAACAACAACTGCTGCACCAACAACAAAAACTACTGCATCAACAACAACAACTGCAGGACCCACCACCAAAACTGCAGGACCAACAATGACAAAAGGTTCTCAAGATGTGTCATTCAGTTTGCAACGCACGTTTGACAACTCTTTGTCAGATTCTACTTCTGCAGAGTTCCAGACAATTTGTTTCGTTCCTTTGAAGATACACCAACACCAGCTCCTCCAGGGGGGTATTCCATCAAAGTCGCTAACGAAAGCGGCGATTAGTTGATTAAGCCTGGTTAGAACTAGCGCCAACTTCCACTTGAGGCTAAAGCCGTTCCATCAACGCAGTTCAGCCGCGCATTGCTCAGGTTAGTTCAAACCAGGCTCACGTTATCGTGGATTACGTGCGTTCACGAGATATGTAACCAGCCCAGAACCGTGAATGTCGAATCATGGATCAAATGTTCGAAAAGGACCGAGCGGGATCTTTTCCAGCGGCGAACAGAAGCTGCTTGTGGAGGTCTATGAGGAGTACACGCATATAATAACTCAAAAAGGGAACACCGTAACTATTAATAGAAACAGGGAGGCTGCCTGGCACAAAAATCGGCGATCTGTTGAATGCATAAGTAGTATTAAGCGTAACATATTTTAATTTGATATTGACCATGGATTTAAAAGCAGGGAGATAGTCTCGAGTTAACGTGTCGGACTTGCGTCCGGGGTTCTATCCCCACGCAAGTAATAGTAATATAGGAAGGATTACTAGAGAAATCAAATAACTTTTCATGCCATTTATTTTCCATTTCTTTGAATATTCTTAATTAGGGAATTAATACAATTAATAAAGGGAATTACAAAATGAAGCCAACGCCAAGAATACTACACATTAGTCTAGACGCAAACTCGGGTCGCACGTATCACAGGGCAGAGACCTGCTAGACCATTCACCCAGTCGCTGATTACTGATAACGAGATAATACATAGATTTGTGTAAAAATGTGTTGAACAAATAGCCACAGTAATAATAGATAGCAATTCATTTAATTATTTCATTTGCGTCATTTAATCTTAGACCCTTAGTGAAAATATACGCTGTTTGTACTTCATATATGTACATTTATGACAAAATTGTGAGGACTAGGCTTGGCGGAACCTTCTGATGGTACAATTGTTGCTGACAGATGGATTTCTCTGAAACACCGCTCAAGTTAGCCTGACAGTTAACGATAAATTGCCATGGTTACTTAGCGGAAATTCCCTTAATTGACGTTCATGGAACACAACTCTAGCTGAAAGAAGCCCGGCTTTATGTTTAGCTTGATGGTTGTTTGGTCGAATAAGTTGCCATGGTTACTTAGCGGAGATTCCCTTAAGCCACATTGATGGAACGCAACTCTAGCTGAAAGAAGCCAGGCTAAGCAAAATAAGCCCGGCTTTGGGTTTAGCTTGGTTGATGGAATACCCCCCAGGTCCCACTACAACTACTTGATTAGGATTGATTATGATTAATGAGAACAAATTCTCTACATAGTTTATTCAAACAGCATTAACAACACTAACCCTAACTACTGCAGGACAAACAACAACAACTGCAGCACCAACAACGACAACTGCGGGACCAACAACGACAACTGCTGCACAAACAACTGCTGCACCAACAACAACAACTGCTGCACCAACAACAACTGCGGCACCAACGACAACAACTGTTGCACCAACAACGACAACTGCTTCACCAACGACAACAACTGCTTCCCCAACAACCACAACTGCTGCTCCAACAACTGCTACACCAACAACAACAACTGCGGCACCAATGACAACAACTGCTGTATCAACAACCACAACTGCTGCACCAACGACTACAACTGCTGCACCAATGACAACTGCTGCACCAACAACGACAACTGCAGCACCAACAACGACAACTTCTAAACCAACAACGACAACTGCTGCACCAACAACAACAACTGCGGCACCAATGACAACAACTGCTGCATCAACAACCACAACTGCTGCACCAACGACTACAACTGCTGCACCAACGACAACTGCTGCACCAACAACGACAACTGCAGCACCAACAACAACAACTTCTAAACCAACAACGACAACTGCTGCACCAACAACAACTGCGGCACCAACGACAACTGCTGCACCAACGACAACAACTGCTGCACCAACGACAACAACTGCTGCCCCAACAAGGACAACTGTTGCTTCAACAACTTCTGCACCAACAACAACAACTGCGGCACCAATGACAACAACTGCTGCACCAACAACCACAACTGCTGCACCAACAACAACAACTAGAACACCAACAACAACAACTGTTGCACCAACAACAACTGCGGCACCAACGACAACAACTGCTGCACCAACGACGACAACTGCTGCACCAACAACAACAACTGAGGCACCAACAACAATAACTTCTGAACCAACAACAACTGCGGCTCCAACGACAACGAATGTTGCACTAACGACTATAACTGCTGCACCAACGACAACAACTGCTTCACCAACGACAACAACTGCTGCCCCAACAACGACAACTGTTGCTCCAACAACTGCTGCACCAACAACAACAACTGCTGCACCAACAACTGTTTCACCAACAACAACAACTGCTGCACCAACAACAACTGCGGCACCAACGACAACAACTGTTGCACCAACGACAACAACTGCTGCCCCAACAACTGATGCTCAAACAACGACAACTGCAGCACCAACAACAACAACTGCTGCACCAACAACAACAACTACAGCACCAACGACAACTGCTACACCAACAACAACAACTGCAGCACCAATGACAACAACTGCTGCACCAATAACCACAACTGATGCACCAACAACAACTAGAACACCAACAACAACAACTGTTGCACCAACAACAACTGCTGCACCAACAACAACAACTGCTGCACCAACAACGACAACTGCGGCACCAACGACAACAACTGCGGCACCAATGACAACAACTGCTGCACCAACAACAACAACTGCTGCACCAACAACAACTGCGGCACCAACGACAACAACTGTTGCACCAACGACAACAACTGCTGCCCCAACAACGACAACTGCTGCACCAACAACAACAACTGCTGCACCAACAACGACAGCTTCTAAACAAACATCGACAACAGCTGCACCAACAACGACAACTGCAGCACCAACAACAACAACTGCTGCACCAACAACAACAACTACAGCACCAACAACGACAACTGCTGCACCAACAACAACAACTGCGGCACCAATGACAACAACTGCTGCACCAATAACCACAACTGATGCACCAACAACATCTAGAACACCAACAACAACAACTGTTGCACCAACAACAACTGCTGCACCAACAACAACAACTGCTGCACCAACGACAACAACTGCGGCACCAACGACAACAACTGCGGCACCAATGACAACAACTGCTGCACCAACAACAACAACTGTGGCACAAACGACAACAACTGCTGCACCGACAACAACAACTGCTGCAACAACAACAACAACTGCGGCTCCAACGACAACAAATGTTGCACTAACGACTATAACTGCGGCACCAACAACAACAACTGTTGCACCAACGACAACAACTGAGGCACCAATGACAACAACTACTGCACCAACAACCACAACTGCTGCACCAACGACTACAACTGAGGCACCAATGACAACAACTGCTGCACCAACAACCACAACTGCTGCACCAACGACTACAACTGCTGCACCAACGACAACTGCTGCACCAACAACAACAATTACAGCACCAACAATGACAACTTCTAAACCAACAACAACAACTGCTGCACCAACAACAATAACTGCTGCACCAACAACAACTGCTGCACCAACAACAACAACTGCTGCACCAACAACGACAACTGCGGCACCAACGACAACAACTGCTGCACCAACAACAACAACTGCAGGACCAACAACAACAACTACTGCACCACCAACGACAACTGCAGGACCAACAACGACAACTGCTGCACCACCAACGACAACTGCAGGACCAACAACAACAACTGCTGCACCAACGACAACTGCTTCACCAACGACAACAATTGCTGCACCAACGACAACAACTGCTTCACCAACGACAACAACTACTACCCCAACAACGACAACTGCTGCACCAACAACAACTGCGGCACCAACAACAACAACTACAGCACCAACAACAACTGCTGCACCAACAACAACAACTGCTGCACTGACAACAACTGCTGCACCAACGACGACAACTGCTGTACCAACAACAACTGCTGCACCAACAACAACTGCGGCACCAACGACAACAACTGTTGCACCAACGACAACAACTACTGCCCCAACAACGACAACTACTGCTCAAACAACTGCTCCACCAACAATAACAACTGCTGCTCCAACAACTGCTGCACCAACGACAACTGCTGCACTAACAACGACAACTGCAGCACCAACAACGACAACTTCTAAACCAATAACGACAATAGCTACACCAACGACAACTGCGGCACCAACAACAACAACTGCTGCACCAACAACAACAACTACAGCGCCAACGACGACAACTGCTTCACCAACGACAACAACTACTGCCCCAACAACGACAACTGCTGCACCAACAACAACTGCGGCACCAACGACAACAATTGTTGCACCAACGACTACAACTGCTGCACCAACGACGACAACTGCTTCACCAACGACAACAACTGCTTCCCCAACAACGACAACTGCTGCACCAACAACAACAACTGCTGCACCAACAACAACAACTACAGCGCCAACAACAACAACTGCTGCACCAACAACAACAACTGTTGCACCAACAACGACAACTGTGGCACCAACGACAACAACTGCTGCACCAACAACAACAACTGCTTCCCCAACAACAACAACTACAGCACCAACAACAACTGCTGCACCAACAACAACAACTGCTGCACTGACAACAACGGCTGCACCAACGACGACAACTGCTGTACCAACAACGACAACTGCTGCACCAACAACGACAACTGCAGGACCAACAACGACAACTGCTGCACCACCAACGACAACTGCAGGACCAACAACAACAACTGCTGCCCCAACAACGACAACTGCTGCACCAACAACAACTGCGGCAACAACGACAACAATTGTTGCACCAACGACTACAACTGCTGCACCAACGACGACAACTGCTTCACCAACAACGACAACTGCTGCTCCAACAACTGCTTCCCCAACAACGACAACTGCTGCACCAACAACAACAACTGCTGCACCAACAACAACAACTACAGCGCCAACAACAACAACTGCTGCCCCAACAACGACAACTGCTGCACCAACGACGACAACTGCAGGACCAACAACGACAACTGCTGCACCAACAATGACAACTGCTGCACCAACAACAACAACTGCTGCACCAACGACAACTGCTTCACCAACGACAACAATTGCTGCACCAACGACGACTACTGTTGCACCAACAACAACTGCGGCAACAACAACAACTGCTGCACCAACAACAACTGCTGCACCACCAACGACAACTGCAGGACCAACAACAACAACTGCTGCCCCAACAACAACAACTGCTGCACCAACAACAACTGCGGCAACAACGACAACAATTGTTGCACCAACGACTACAACTGCTGCACCAACGACGACAACTGCTTCACCAACGACAACAACTGTTGCCCCAACAACGACAACTGCTGCTCCAACAACTGCTTCCCAAACAACAACAACTGCTGCACTGACAACAACTGCTGCACCAACGACGACAACTGCTGTACCAACAACAACTGCTGCACCAACAACAACTGCGGCACCAACGACAACAACTGTTGCACCAACGACAACAACTACTGCCCCAACAACGACAACTACTGCTCCAACAACTGCTCCACCAACAACGACTGCTGCACCAACGACGACAACTGCTGCCCCAACAATAACAACTGCTGCTCCAACAACTGCTGCACCAACGACAACTGCTGCACTAACAACGACAACTGCAGCACCAACAACGACAACTTCTAAACCAATAACGACAATAGCTACACCAACGACAACTGCGGCACCAACAACAACAACTGCTGCACCAACAACAACAACTACAGCGCCAACGACGACAACTGCTTCACCAACGACAACAACTACTGCCCCAACAACGACAACTGCTGCACCAACAACAACTGCGGCACCAACGACAACAATTGTTGCACCAATGACTACAACTGCTGCACCAACGACGACAACTGCTTCACCAACGACAACAACTGTTGCCCCAACAACGACAACTGCTGCTCCAACAACTGCTTCCCCAACAACGACAACTGCTGCACCAACAACAACAACTGCTGCACCAACAACAACAACTACAGCGCCAACAACAACAACTGCTGCACCAACAACAACAACTGTTGCACCAACAACGACAACTGCGGCACCAACGACAACAACTGCTGCACCAACAACAACAACTACAGCGCCAACAACAACAACTGCTGCACCAACAACGACAACTGCTGCACCAACGACGACAACTGCAGGACCAACAACGACAACTGCTGCACCAACAACGACAACTGCTGCACCAACAACAACAACTGCTGCACCAACGACAACTTCTTCACCAACGACAACAATTGCTGCACCAACGACGACTACTGTTGCACCAACAACAACTGCGGCAACAACAACAACTGCTGCACCAACAACAACAACTGCTCCACCAACGACGACAACTGCTTCACCAACGACAACAACTACTGCCCCAACAACGACAACTGCTGCACCAACAACAACTGCGGCAACAACGACAACAATTGTTGCACCAACGACTACAACTGCTGCACCAACGACGACAACTGCTTCACCAACGACAACAACTGTTGCCCCAACAACGACAACTGCTGCTCCAACAACTGCTTCCCCAACGACAACTGCTGCACCAACAACAACAACTGCTGCACCAACAACAACAACTACAGCGCCAACAACAACAACTGCTGCACCAACAACAACAACTGTTGCACCAACAACGACAACTGCGGCACCAACGACAACAACTGCTGCACCAACAACAACAACTACAGCGCCAACAACAACAACTGCTGCACCAACAACGACAACTGCTGCACCAACGACGACAACTGCAGGACCAACAACGACAACTGCTGCACCAACAACGACAACTGCTGCACCAACAACAACAACTGCTGCACCAACGACAACTGCTTCACCAACGACAACAATTGCTGCACCAACGACGACTACTGTTGCACCAACAACAACTGCGGCAACAACAACAACTGCTGCACCAACAACAACTGCTGCACCACCAACGACAACTGCAGGACCAACAACAACAACTGCTGCACCAACGACAACTGCTGCACCAACAACGACAACTTCTAAACCAATAACGACAATAGCTACACCAACGACAACTGCGGCACCAACAACAACAACTGCTGCACCAACAACAACAACTACAGCGCCAACGACGACAACTGCTTCACCAACGACAACAACTACTGCCCCAACAACGACAACTGCTGCACCAACAACAACTGCGGCACCAACGACAACAATTGTTGCACCAATGACTACAACTGCTGCACCAACGACGACAACTGCTTCACCAACGACAACAACTGTTGCCCCAACAACGACAACTTCTAAACCAACAACGTCAACTGCTGCACCAACAACAACAACTACAGCACCAACAACAACAACTGCTGCACCAACAACAACAACTGCTTCACCAACAACAACAGCTGCTGCACCAACAATGACAATTGCTGCACCAACGACAACTGCTGCACCAACAACAACAACTGCTGCACCAAAAACAACAACTGCAGGACCAACAACGACAACTGCTGCACCAACAACGACAACTGCAGGACCAACAACGACAACTGCTGCACCAACAACAACAACTGCAGCACCAACAACTGCTGCACCCACAACTACCAATGCAGCACCAGTGGACCCTCAAGACCCTCCTAGAGTAAACGAAGGTTCTCAAGATTTGTCATTCAGTTTGCAACGCACGTTTGACAACTCTTTGTCAGATTCTACTTCTGCAGAGTTCCAGACGTTGGCTGATGAAGTCACAAGAGAGGTGAGAATTTTTTTTTACATTTGCATTAGCCTTACAACAATCACTACTTCAATGCAGCTCATTTCAATAAAAATGATTTGCTTATTAATTGACCTCAGGTAAACAAAGGCTACAAAAAGAGATTTCCTGACACTTTTTCCCGCTCTGTAGTTAGGTCTTTCAGGTAAGCATTTCATTATACTCCTAAAATTTTATGTTCAACGGTGGTTCAACATTTGTTATACATATTGTGTATATATATATATATATATATATATATATATATATATACATACATATATATATATATATATATATATATATATATATATATATATATATATATATATATATATATATATTTGTTATTGACTTCCTTTGTGGTTCTAGGAGCGGCTCAGTCATTGTGGATTTGACTCTGGTCTACACCAACCAAACAGTTGTTCCGACTGGAACCGTTGCAGTGGAGACACTGACTGAAGCATTAGCCACCGGCACCAGCAACCTCACTGTGGATAGTTCTACTATTACCTCGAGTAGGTTCAACACTAGATTGACAATTTTAGAGTAAAACCCAGTAGCACTGGCTGTCTTGAATAACACATATCTCCTACAAGCAGTATAAGATGGCAATGTGTTCTTTCAATCTTGGTGAACCCCATGTTCTCTCTTTAACACTTTTGAAGAGATGGGCACATTCCATCAAAAATACATACAAGTGAAGTGGTAGATGCACTACTAGATTAGGCACCACACTTTTTTTTCAAACAGCATTAATTCATGTTAGAAATTATTTGGAAATAAAGACCCAAGCTACACAAATGACAACTATGTCAATCTTGTTGTTTAGAAATCATGGTCAAATGCAATTTGGCTCGAAGACAATTTGTTTTGTTCCTTTGAAGATACACCAACACCAGCTCCTCCTGGTCCCACTACAACTACTAGATTAGGATTGATTATGATTGATGAGAACAAATTCTCTACATAGTTTATTCAAACTGCATTAACAACACTAACCCTAACTACTGCAGGACAAACAACAACAACTGCAGCACCAACAACGACAACTGCGGGACCAACAACGACAACTGCTGCACCAACAACTGCTGCTCCAACAACAACAACAGCTGCACCAACAATGACATCTGCAGGACCAACAACGACGACTGAGGGACCAACAACTACTGCTGCACCAACAACAACTGCTGCACCAACGACAACAACTGTTGCACCAACGACAACAACTACTGCCCCAACAACGACAACTACTGCTCCAACAACTGCTCCACCAACAACGACTGCTGCACCATCGACGACAACTGCAGCACCAACAACGACAACTTCTAAACCAATAACGACAATAGCTACACCAACGACAACTGCGGCACCAACAACAACAACTGCTGCACCAACAACAACAACTACAGCGGCAACGACGACAACTGCTTCACCAACGACAACAACTACTGCTCCAACAACTGCTGCACCAACGACAACTGCTGCACTAACAACGACAACTGCAGCACCAACAACGACAACTTCTAAACCAATAACGACAATAGCTACACCAACGACAACTGCGGCACCAACAACAACAACTGCTGCACCAACAACAACAACTACAGCGGCAACGACGACAACTGCTTCACCAACGACAACAACTACTGCCCCAACAACGACAACTGCTGCACCAACAACAACTGCGGCACCAACGACAACAATTGTTGCACCAACGACTACAACTGCTGCACCAACGACGACAACTGCTTCACCAACGACAACAACTGCTTCCCCAACAACGACAACTGCTGCACCAACAACAACAACTGCTTCACCAACGACAACTGCAGCACCAACAACAACAACTTCTAAACCAACAATGACAACAGCTGCACCAACAATGACAACTGAGGCACCAACATCATCAACTGCTGCACCAACAACAACAACTGCTGCACCAACAACAACAACTGCTTCACCAACAACAACAACTGCTGCACCAACAACGACAATTGCTGCACCAACGACAACTTCTAAACCAACAACGACAATAGCTACACCAACAACGACAACTGAGGCACCAACAACAACTGCTGCACCAACAACAACTACAGCGCCAACAACAACAACTGCTGCACCAACAACAACAACTGTTGCACCAACAACGACAACTGCGGCACCAACGACAACAACTGCTGCACCAACAACAACAACTACAGCGCCAACAACAACAACTGCTGCACCAACAACGACAACTGCTGCACCAACGACGACAACTGCAGGACCAACAACGACAACAGCTACACCAACAACTACAACTGCTGCACCAACAACAACAACTGCTGCACCAACGACAACTGCTTCACCAACGACAACAATTGCTGCACCAACGACGACTACTGTTGCACCAACAACAACTGCGGCAACAACAACAACTGCTGCACCAACAACAACTGCTCCACCAACGACGACAACTGCTTCACCAACGACAACAACTACTGCTCCAACAACGACAACTGCTGCACCAACAACAACTGCGGCAACAACGACAACAATTTTTGCACCAACGACTACAACTGCTGCACCAACGACAACAACTGTTGCCCCAACAACGACAACTGCTGCTCCAACAACTGCTTCCCCAACAACAACTGCTGCACCAACAACAACAACTGCTGCACCAACGACAACTGCAGCACCAACAACGACAACTTCTAAACCAACAACGTCAACTGCTGCACCAACAACAACAACTGCTTCACCAACAACAACAACTGCTGCACCAACAACGCCAATTGCTGCACCAACGACAACTTCTAAACCAACAACGACAATAGCTACACCAACAACGACAACTGAGGCACCAACAACAACTGCTGCACCAACAACAACTACAGCGCCAACAACAACAACTGCTGCACCAACAACAACAACTGTTGCACCAACAACGACAACTGCGGCACCAACGACAACAACTGCTGCACCAACAACAACAACTACAGCGCCAACAACAACAACTGCTGCACCAACAACGACAACTGCTGCACCAACGACGACAACTGCAGGACCAACAACGACAACAGCTACACCAACAACGACAACTGCTGCACCAACAACAACAACTGCTGCACCAACGACAACTGCTTCACCAACGACAACAATTGCTGCACCAACGACGACTACTGTTGCACCAACAACAACTGCGGCAACAACAACAACTGCTGCACCAACAACAACAACTGCTCCACCAACGACGACAACTGCTTCACCAACGACAACAACTACTGCCCCAACAACGACAACTGCTGCACCAACAACAACTGCGGCAACAACGACAACAATTTTTGCACCAACGACTACAACTGCTGCACCAACGACAACAACTGTTGCCCCAACAACGACAACTGCTGCTCCAACAACTGCTTCCCCAACAACAACTGCTGCACCAACAACAACAACTGCTGCACCAACGACAACTGCAGCACCAACAACGACAACTTCTAAACCAACAACGTCAACTGCTGCACCAACAACAACAACTACAGCACCAACAACAACAACTGCTGCACCAACAACAACTGCTTCACCAACAACAACAGCTGCTGCACCAACAGCGACAACTGCTGCACCAACGACAACTGCTGCACCAACAACAACAACTGCTGCACCAACAACAACAACTGCAGGACCAACAACGACAACTGCTGCACCAACAACGACAACTGCAGGACCAACAACGACAACTGCTGCACCAACAACAACAACTGCAGCACCAACAACTGCTGCACCCACAACAACCAATGCATCACCAGTGGACCCTCAAGACCCTCCTAGAGTAAACGAAGGTTCTCAAGATTTGTCATTCAGTTTGCAACGCACGTTTGACAACTCTTTGTCAGATTCTACTTCTGCAGAGTTCCAGACGTTGGCTGATGAAGTCACAAGAGAGGTGAGAATTTTTTTTTACATTTGCATTAGCCTTACAACAATCACTACTTCAATGCAGCTCATTTCAATAAAAATGATTTGCTTATTAATTGACCTCAGGTAAACAAAGGCTACAAAAAGAGATTTCCTGACACTTTTTCCCGCTCTGTAGTTAGGTCTTTCAGGTAAGCATTTCATTATACTCCTAAAATTTTATGTTCAACGGTGGTTCAACATTTGTTATACATATTGTGTATATATATATATATATATATATATATATATATATATATATATATATATATATATTTGTTATTGACTTCCTTTGTGGTTCTAGGAGCGGCTCAGTCATTGTGGATTTGACTCTGGTCTACACCAACCAAACAGTTGTTCCGACTGGAACCGTTGCAGTGGAGACACTGACTGAAGCATTAGCCACCGGCACCACCAACCTCACTGTGGATAGTTCTACTATTACCTTGAGTAGGTTCAACACTAGATTGACAATTTTAGAGTAAAACCCAGTAGCACTGGCTGTCTTGAATAACACATATCTCCTACAAGCAGTATAAGATGGCAATGTGTTCTTTCTCAATCTTGGTGAACCCCATGTTCTCTCTTTATCCCTTTTGAAGAGATGGGCACATTCCATCAAAAATACATACAAGTGAAGTGGTAGATGCACTACTAGATTAGGCACCACACTTTTTTTTCAAACAGCATTAATTCATGTTAGAAATTATTTGGAAATAATGACCCAAGCTACACAAATGACAACTATGTCAATCTTGTTGTTTAGAAATCATGGTCAAATGCAATTTGGCTCGAAGACAATTTGTTTTGTTCCTTTGAAGATACACCAACACCAGCTCCTCCTGGTCCCACTACAACTACTAGATTAGGATTGATTATGATTGATGAGAACAAATTCTCTACATAGTTTATTCAAACTGCATTAACAACACTAACCCTAACTACTGCAGGACAAACAACAACAACTGCAGCACCAACAACGACAACTGCGGGACCAACAACGACAACTGCTGCACCAACAACTGCTGCTCCAACAACAGCTGCACCAACAACGACATCTGCAGGACCAACAACGACGACTGAGGGACCAACAACTACTGCTGCACCAACAACAACTGCTGCACCAACAATGACAACTGCGGGATCAATAACAACAACTGCAGGACCAACAACAACAACTGCTGCACCAACAACGACAACTGCAGGACCAACAACAACAGCTGCTGCACCAACAACGACAACTGTGGGACCAACAACAACAACTGTTGTACCCACTACAAATACACCTGTACCCACTACAACTACTATACCTGACTCTACAGAGCCTCCTGCAGCAGATGAAGGCACTTTGGATTTGAGTTTCAGTTTAAGACGCACATTTGAAAGCTCTTTGTCCGATCCTACTTCTCCAGCCTATCGGGTGCTGGCTAATGAAGTCACAAGAGAGGTGTGATAACAATGTTTTGATTACATCTGCATTAGCCTTAGAACAATCACTGATTTAAATGCAGCTCATATTCACACATTATATAACTAATGTGCTTCATTCTTGACTTCAGGTTAACAAAGGCTACAGATTTATATTTCCAAAAACGTATTCCCGATCTGTCGTTAGGTCTTTCCGGTAAGCATTTTATTCTCTTCATCAAATTGTTCATTTGACAGTTCAACCATTGCTTGTATTTCTTTACATGTGTATTTTTTACATTATTATCATAGATAATTACCTTTAGAAATTTTAATATATGATCCACTTTTAACCATTTTCTTATTTTTCTTACTTTGTGTTTTTAGTAATGGCTCAATCCTTGTGGATCTGATTCTGGTCTACCAAAACCAAACAGTGGTTCCGACCGGAGTCCTGGCAGAGCAGGCACTGCAGGCCGTAATATCCTCAGGCTTCATCAACCTAACTGGACTGGACACGTCTACTATTACCGCAAGTAAGTTGCACATAAGATTTACAATTTTAGAGTAATTACCAGTTGTATCAAACTACATTAAATAATAGTAATAATGGTTTGGAGAGCCCAGTAAGACGAACTACTAAACTATTTTGCCAATGTTGTTTAGTAGGCTATTTAGAGATTCCGGTTCAAAAACAAAGTTACATGTAATGTAGACATATTAGCTATAATGTATGTGGTTATTTTAATGCTACTTCAACTACTCCAACAGCAACAACAACCTCAGGAGGACCCACTCTGAAAATGACCATCACAACTGCATTTTGTTTGCCTTTCTTGTTGACGGTCATCAAAGGACTGTTGTTCAGCACATAGAACATTCATGTCTTGTATTATATTGAATGAAGAATATTTTTTGCAAGCTTTTATTAAACTATGTTTACCATGACCTCAACATATTTAATTTGGAGGCAGCAACAAATTTTTGCATTGAGAATAGAATAACATAATGGTCATTAGTAAGCATCCTTTTAGATAATAGTATGAAGTTGACAATTTACCATTTCCACTGCTTAGCAGTGTGATTTCAACAATAATTTAAACATTTGTTTCTTCACCACAATAGAACAAAGTGAAAACAAAAATGCAAAAGAAAGCAAATTAATAAAATTTGTCAGGATAAAATGAATTATTTCATAATTCACACATTTGGCCAAACAGTGACAAAAAAACGATACAATAAATTGTATTATATTTGTCTTTTTTATATAAATTATATATTCTATTTAATCACATGTTATTTTTATTACAGTAGAACAGGCATTGTCTATCAAGATGTAGCCGACTTGATATAAGATGTTTTTTCTGGGGGCCACCTTGTCTTGGTTTGTCCACTAAAATGTATGTTGTAGATATCTGCATATTTCACTGCTCATTGAAAAACACAATAAACTATAACCTATTGTTGCCTACTTGTATTGTATGGGGTTATTTGTTGGGGAAAGGGCTGGCGAAAGCAGGAGGGAATCCCTTTTTTGACCGTCAATCGTGAATTATGAAGCATGACATGTGAAACGTGACTGAACGTTGCAGTGGGCATCACAGATTATGTATTACTTGTTTGCCCTATGTTAATACACATTAAGTTATCAAAGAGTCATGTGCGCGTCAGAAGGTAGGCCTATCCCGCTGTGTGACCTGGAACAGCAGCGGACTCGATGACATCACCACCTCAGCTCTGTTAACTGCTTTACGACCTCATGTAGGCATACTGAACAATATAAACAAATTATATAAAACTAAACCCCAGCCTCTTTCATTTTAAAATAGTATGTTAATATTTTGAATGAATATAAATGAAAAGATATGCTTGTCGTGTGTATTCATATACACACAACTTTTTATACTGTAACGCTCACCCCACAGTGGTGCAGCGTTGAATAAACAGGCGATGTCTGGCTTGCAATCCTGCTCTTTATTAGCAGATAAACAGTTATCCCGGTCACTGTTGGCCGTGACCACGCCGTCCATCCAGCCGAACCAAACTCACTCAAACACATCCCTTCCGGACCCCCTCACGTAGTCCTCCTCCCCACCCCCTCTCGCGAGACGATCCCCCATTAACCTCTACCAATAACATTAGTGCATAACCCAACACATGTGAACATTTGCATAACTGCTGAACGCATAATAACAGAACCACATTAACCCAGCTCGTTACACAGCTCCCCCCCAACAAAGTCCCTCGTCCCGAGGGACTACACAAAGTCTCTGAAACGGGCCGGCCGACGTCCCTGTCTCCGCGGCCGCGTGGGGGACGCAGGCTCTTCTGCCCGGTGGGTGGGGCAACGCCCCTGTGCAGTGGAAGGTGTCTGTGATGGGAAGGGGAAAGGAGGGATGTGAACAGGGGGGGTCAGTCACTGTCTCTGGGGAAGTATGTGCAGGGGAAATGGGGCTTCGATAGGGCTCGTGTGCCCCTGTGTAGCCGCGCGCAGAGGTTGAGCCGTCACCCCTCCTGGCGGGCGTCCGGGACTCCGGGCTTGGGGAAGGGAAGGAGTCCCCTCTGTATGGGGCCAACCTGTCTCTGTGGAGTGCAACCTTCTTCCTCTTTCCTGGCAGCTGGACCCGGTACACTACTTCACCCAGCCGCTCCACCACCTGACAAGGCCCCTCCCAATGACAGTCCAACTTGGGGCACCTTCCCTTCTTCCTGCGGGGGCGGTACACCCACACCAGCTCTCCAGCTTGGAAGTGTCTTCCCTTCGACCTTATGTCGTAGTTCCTTTTCTGTTTCATGCCCGCTTTCTCCAGCTGGTCTCGGGCAAAGTTATGGGCGGACTCCATCCGATCCTGGAGTCTCCTGGCATACTCTCTCCCCGGAGGAACAGCAGGGGTGTCAGGGGGCTTGCCAAAGGCCACCTCCACCGGCGTCCGTAGCTCCCGCCCCAACATGAGGAGGGCAGGCGTGCATGAGGTGGACTCCTGAACAGCAGACCTGTAGGCCATGAGGACGAAGGGCAGGTGCGTGTCCCAGTCCCGTTGATGTTCCGCGGTGAGGATTGCCAGCTGCTTTCCCAGGGTCCTATTGAACCTCTCGACGAGGCCGTCGCTCTGGGGTGCAGGGCTGTGGTCCGGGTCTTATGCATGCCCGTGCGCTCACACATGGCAGCAAAGACCCGCGACTCGAAATTCCTCCCTTGGTCACTGTGGATGGTTTCTGCCACCCCGAACCTGCTGAACATGCCCTCTACCAGAGCGTCAACCACCGTCTCTGCTTCCTGATCTGGTATTGCATACGCCTCAGGCCATTTTGTGAAATAATCCATGGCGACCAAAACGTATCTGTTGCCTGTGTCCGTGCGGGGAAATGGGCCCATGACGTCCACAGCTACTCTTTCCATGGGAGCCCCCACCGCCTGTTGTTGTAGTTGTGCGCGGGACTGATCTGGGGGGCCCTTGTAGGCCGCGCAGAGGTCGCAGCGGCGGCAAAAGTCCTCTACGTCCCTTCGGACCCGCCCCCAGTAAAACCCCTGACGAAGCCGGCGGAGTGTTTTTGCTACTCCAAAGTGCCCCGCTCCTGCGGTCCCATGGGATGCTCTCAGCACAGCGTCTCTCAGTGAACTGGGGACTATCACCTGCCACCTTTCTTCTCCCGTAGCAGGCTCCTTCCAGGCTCTCTGCAGTACTCCATCCCTTACTCTCAGCGCCTCAAACCTAGTCCACATGCCTTTCGTAGCAGTGGAGCACCCAGTCACCTCCTCCCAGGGTGGTCTCTGACCTGCCTCAACCCACTGTCGCACCGGTCGTATGTCCATGTCCCGCTCCTGTTGTGTCTGCCACTCGGCCACGTCAACCATCTGCGTTCCGCGGCAGACTGGTCCGGCCCCCTCGTGCATGGGACATGTCTCCTCCTCGAAACGGAGCTCTCTCTCACGTGCTTCTCTCCGCTCACAGTACTGGCACCCTCCCAGTGCGCAGGGGCGGCGGGACAAGGCATCGGCGTTGGCGTGGCTGGCTCCGGCCCTGTGTACCACTGTGAAGACATAGGACTGCAACGTTTCAATCCAGCGTGCGACTTGGCCCTCCGGTTCCTTGAAGGACATCAGCCACTGCAGTGCCGAATGATCTGTCCTGACAGTGAAGGGCCGGCCACACAGGTAGTACTTGAAGTGCTTTATCGCCGCCACCATGGCGAGGAGCTCTCGGCGCGTGACGCAGTAGCGGCGCTCAGCCTTGTTGAAGGTTTTGCTGAAATACGCCACCACTCTCTCCCCTTCTGTCCCCGCCTGAGCCAGCACTGCACCCATGCCCACGTCGCTGGCATCCGTGTCCAGAGTAAACCGCAACCCGGGGTCCGGGGGGGTGAGGATGGGGGCCTCCGGCAGTGCCTTCTGGAGGGAATTGAAGGCTTGTTGGCACTGTGGCGTCCAGGTGAATTCCCTGCCCTTCTGCAGCAGGTGGTGCAGGGGGGCGGCTGTGCAGGAGAAACCTCGCACAAACTTCCTGTAATATGAGGCCAGGCCGAGGAAGCTCTTCAGCTGTCGTTGGTCAGTGGGTGTGGGCCAGTCTCTCACTGCATGCACTTTCTCCTCCAGTGTGCTGATGCCCTCTCCTCCCAGTCTGTGACCCAAAAACTCCACCTCCTTCCTCATGAAGCGGCACTTATTCGGGTGTAATTTCAGGCCCGCCGCCGCCACTCTCTGCAGCACCAGCCTCAGCGACTCCAGGGCTGTTTGGAACGAGCTCCCATGGGCCAGGATGTCATCCAAATACACCAGACATCTCTGACGGGGGATGCCAGCCAGCACCCTGTCCATGAGTCTTTCAAAGGTGGCTGGGGCGTTGCACAGGCCGAAACTGAGAACCCGGAACTGCCACAACCCCCTGTCTGTACAGAAGGCAGTCTTTTGTCTTGCTTCAGGGCTGAGGGGCACCTGCCAGTATCCGCTTCGCAGGTCGAGTGAAGAGAACCAGGAAGAGCCAGACACCAAGTCCAGTGACTCATCGATCCTGGGTAACGGATACGAGTCCTTCCTCGTCACACTGTTCAGCGGTCTGTAGTCCACGCAGAATCTCATCTTGGTGCTCCTCTTTTTCGACACCATCACCACTCCCGAGGCCCAGGGGCTGTCTGACGGTTCAATAATGCCATCTCTTTGCATCTCTTCAACCGCTCTGTCCGCAGCCTCACGGTGAGCCATGGGGAGACGCCGGGGACGCGTCTTGATGGGCCGTGCACCCCCAGTGTCTATTTCGTGTTGGACCAGGTGTGTCAGGCCCACTTCGTTGTCTGTTAGTGCAAAAATGTCTGTAAAGTCAGATAACACCTTCCACAGCTCTTCCTGCTGCCATTGCTCCAATTGGTCGCAGTTCTGTCTCCATATCTCTCTCACCGCCGACAACCTGTCCGTCTCCCCCACCGTAGCTGGCTGGGCTGGGGAAGATGAATGGGCGTGTGCAGAGGGGGGCTGACCGTTGCTGGGGGCATGGGGCACCAGTGGCAGGAAGCTGCGAACAGGGGGGGTGATTCTCACTACTGGGGTTTTTGTGTCATGGCAGTGCGTTTCCATGGCTGTCCTGACCAGGGGGTGTGGCTTTGGGGACTGGGTGGGCGGTATCAGTTTAACAGTGGGGCCCCCAGGAAAGGTCAATGTGTCCTCCCCTAGGTCCAGCAGACAGCGCGCAGCCCTCAAAAAGTCCAGCCCCAGTATGCAGGGGTCCTGCACCTGCGCCACCCATACTCTAAAATCCACTGACAGACCTCCCACATTCAACGTCACCCTCCCCTTACCAAGCATAGGGGCCAGCTCACCAGTCACTGTCCTCAGCTGCACCGTAGTCTGCTCCAACTGTGTCCCCACTGGAACTATATCTGGCCTCATCAGTGTTGCTGTGGAGCCCGTGTCCACAAGGGCCGTACGTGGGGTCCCGTGTATGGTGACGGGAACATGGCAGAAATTCCCAGAATGAGTCCAACCCACCACCATCGTGGATTCTGTATTGTCTGCTTCAGGGGGGAGTGGAGCCCCTCTCCCCCGTCTGTGCTGTTGGGCTCCTCCATCCTCCACGGCAACTGCATGGGACACCATGCCCGGGGTCCGTACCGTCCCATCTATATGGGCCCCGGGCCGTTTCCCTGGTCTTTGGAATGCTTGGAGCACTGTCTGAGGAGATGGCCAGGCTGTCCGCATCCCCAGCAGACCAGGGGGCGTTGGCGAGGCCGTGTGGCACTTTGCGGCGAATGCATGGACACAGCCCGTATCAGTTCGGTAATTTCAGCCACCCATGCAGGCTTTACTTGGGCTGTATCAGTGCATGCAGCGGTTCTCACCGTAGGACCACTCTCTTCAGGGCTGCCTTCCATGGTCCCGCCCCCCACAATCTCCCTCTCTAGAGCCAGATCCAGAGCCTCTTGTATGGAGCGGGGATGAGCGAGCTGGGTCTGAATGCGCAGCCTGCTGGGGGTTATGGCTTGGATGAACTGGTCCCTGGCGAGCTCCGTCTGTATCGCCGGGGGCATGTGGGCATAAGCCCTCCTGGCTAGGGTTTCAATGTCATTAGCTAACACACGGAGGGGCTCTCCAGGCCGCCTGCGTCTGTTGGAAAGTTCAGAGCGTAGGAGACCGGGCTGTTCACAATGTCCAAAACGTCTCTGTAGAGCCCCAACAAGAGCCTCATAATTATTTCTTTCTTCTGGGCTGAGCAGTAACAGGCATGCCAGTGCGTCGTCTGTAAGGCATAACGCCAGCTGTAGCGCTTTATCATCCTCCGACCAGCCTGCAGCTTGTGACAACAGTTCGTATTGGGCATGAAACGCCTGCCAGTCTGCCTTACCGGAGTACTTTGGTGTTTTACATGGGGCCCGGCAAGTATAGGCACCGCCCCTTTGCCACACAGGCTGCGCATACTCTCTGCTGTCATGCTTTGGAGGAGCCGACGCGCCAACGTCGAAGCGTCCGTCATGTCCTCGATGGGGTCGGTGGAGCTCATTCCCGCGTCGTTAGCCATGCACCTCGCCGTCTCCTTCAAGCGGGCCTTGGTCTCCGCAGCGCGCTCAAACTCCGCCGCCAGACCCACCGAACGGGCATAACTGCAGCTCCCTGCCTCCTCCTTAACTTTCGGCCGTGCTCCGCTCCCGTGTGCCATGTCCGTTGGCAGTACAAACAGCAGCACGCCGTGGTAGGTCCGCTGGCCGGCTAGACTAATGGCGAACACCGGAGAAAAACCAGTCCGTCGCTTTTACTTCTGACACCAGTGTAACGCTCACCCCACAGTGGTGCAGCGTTGAATAAACAGGCGATGTCTGGCTTGCAATCCTGCTCTTTATTAGCAGATAAACAGTTATCCCGGTCACTGTTGGCCGTGACCACGCCGTCCATCCAGCCGAACCAAACTCACTCAAACACGTCCCTTCCGGACCCCCTCACGTAGTCCTCCTCCCCACCCCCTCTCGCGAGACGATCCCCCATTAACCTCTACCAATAACATTAGTGCATAACCCAACACATGTGAACATTTGCATAACTGCTGAACGCATAATAACAGAACCACATTAACCCAGCTCGTTACAATACGTAGGGTAGGCCTACAGATGCGCGTGCCTAACTGCCTATGTAGTTGGAGAGTAGGCTATTATAACGAATAATAATAATAATAACGAATGAGCGAGAAATGACACAGATTAGAATAGAAAAACACACACACACACACGACCGGATGGATCCGACCGGGATTTTCGTTGCCGTTGCGATGGGTTTCCTCTATCAGCGACGTATACAATATAGACAAATTATATAAAACAAAACCCCAGCCTCTTTAATTTTAAAATAGTATGTCAATATTTTGAATGAATAGGTCTACATCTTTGTTATATATGTAAAATGTTCCTATATATAGCCTATTATTATAGCTTACATACTAATATTTTAAAACATGGGAATGCGAAATGCATCCTGGGATATTTAACGGTCCCAAGTCCACACGAGTCGCCTTCATTATTTATAGGGGGTGAAAATTTTCCAGATAAAAAATGTAACAACAAATTTATAAGAACTTCCCTTAATTTAATCTGCTTCCCTTCACTGCTTAAGAGAAAATATATGTTCCAGGAATTTACAAAAAAGGATATAAGAAAGATAAGAACCAATTACCTCTCTTTTCCAGTTCCTCCCAAATAAAAGTGAAAGAAGTCCACTTTAAAATGTTGTATGCGATTTATCCATGTAATGACTTCTTAAATCAAAGATTTAATCTTGATTTGAATGTATGTACTTTCTGTAATTCCGATATTGAAACTGTAGAACATCTCTTTTTTCTTTGTAATGCAACCCAAACTTTCTGGGATAGGTTTCAGTAGGCCTACTGGATAAGTTATAATGAGAAAGATATCCCTATTCTGACGTATGAAAAAATAAGATTTGGTCTTCAAATGGAAAACAAAAAAACTGAATTTGGAAATAATAATTTGATTCTATTGGCAAAATATTTTATTCATAAATCTCGTTTTCGTTTCCCCATTTTCAATGCATTTTACAACAAATTAGTATTATATAAAAAAACAATTAAACAGTGTAAAATGAAAGGAGCCCAGCATTTTAATGAATATTTAGCCGTTTCTCAATTTCCGTTCTCGTCTGTACTCGTGTACTTGAGTTCTCGGTAAACGTCATCAGTGGTAGCCCAAGCACTGTTCCAATTCCAAGTACGCGAGTACTGTCGTAAAACCCAGAAGTGTTCTCGATGCGTTCTCGATGAGGCCGTTCTACCGAGGATGCATCGGAGGTGACTCGTGTGGACTTGGGACCGTTAAATATCCCAGGATGCATCATCGAGTCCGCTGCTGTTCCAATTGCAGGTGCGTACTCGCATTCTCGGAAGTCTGTACTTGAAAGTCCGGAATTGCCAAGTACGTACTTCCAAGTCCGAGAGTACGTAGTCCGCGTACTTGGTATCGCACAGCATTGGCTGTGACGCGAGAAAATCGGCCGCCATCTTGGAGTGGTGATGAGGAGCCGGCGAGCAGCCTAAACTGACAGTTGACAGGTAGAAAACAAAGATGCTGGGCTGGTGTTCAGCGTTTTCCTGCTCAAATGAGCGGACTGTGGAAAATAGGAATCGGGGGATTACTTTTCACAAGTAAGATTTAACATTAACGTACTATTGGTTGTATTTTGTGAAAAGAATATTACCACAGAGTTGAGAAGGAGCAAAGATCTTCAATAGTACTGAAATCGTAGCCGCTAGCAAACAAGAGTATGACCATAATAGAATTGCTTGTCAATGAAATTAATTAAATTTAAAAATGACATACTTGAATAACATAAAGTTGAAATAAATGATGAAGATAAAGATTGTAAAAGCCAACAGGGGTAAAAGTTAGGACCACAGTCCAGATTGTGTAGGGGGGGTAATATATGTTAGCTAACTAGACAATCAAATGGACAGTGGCTATACAGTATAGCTAGTCTAGCTTTCCAACCCAATTTTGTGTAGCCCACCTTCGTGAAATGTGTGGGACAAAATGTGTGATAAACAGGAAAAGGCCCTGCCACACTTACCTGACACCTGGAATGGGGTAATTTTTGGGATTACTGTTGAACTACTAGGCTATGTGTTCACCCGGCTATGAACTGAGACTTGATAAATCATATTCCATAAGCACTGACCTAGATTACACCTGACACTTTTGAAGGTTTCCCAAAGACCTAGATGTGAGGAAGAAGTGGGAAGTGGCTTTGAGGAGAGAAGGATTCACTGCAAGTGATTATTCAATTGTCTGCAGTCAACATTTTAAGCAGACTGATTTTGATAGGACAGGTCAGATTGTCTGACTATGTGATGGTGTTATTCCATCCCTCTTCAGCTTCCCGGTTCACCTCCAAAAAGTAGGTGTATCATCATAAGGCTATTAGCATTCATACATGTAAATATTCTATTATCAAACAAACTTATCCTTTTATATATTGTATTATGTATTATGCAGAATGTTTCTTCATTTCAGTTGGTAAAGGGCAGGGCTACGTCTACCTCCAGAAGAGCTGAAGAAAGCCTGTCCGTGGTCTCTAAGGATTCCCCAGAAATTGCAACCTCACACTCACAACTTCAGCTTAATGATGTGAGTATTTCTACTTTAAACATCATATCATAATGTTCCGGGACATATTAAAATCTCACTTGTTTTGCTGCCACTCATATTAAACATACTCACAAATAACTGGCTTTGACAGGTGATGACTATAAGAAAAAATGTGGATGTGGGCCATAAACTAGTGGTGTCAAAGTGATGTTTGTGAAGTGAAACATTACTCAAACCATTTTCATCCCTCTTTCTTTCTACTAGGACCATGTCTAGTGAATCATTACTCAAACCATGTTCGTCCCTCTTTCTACTAGGATCATAGCTATGCCTTGCCTGCTTTCTAGTCTGGAGTGAGAGAAGAAGAATGCCATGTCCAGAGAAAAGGGGGAAAAGACCACAGTCAAGGGTCTTTTGGGGGATTTGAGGGACAAGAACCTCATTAATGAAGAGCTCAGTGAGAAGCTTGCATTCTACTCAGGTAAGACAAAATTAGCACTTTGAAATTCATGTACATGTTATTGTTACTCTCTTTATTAAACTCCTTGGTTATTATAGACTTAGATCTTAAGATTGACTTTGCGGCAAAGCAGGGCCATGAGTACACACAGGACTGCAGAGAGTTTGCACTCACTCTCCATCTACATGGTCCAAATGCATACAAATACCTTAGAGAGACTCACCATTTTCCCCTCCCACATCCACAAACATTACAAAGGTAGGTAGGCTTAATGTTGTCCGATTTAATTTTTGGAAAATACTGATGCCAACACGTTATACCTCTCCTGGAACCGTCACCTTATCGTGGTGGAGAGGTTTGCGTGTCCCTGTGAACCTGGGGGCTGTGTTGTCTGGAGCCTTGTGCTCCTGGTAGGGTCTCGCATGGCAGAGTGGTCTCAGGTGAGGGGCCAGACTAAGAATGGTTCACAAAACTCCATGGACTCCATGGCGGACACGGGCAGGAGGGGCTCATAGCCTTGGATGGCAACCCACCTAGGAGAAGGACACTCTGAACTAAAACCGGGACTGCGAGGAGTTGCGCCCCACAGTCCTTAATTAGCATAGTAAAGCCAACCATGAAGAACAAAGTCATCCCAAACCCTATACTTCCAGCGGCGGGAGTCCGCAGGAGCAACGCAGCGGACGGTGGTGCTGGTCCTCCTTCTGGAGGACACCATGACGACAGGACCCCAAACTCTGGGAAACCAGGGAGGGTTCTGTCCGATCACTGCACCCCTGCCAAAGCACTCATGCGCTGTCGGAGACCATTTGTAATGGGAACCTTCAACGCATGTACAGTGAGAGAAGAAGCTAGATTGATGGAGCTAGCACACTGTGCTGAGGAGCGGGGAGTGGAGATCCTGGGAGTCCAGGAACACAGAAGAGTGCACACTGATGACCAGATCGTTTACCACAAAGTAGAGAGATGCATGTTCATCACCTCGTCTGCGTGGGGAAACGAGGCCCAGGCTGCAACAGGCGGCGTGGGGCTAATGCTGGGCCCTCGGGCGCGTAAGGCTCTCCGTCAGGTTTGCCACCACACCGACAGGATCCTTATCGCAGAGTTCTCAGGCAACCCGGTAACGACAGTCATAGTCGTGTACTCACCCACCAACGTGGCCCCAACTGAGGAGGCGGAGAAGTTCTTCGAGGACCTGGCAACAGCCGTACGCGGTGTTCCAGCACACAACTTCCTGGCAATCCTGGGGGACTTCAACGCAAGGCTCGGACCAGAGGACACACCCTTCCCATAC
Source organism: Micromesistius poutassou (assembly GCF_964030765.1). Classification (NCBI taxonomy): domain Eukaryota; kingdom Metazoa; phylum Chordata; class Actinopteri; order Gadiformes; family Gadidae; genus Micromesistius; species Micromesistius poutassou. The sequence continues at coordinate 8,317,583 of NC_140273.1, read as the reverse complement.
CACGACTCTACCAACCGCAATGGTGCATACCTCGCGGCCCTTCTCACGGAGCACGAACTACTGGCAGCGAATACCTTGTTCCAGAAAAGGCAAGGCAAGAGATGGACCTTCCAGGATCGAGCCACACGTATGGTGCGCCAACTGGACTATATACTTGTGAGGAGAAAGTGGAGGAACTCCATCCTTAATGCCGAACCATACAATTCGTTCAGCTCGGTGGGTTCGGACCACCGTGTGGTGTCCATGAGGGTGCGACTGAGCCTCAGGGTCCCCAAGCCTAGTCCCAAGATCCGGCACGATTGGAAGGCATTCGCAAACGATCCTGGCCTTCAAACCAGGTACAATGTGGAAGTCCAGAACCTCCCTGAGGTCCAAACATCCGGAGGTCGTAGTGGCACAAGGAAGTGTGGAGGAAGCACGCCTCAACTTTGAGCGTGAACCAACCCAGCAAAGACATGAGGAACTGGGAGAAGCCAAGCAGCTTCTGTTCTGTACCTACGACAACATCAAGGGGGAGGAACTGATGGAGAAGGTGCAAAGGGTGCAGGTTGCGCAAGGCGAAAAACAGTATGGGGAAGCCTGGAGGGTCATCAACGAAATGACTGGGCGGAAAAGGACAAAGGAGGGACAGGTTGAAGGTCACAGCCCTGAGGAGAGGATGGCAACCTGGTTCAACCACTTCCGAAGCCTTCTGGGCTCAACAGCAGATGGGGCCGAGGAAGAAATTCCACCAGTCCTCCAGAACCTAGACATCGATGATGGTCCATTCACTGTCACTGAGCTAGCCCGGGCGAAAGCCACAGTGAGAGCTGGAAAAAGTGCTAGGCCAGATGGCATACCCCCAGTGGTTTTAAAGAACTGTGACCTCGATGACATCTTGCTGGAGTTTTCCAACCTAGCGCTACTGCAAAACAAACTACCTGAAGTATGGTCTCTCTCCAACATCATCCCAGTGCCTAAATCAGGAGACCTCTCAAAGCCAGACAACTACCGGGGCATCAGCCTGACATGTATCACAGCAAAGATATACAACCGCATGATACTAAACAGGATCAGGAGCGCCATCGACCCTCACCTGAGGGTGAACCAAAATGGCTTTCGCGAAGGGAGAACCACCACAGCCCAGATCCTGGCACTAAGGAGAATGATCGAGGAGGTGAAGAAGGATAACCTGACAGCTGTACTGTGCTTTATCGACTTCAAAAAGGCATTTGATTCGATCCACAGAGGCACGATGGTGAAGATCCTTAAGGCCTACGGTGTTCCTCCCAACCTACTCCGGGCTATTGAGACCATGCACACAGGAACAAGGTCCAAGGTGGTTACCCCAGATGGCAACACTGAGGAGTTTGATATCCTGGCTGGAGTAATGCAAGGGGACACACTAGCCCCCTTCCTCTTCATCATAGTCCTGGATTACGCGCTCAGTAAAGCCATTAGTGGGCGGGAGCAGGACCTCGGCTTCACCCTAACCCCAAGGAGGTCAAAGCGACACCCTGCAGTTGTCCTGACAGACCTGGACTACGCGGATGACATCAGCCTGCTCTCCAACAACGTGGAGCAAGCACAGGAACTCCTGAACAGAGTGGAGCTGGAGTGCGCCAAGGTTGGCCTTAGGCTAAACACCAAGAAAACAGAGGTCATCACCTACAACATCTCACCGGAGCATCAACCGCTGACAACAACTGGTGGCGCTGTGCTGAAGGAAGTCGAGGACTTCAAGTATCTGGGCTCATGGGTCAACTCAACCGAGCAGGACCTAAAGGTGAGGAAGGCACTCGCATGGAGGGCTCTGAACGGCATGACCTGTGTGTGGAACTCCACCCTCCCCCGTCAAATCAAACTCAGCTTTTTCTTTGCAACGGTAGAGTCTGTTCTCCTCTACGGCAGTGAATGCTGGTCCCTGAAGCCAATCTTGCAGAAGTCTCTAGACGGGTGCTACACCAGAATGCTACGTGCAGTACTAAACATCAGCACGAGTACACATGTTACTAACAGTAACCTGTATGAAGGATTACCAAGGGTTAGCGAGAAAGTAGCTTCCAGGAGAATGAGACTGGCGGGACACTGCCAAAGACACCAAGAGCTGCCAGCCAGCAAACTGGTACTATGGGAACCAAACCATGGGCATTGGTCTCGAGGACGTCCTACACTAACCTACGTGGATGTACTCAAGAAGGATGCAGGAGCGCAAAGTACCATTGAACTGGCCAGATGTATGGAAAATCGGGATGACTGGAAGCAACGATGGAGGGCTCTTTTGAGGACGACCTAGAGAGAGAACACGTTATAGCTTCTTCTCAATATTTTTAGGTGGCTGCGTTCGGTGGATGCCAAGCCTGGCCTGAACCAGATGATGCTTGATATGCTGGAGAGAAGATGCCAGGGAGACCCATCTAAATATGGATGTGTTTCACTAATGTTGGATGCCATGTCCATCAAAAAACATGTGCAATACAATTCACATACTGAGTCAATGTCCGGATTTGTAAACATGGGAGATGGAAACAGTGAGACTGATGTTGCTTCTGAGGCTCTTGTGTTCATGGTGGTTGGCCTACAAGGACATTGGAAGGCTCCCATTGCATACTTCCTGACCAAGTCGCTATCTCCAGAACCACAGAGGGTCCTTCTCAGTCAGGCTTTGGAGGAGCTGCATGCACGGAGCATTCGGGTGGTTTGTCTAACAATGGATGGGCATGCCTTCAATGTCAGCATGTGCAACCAACTTGGATGTGAGCTGAAGGGGGACCCACGAGAGCCGCTTCAAACCAGTTTCCCACATCCGGTGACTGGCGAGAAAGTTTTTGTAATGATGGATGCTTGCCACATGCTCACACATGCTGGCACGTAATATGTTGCAGGTAAATGATGATCGTTTCTATTTCTACAATTTATGCCTCTGCTATTATCATTTTGATATTTGTACTTGTTTGAGCAGTGACTGATTCTTACTCTGCAGGCATACAGTCCAATTGCGACGACCACCGGACAGATCCATTGGAGGTACATCAATCGTCTCCATGATCTGCAAAGAGGATGGACTGCATGCTGCCAATAAAATTACAGACAAGCATGTCTACTTTGAGAACCACAAGATGAGGGTGAACCTGGCTGCACAGACACTGAGTCACTCCGTGTCAGTGGCTCTCCGCACAATGAGGGATCTTGGGTACTCTCAGTTTAAGGACTGTGAGGCAATGGCAGAATTCATTGAGGTAATACAATTAGTGATTATAGAACCAAGTACCTGTTTCTTTTTTTTAAACTAGTGCATGCCCGTCCATCCATCAAAGTGGTAAAGCTCTGTGAATTGCTGTAGTACAAAGCAGACCTATGAAAAGAAGGAAGTCAAGCAAATACTAATACTTGCATGTTTACTTGCATGTTGAGCATACAGTTTAGAAATATGTACCTGATACCTTATGATTTATATGCCGATATGTCTTTATAGATTATTGACAGGCTGTTTGACAATGAATGGACGCAATCCTTGGGCCAAAGGATACAAAGCTCCCTTGGGTGTTTTTAATTGGACAGAGAGGAAAGCATTTTTCTCTAGAGCCAGGGAGTACTTGCTCACTTTGGTGACAAAAGATGGAACCCCCCTTCACCAGTCTAAGAGGTCAATTAAAATAGTGTTTGTTAAGTTCATGACATGAGTTCTCCGATACTCTATTCCCTTATGCATCGTGTTCCTAAGATGCTCTGTTGTTCTGTTATGCATCGAGTTCCTAAGATGCTCCGTCATTCCCTAGTGTTCCTAAGATGCTCTGTTGTTCTGTTATGCATCATCGAGTTCCTAAGATGCTCCTAACTGCTTCAGTTTTGTTTCTGTTGGAATTATTTTGTTTTCAGTGTGTTTCAGGTCCTACTAAATGGTATGTATTACACAACACCAAGTACATGTAGGTATCAAAATGGTAGGTATTGGTAGGTATTTTAGTGTTGTGCATGTGTTCCATTGTTCCAAGTTATTGTTCCATTGTCTACAAGAATGGGTTATTACACTTTACAGATGGATGTGATGGAAAATTAAATTACTGCTTTGAATGAACAAAATCACATGGTGCTTTGTTGGGGTGTCTTGTTTGCCATGATCAGAGTAATACAACTTTTTTCTTTTGCAGGTACTTGTCGGTCATCAGATTTGTCATCAATATCGACACTATCATGCTGATGATTCCTGAACTGCTCCAGGTTCAGCGGTATGTGCTCACCTACAGGTTCAGCCAGGATCACTTGGAGCTCCTATATATGATCTTTTAATTGCAATAAATTCTTAAAATATAACTAATGAATATCTTTGTTATGTCTATGTGAATAATGTATGTATTGTGTGCCTGTTTTCCATACAAGGCGGATGTAATAATAATCCCACGGCCCGCCAGTTCCAGGCCATCTTCCGTCGTCTGATGGTTCGGTGTGGTGTCTCACCTGGTGAGACAGGCAATGTGGTAGCCCAAGATAACACTGTGTCCCTGTCTGCTGTGGAGATGTCCTCTGCTGAAACTGCTGAAGAGCACCCATCTCCATTCGCCAACATTTCGGCCCTTGTGTCTGACCATAGTTATCTCCCCACTCGGTTTGGTGGACTGGTGGAAAATGCTCTGGTCTACATAGCAGGATTTATAGTCAGGCAGATTCTACGAAAGCTGTCCTGTGCTGTGTGCCGTTGGAGCTTGGTCAGAGATGCTGTGCCATCTTCATTTGACAAGAACTTCCACCTTCTGACCCTGAAAAACAACAGAGGCCTAGTGATTCCATCACTACGCACAGTGAAGGTTGGATTTTATTATCTTGTTTTTTTTAATCTGTTAGTCTTTGAATATTAAAGTTGCTTTTTTTCTTATTTTCTCTGTTCTGTAAAGTGTATTTGAGCACTGTGTAAAGCACTATATAAATATAATGTATTATTGTTATAAGGTGCTGAGAGCTGCAGAGAGGGTGATCCGCCAAGCTTCGACAATGCAAGCTCAAGCTCCTAAGGTGTCAACAGTCCTACACATTGTCCGAGGGGAGATTGGTACAGAGGATGTATTTCTGCTTGGGGACCACATTGAGGAGACACAGTTTGGCATGGACAACCACCATTCTGACTTGTTATCATTGGTTGTGTCTGTGTTTCATAAGATAAGGCTGCACCACATCGCCAAACTTGCCTCTCTTGAACTTCAGAAAGGAAGCACAAGAAAGAAGCTATGCAAAACTCCTCTTTCAGGGGTTTTAATCCCACACAGGTATTGACACAACCCCCCCACCCCCCCTTCCTGTGAGGATGGACACTGGTTTTCAGCGGCCCTCACAGCCCCACCTTCCTGTGAGGATGGACACTGGTTTTCAGCGGCCCTCACAATCCCACACCACCCCCCCTTCCCGTGAGGATGGACACTGGTTTTCAGCGGCCCTCACAATCCCACACCACCACCCCACCCCTTTCAAGTGTACATATTGTATATAGTTCTCTGCAAACCTATGGTGGCATCATGCCTTCAGTGTGCATATTGTATATAGTTCTCTGCCTATGTCTAACCTATGAAATGTTCTATTTTGTCTTTATTATTTTGTCAGAATGCACCAGAATGCTTCATTTGTATGTGAAAATCACAAAAAAATCTTCTGGGGGAGGATGACCCCCCTACAGGGGTTTGTTTTACAAACTTTCAGCCCCACCTAAAACAAAATTCACCAGCCGCCACTGATTATGATGCATTCTCATTTTAGGCAAAGTATAAGACAATACTTTAACAGTATAATTGTAACCATGAATAATGTAGGATATACGTATGTATATATAACCTAATCATATTGTTTCTTCAACTTAAAAATAGCTGACCGGTTTTTTTCCCCTTCTCGTGGATTATATTCCCAGTTTTGATCTTGGACGTCTGGTCACTTATAGCATATAAGAATATTCTATTACTGTTAAGCAAACTATGAATAATAAAACATGCCAAAACATGTGTCCTTTATCATAGCTACACGTATGACAAAAAAACGCGTGGAAATCAGTGGTATTCAGTGAGGAAAGATTAATTAAATGCACTGACAGTTCACTGCTCCTGCCAAACGAATTACACTGAGTGGAGCGGATCACCACTCCAAGATGGCGGCCCCGCGTCTCGTCAGCGCCAGTAGGCAGTAGCGGTCGGTGCTGCGTCTACTTATAAGATGTTGCAGTAGCCTACTTGGGCTACCACTGATGACGTTTCACGAGAACGCAAGTGCACGAGTACACACAAGAACGCGAATTGAGAAACGGCTGTGGACTTGGGACTGTTAAATATCCCAGGATGCATTTTGCATTCCCATGTTTTAAAATATTAGTATGTAAGCTATAATAATAGAGAGTGTGTGTGTGTGTGTGTGTGTGTGTGTGTGTGTGTGTGTGTGTGTGTGTGTGTGTGTGTGTGTGTGTGTGTGTGTGTGTGTGTGTTAGGGATGGTAGCATTCACAGATTTGCATTGGTGCATCTTATTTAGAAATGTGACCAATAATTTAATATTTAGATTGAGTCCTCCTCTGTTTCTCAATCGCCCTCTGTGTAAAGCATAGAGTTCAGTACCTTGGACAAGGACCACCACGGAACACAAAGTTCCACAGAAAGACGAGTTGTCTCTGTTGTCCCTGATCACATAGAGCAGCATGTGGCCAGGTAGCATACTTTTATGTCAACTCTATTCAACCTCCTCTTGATTTATACGTCACTCTCAGACAATGATTCATCTAAACCTTTGTTGGATTGAATAAACTGACTTTAACAGGGTGTGTGTGCCAGTTTCAATTCATTGTAAACATAGACCATGTTGAGCGATTTGATGAAAGCCATTTAGCGCCAGCCATTTATACATTTTGCCAGTTTCTCCCTTGTTGCTGAGGGTACAAATTTGGAAAACAAGTGAATTACAAGGGACTTCGATAGGAAATAAATAATGACAGATAATAACGTTAATAGTTAATGTTACACGAAAGGCTCCATATTACATAGCACTTTGAGTCTGCCTTGTGTATGAAATGTGCTATATGAATAAAGTTGCCTTGCCTTGCCTTACCTAAAGTTTTTGAAAATGAAATTGTAGGTCCCGATCAAAGATATAGGTGCCAGAACCAGTCTGGGACGTCCCAGATCATGTTTCAGTAGGATCCTCCACAAATGAAGCTGTCTTAAGATATTGATGATTAAAGATTAAGATTTGCGTCAGACGCTTGAAGGTCAAGTGAACTATTAATAGTCTGTTGTAGCGGGTTTGCCTATTTAAAGTTGGGGTGCCAGTCAGAGTCAAGTCTAACAAAGTAAAATAAAACGGAACAAAATAGTTTAGGTATAACCCACACAAAATAATAACCAGGCAGATCAAAACACAGCAATCAACCACAAAAGCAAGCAAACAAAACAGCAATGCGATTTTCAATATATATCGTTCACAATTTATTGTCCACAGCGCCAAAAAAAACAAGAAGTCTGTGTGAATCCCGGTTTAGTTCAATCCGGATACTCCGTTCCAGGCTTTCACAATCCACAGTTCAATCCATCATGCGCCACAAAACAACTCAAAAAACTCCGCTCCGGGTTTTCCGCGAACTCCAACACAAAATAAGGAAATAAACTCAAAGTAAACAGCGTCTCTCGTCGCGATGCAACAAAACTCATCCAAAACAAAAAATGCCCCCGGGTACTCACGGTACCGAGTTTCTCTACCGTCAGTCTGTCAGTCCGAGCACTCGTGTCGACGAAAGTCCAACGATTAGGATCTCCGATGCCCGACGGCTCTATCACGGACCTTAAAACACGTCTTCTGACTCTTTTTCTCCTCTCACCACTTCCCCGGTGACTTGCACTCATTCATTGTTTCTGCCCTTCCGGGAGGACGGATTCAAAAGTACCCGCCAAAACGGTGGATTAATTCCATTGGCGTAGGAGGAAATGTGGGTGGATGACGGAGGAAGCCATGAATGGAGGTGTGTTTTAACGCGATTCTGACTTTGCGGCGCTACACTGTGGATGTCAGACAGTCGTCATTGAACTGGCACTCTTAACACCAGAAAAAACAACATAGACATTCACATAACAACCGCCCATATTGAGCAGACATATATAGAACTTCAAAAGCTATTTCGTCCAACCAGTTCTGAAATATGTTTCAAGAATTTAATTGTGATGACGTATGAACGCACAGGCACAGATCTTTTTGCACATGCATCTATATAGCTTTTAGATTGTAAGTTGCTTTGGATAAAAGCTTCTGCCCAATGCCCTACATTTAAATGTGGCTTCCTGAACAGCAGAATTTCCAAAAAGTTCCTTATGCTATGATGTGATGGAGGTGTGTTTTGAACTTTAAAGGGACTGTTTGTCATTTTTTTCACTTGTAGTCTAAACGCCCTGACACACCATTCCGACTGCCGATCGTCGGCTGAAAAGGCAGTCGGACCGATTTGGTCATGGTCGATTCAACATGTGCATCGGCTGAAAAGATCACAGACGGCTTGATGCAGGCCTGAGGCGTTGCTCTGTCCTTCCACTTTGTAGTTTAAAGCACTCCAGCAGTTGGCTGTGGAAGTGGTCCAGTAGAACAAGCCATGCAAGCATTTCTACCCTTTTGTTCAAAACATAATAAGGAGTCGGAGAGCTTCCAGAGCTTCCTGAACAGCAGAATGTTGTATCTTGTCTTTCAAAAAGTCGAAAAAGTTATTTATGTTCTCAGATGTGTTTTCAACATTAAGGGGACTGAGTGACCTTTGTCACTTCTTCACTAGTGGTCTACGTTGAGGGACGTTTTATGATGAAAGGCCAATGCAATAATAAGCATGAACCTAATTAACAGTCAGCCAATGTGTCTAGTAATCATTCACTAATGGTGTTCATATCATACTACATTTATAGATTATTTAATAGGGTTTAGGTAAACCCTAATGGTGTGTTCACACCGCACTTTGTCCCATTTCGCCTATTCGCGCGAATAGGCGAATGTTGCCGCGCGACAAATCATAATCTGTCGCTGTGCATTTTTGTGTGCATTCGCGGGGCGAATTTTTTTTTTGCCTGGCAACGGTCATTCATGCCAATTCATTCTCATCAACCATGGCCGAGATGTGTGTCTGTACCTGTTGTGGAAGAGGGAGAGCCCGTCGTTTATGGGTTAATAATATAATCCGGAGGCGCACACCGCTTTGTGCCGTGATATTATATATATCGTATATATTATATGATATAGATATTTATATATTATATGTAGATATAGAGCGGGAGTCGCAAACGGCAACAATCACTTTCTCCTCCAAGCTGCGGTTCACTGAACGGTTGAACGGTGATTGGCTGTTTTACGTTACTTCACCCTGGGAGTGAACTGATTGGCTGTTACGTGACGTCACCCAGGGAGTGAACGCTGATTGGCTGTTTTACGTTACTTCACCCACGTTACCCACAGGGAGTGAACGCTGATTGGCTGTTTCAACGCGAATGCCGCGAAGAAGTTGAAATATTTTAACTTTATTCGCGGGGCGAATTATTCGCGGCGCGAATCCACGTGAACGCGCTCGCCGTTCACGTGGAAAAATTTCGCGCTGTCAATCAAATCTTGTCGCGCGTATCGGCGAAAAAAAAATTCGCCCGATTCGCGTCTCCACGTTCACTTAACATTGAAACGTGTCGCGGGGCGAAGTGCGGTGTGAACACACAGTAAAGGTGTGTTCACACCGCACTTCGCCCCGCGACACGTTTCAATGTTAAGTGAACGTGGAGACGCGAATCGGGCGAATTTTTTTTTGCACAGCGACAGATTATGATTTGTCGCGCGGCAACATTCGCCTATTCGCGCGAATAGGCGAAATGGGACAAAGTGCGGTGTGAACACACAGTAAATCTCACTAAGTGGCGAAGGGTTAGACCTTCCACTTCGCAGGTCGCTCGTGTCCTATCACTTGGTAGGTAAGCGCAGTCTCAGCGGTCGGCTGGGGAAATTGACCTTTCAAGGAGAACGCGTCATTTCTAGCCTTTTGTTCAAACCCAATGCGGCCTCCTCTATAACATTTAAGTAGTAATTCAAGCTCAAGGTCTCACTCACCGACAATAATTAACGTGCTTGCAACCTGCAAAGTAATGGACCTGCAGTTAATTACCCCTGCCCTGTTTTTAAGCCAACACAACAGTCGCTACAGGCCCGGAGTGGCCATCGGGACGTTCGGGAGGTTTCCCGTTGGGCCGGTCCTCTTTCAAATGTATTTTGGGCTGCTTGGGTGAAAGAAAAAAATACTTTGACCATTATTTTATCTTCTCCTAAAGTAGACTTAATTCATCTGAAATTTCAGCCCCAGCATCGCAGTATATATAATATGGATTATACAATGTACGGTAGTTCACCCCTCCCAATTATTTTAGTTGGTGTGGCCCATGTTGCGTCTTTAACAGCGTCTTTAACAGAAGAGAATCAGCGAACAGAAGCGA
>NC_140273.1:8279639-8304639 GCF_964030765.1 Micromesistius poutassou | reverse complement strand
GGCACATGCGGTAACGTTGAGGACAGAGTTGTCTTCTAATCAAGTGTTATGAAGATGACATTGTTAAACGCACACAGCCTGCCATGTGGTTTTAAAAGAAAACATCTTAAATAACTCCCTTAAACAATTTAAATCGTTTTCCAATATCCTTCATGAAGGATATTGACGATTCATGTAAACTTATAAATAAACGTTGACCGGACCTCAGTCATTCAGAGCGAGTGGCTAGTAGGATTAGGGCACCTAGTGAAGGAGTGATTGTGATTAGCCAAATGTCAACAACATAATTACAAGGCGACGTTGACTCCATCTGCCATTATCAGGAATACAACAAATGACGTCAAGTCCCCCCAGGCCCCACAAACTCAATGGAGAACCCTATCTGTATGTCTTCGGCGCACAATCAGCCCTAGTTGTCAACATGTTTGGGTTTTTTCAGCTGTCACGTCACAAAACACATTCTTGTTTTTTTGGTTTAGATGTTTTCCGCTGCAATTACGCTGTCAGTGTTTTGACGGACTAGCGATAGGGGACAATAGCGGCCAACAAGGGAGTGGCAAGTATTCTACCCTGGTGAATTTAATATAGGAATTCTTTAATGCAGTGCATAAAGGACATATACAAACTTACACAGACATACAAAAGACTGTATTTTCCCTCTGCCCACCCTGTCACCGATGGACTGTAGAAGTCACACAGGACATTCCTCAGTGCTATTTCTATACTAGTTGCCCCAGGGGTCCAGGGCGTGGCACCATGTAAACTCTGTCGTTTTCAAACTTGAGCGACATGGCATGCGCTTCCAAATTCCTGCCTTACCCGTACACACCCTGTGGTAGCCTCTAGACTCTAAGGTGTGTGAAAACAGCAGCCGACCCATCACGTCCAAGAGGCCCTCGAAGGTCGGTCAATTCTATTTACTGAGAGCACTCAGTGACGCGCAGGTTGTGGCGTCACCAGGACCCTCTTGCTCAGGACCCCCTTGCTCAGGACCCTTTGATTCATACCCATTAAACTAAACACTGAACAAGACCTCTGGGGTCCTCTGTAGTGCTCTCACCTGGCCTGATGGTGGAGTCCCTGCCAAACAGGTGGAGCCTCCGTCGGCCCAGGCAGAAGTGCTCGATGATGTGGAAGATCTCCACGGGCTTCTCCACGTTGCCCATCTCCGGCTCCTCCGTGATGATCAGGTCGATGTCCACGTTGGCGTGGATGAAGTCCCCGTCGGTGCTGCGTCGGACCGTGCCTTTGATCCCCATCAGACAGTGTTCCTGGAGATGGGACAAATGTTACACGAGACTCAGTACAGGGTTATGAAGAGTTCCAGGTGTTTGCCACCAGATTTCATTCAGCAGCTCACAAGCGAGGCCCACTCCTGCTCTGTTCCTTTTGGGCAGCCAAAAGCGAATGACTGATTGAATCAGTTGTGGAGTAAAATATTAAGTAACAACAAATGTACTAACTAATACCGATTGCCTTGCAGTATGAGCAACATCACGTGTTCATCACATCAGTGGCTTAACTCCATTCAGTCAATCATTGCAATGGAGGACTGAATAAGCCAACAGTGTCGAGGTGCAGCAATGGCTCTTCCTGGTACCTTGGTCCTTTGGAACACAGCCTTGGGGTCCAGGGTCTTGGTCTTGCCAGGGTTGTTCTTATTGGTCTTGATCCAGCAGATGTCCTCACATCGTCTGAAGCCCCACTTCCTCAAACACTGCGGGGCGACAAAGACGTACACATTCTGACATTAGAAACACCACCGATACGAGCCCAGGGGCTAGGGGTATAGCAAAGAAAATGCACTGCATAGCAGAGGCATTAGAAAGGGAGATGCTACCCGGGCCTCATGCATTGCCCAGACACCAGTGTGGGGGATGACACAGGCTCGATCACAGCCTGTTGTATCAGGTTGTTATGGTATCAGGCTGTCACAGGATGGCTGAGTGTCTCTCACTACCAAGAAGTATTGGGAGATCATGTGGGTTCATAATGAGGCATCACTTAACAAGCCTAATTTCAGATTAAGAAACCTGCCCATCAGAATGTGTTTAATGTCCGGCGGGATGCCTTTGGCACATTCCGCCACTCGGGAGCTAAATCATGTCATTAACGGAGCTGTTCTTTTCAACAAGATATTCCATCCATGCAGAAGTATTAGTCATAATGCATTTCTTGTACTTCTGTATGCTCATCATAATATATCCTGGAGTACTTCTGTGTGTTGTATGCTCATCATGTACCTTGGAGTACTTCTGTGTGTTGTATGCTCATCATGGACCCTGGAGTACTCCTGTGTGTTGTATGCTAATCATGCATCCTGGAGCACTTATGTGTGTTGTTAGCTCATCATAATTCAGAGCCAGCATACCATCCTGCCGAGGTCCAAGCCCTCTCCAGAACCGCACCAGAGGAAGACGAAGGAGCGCAGGGCAGATATTTCCTCAATCTCCAGCTTCATTATCTTCACATGCAAAAAGGAGGAGAGATGGGAGGTGAGATCAACTCTAAAGCACACCACTCCTAAACCTCTTTTTCTTTGGCAAATCTTAAGGGATAGTTCAGGATTTTGGACATCGGGTCTTATTTCCAAGTGAGCCAGTGTGTTATTTATCATTGGAGACCGTTTAACACTTTTTATTCAGTCCTTCTAGTTGCAGAAATCGCTGGTGCTAGGCTAGCGCAACTCCAGGGGAACTGCTAGCCTGCCAATAAAAACAGTTTTACCCACTCCAAAGTACACCCGATGCAAACCAATTATAATGCCCAACTATCGATGTAAATGTCTGTGTTGATAGAATAATATTAGAAATAAAACTATCCTTGTATCGCAATGATCACATTACATTTTGGTTGGACTACTTTCTCGGCGGAATTTCACTTTGCTCCGGTGTAGCAACCAATTCACTACAGCAGAAGGTAAACAGAGAAGTGCACTCCAGGTAATATCAGTCCACCGCTGCCGTAGATTGCTTCCAACTACAGGGATTAAAAACAAAATTATAACACTATTCTATCAACACAGACATTTACATCGATAGTCTGGCATTATAATTGGTTTGCCTCGGGAGTGGGTAAAACAGTTTTTATTGGCAGGCTAGCAGTTCCCCTCGAGTTTCGCTAGCCTAGCACCAGCGACAAGAAGGACTGAATGAAAAGTGTTGAAAACGGTCTCCAATGATAAATAACACACTGGCTCACTTGGAAATGAGACCCGATGTCCAAAATTCTGAACTATCCAATTAATTTCCGTAACGTCAGATATCGTGTAAATCCACGTTACTTTGTCTTTGTATTCACAAACCACAGTACAAGCATTTAGACTGTATGTTGCGCTAGTACAGCCGTGGGATGCCCTGAACAACTTGAAACACATGCAGAAGTACACAGGCCTGACCGGCGGAAGAACATGAACCCAGACGTACGTCGTCCCAGTTCCAGAAGCGCTCTGTGTGGCTGATGCCCGACTCCCTGTAGTACTCCTCCAAGGGCGGCTCCAGCAAAATCACATCAAACTTACACTTCAGGTCCCGCAGGTCGAAGTGCTCCGGGTCCGCCTGGAGGTACCTGCACAGACACAGAGGCTTCCGGGGTTAAACGACATTATATCAATACTGAAATAAGACCTTTGTTCAGCAAATACAGGAGAAAATGCTATGTTTTTGCCAGTCTCACCAAAAGGTCTCGGACGCATGTAATGGTCTTTTCGTGAAGCCAAAGTACCTGTTAGCAGGCCTAAGGGATGCCGACCATGGGACACCAAATGTGAGGTGTATTTGGAAGTGTGGCGCTGGTATGGAAAGCCAAACACTTCGAAAAGATGTGATTTTAAACACGTAAACTACACAACGTCTATACGCAGATTGTCAATACGTACATGGGGGGAGTGTTGGTGGTGGAGATTAGTTCATCCTTCAGTCTGATAAGCTCTCGCAGTTTTGGATACTCCTCAAATCGGTCAGCCAGACCTGAATATCGCACAGAGAGATTAAAAGCCAAACCAACACACACACACACACACACACACACACACACACACACACACACACACACACACACACCTGGAAGTAGACAAAACTCGACCATGCAGGAACATAGACATACCAACATCTCTGATGAAGTTCTGTGGCCGATGGCCGGTATCCACAAAATGCTGGCAGTAGTCATTGTGTGGGTTAAGACTCTGTGTACCCTACAATGAAACAAATTACATCATGGATTCACTTTGTTATCACAGGATATTCTCACACTTCAGGTCAGGTACAAAAGATCAGGAAGACTTACCGGGAAATGATACATTCCTCTGTCCCATACATCTTATCCCACAACCACTAGACAACAGTGTGTGTGTGTGTGTGTGTGTGTGTGTGTGTGTGTGTGTGTGTGTGTGTGTGTGTGTGTGTGTGTGTGTGTGTGTAAACCCAGTACATATAGGCAGGGCGCTGAATACTACATTATGTCCCTGCTGCTCATCTCTGTTGGTTCATTTATTATGGTGATGTATGGTTTCACCATGACTATGGAGTCAATGGGCAGTTCACAGATGAGGGGTTAAAGCATGAGCACATAGAGAATCAACTTCCTAACCTTCAAGAAGGTACTTGAGTCCTTGTAGACCTCCTCGTATGGGTTGTTTTCTTCTGGCGGCTGGAGCTCCACCTCTTCCTACAGAAACACAGTGGAGAACACTTCACATACACATGCTATACAGCCGAGCATGGTATATCTGTACAAACTGAAGATAGGTCACTGAAGAGTAAGACACAAACCAATCCCAAATGAGAGGTGTAGATGTATTTTTAGATGATAAACTGTTTGGGCAATTTAATAAACACGGAATTCCTTAGCTCTCATAATATGCACACAGCACAAATAGTATTTTAAATAAAACCTTGGGAGCAATGCACACTAACGTGTACACCTGTATCTTTGAACGTGGATGATTCAGGTCACCTTGATGACTATGTCGATGTCTTCTTCTGTGTCATCTCCCTCCCCTTGGGCTTTGCGTTTGGAAGGTTGAACCGATGTGTCCAGGGATGCCCTATAAACCAGGAATCAACATCTAAGGACGCAGTAATGGACGAATAACAGCCAGGTGATTCGATGATTGAAAGGCATCTCACCGTGCAATCTCTCGGGTCTCCTCGATCTCCTTCAGTTCATCTTTACTGTTCAGCACAGCGCCGATACTATCAGCGCTTTCAGCTCCCAGCTGTACGGAGATGATATGTTTAGTATGTTAATGATTGAAGACACTTACTACGTTATCCGGTAGCATGCAGTAAATAGTGTACCTCTGGCGACAAAGTAATCGGCGGCTGTCTCAATGTTATGCGAGTAGCACGATGAGGGCGGGAGTGTTTGTTATCAACGTTACCTGTTGAGCTAAAAGCTGTCGCCTAAGCTTCTGCTTTTCGCGTATCTCTTGCAATCGACTGTTCATTTCTTAAGCACTGTGCATCGGCCGCTTCTGTGTTTAAAATTATGACAAATGTGTGACAAATGATGTGGTTCAAAAATGCTAATCAAAGTAACAGGACTGTGGCTATAAACAGGAGCTATTGTGGACACAATGATGACAAACTGTTATCCGGCGCGTCTATGTTGCGTCATGGCGATCCTCCAATCGTAAAACGCTAACATATCTGTTCTAAACCACCACCGGGGGCGCTGTTTCCTCCTATAATTAATACAGGAGGCATGTGCTGGGAGGAATTCCTTACCAGGTATGTGCTCCTGTTGCGATGGCAATGTCATATAGGTCTTTATAGGCCTACTAGTGCGATAGTATAGGCATACTAGTGCTAATCGTATACCTTCTAGTGCTATACAATTTCTTTCATACATTCGTCCGCATCCACTAATTTTAAGTGTGGTGCAGAAATACAACCTTATCTATACATCTGTCTTTGTATTGATCTATTATTGTTTTTACCATGCATCTATCTATCTATCTATCTATCTTTATATCCATCTATACATTTATTTATCTACATATATTCTGTCGGTCTAGTCTTTTTTTAAATTGTTTAAGATTGTTATCGGTCTTTAATGATTTGACTGAATCCATCAGTTCAGTGAGTTACCATTACAATATGATTCTGATTGGGTAGAGACCGATACAAATCCATACTCCAGGTCCCAAGGGAAGTGTGCCGCCTGCCTACTTTCCCCGGGCCCTCCTGCAGTACAGGGGGGCCCATTGATCCGCGTCTCCGTGTCTCCGGCGCTCAGCCTGCAGCGCTCGATCCATCCCACACACCACAACACGAGCAGCAGGACCGGGGATAAGCCCTTCTTTGGAGCAGGGAGCGTTTTCCACCTAATATGTATCCTAACTATATAATTAAAGAACACTCATGAACACATCATCGAGAAGAGGAAACATGGAGTTGACGTTTATAACTATCGCGTTTGCACTTTTTGCCATGAACGGTCGCGTTTTTAGCAACGGCCTTTCGTTTATCCCGCCGTTCACCGACTGCGTCCAAAGCCGCAGTGGGAAAGAGGGATACTACCAAGGGGCGATAGATGTCACCGAGTCCGGTTCTCGGTGCATGAATTGGAGCCAGGTGGCGGGATTTAAGGATCGGTACCAGGGAAAAGGGGTCGGGGATCACAACCACTGCCGGAACCCCGACGGTCGTATCCGACCCTGGTGCTTTTTCAACAACACCAGGGGCAGAGTGGACTGGGGCTATTGCGACTGTAAACAAGGTAATCGTGCGCCCCTCAGTGCGTGTTATTTTTGTTGCTTTGATGCAGATAATGATGATGGTGACTTTCAAGCCAATCGTGCCAAGCCAAATAGTTTGAAGAAGTGAAACCTCACGACTGCCCCTTATGCGTCAGTCGTGTTTCAGGTGTGCGCCAGGGCATGACATGTCCAAACAGGCGCATTTTTAGCCCTGCTGTTGAGCGCTAGGATATTTGCCTCGGGCTCCTACACCTTGGTTACCAATGAGTCAACACATGACAATAGGCATCGGTTCATCTCAAACTTTAGGGACATTGTCTATAACAAAAGAGAATCATAACTTGGTTGTGAATCACACAATCTCGACCTCTCTGTAGAAAACGCCCAAAACAAAAATAAACTGAAGAGGGACTTGTGACAAAAGGGATTGATTGACAGGCAGTTATTTGTCCAGTGATTACTCAATAGGCCCGGGATTAATTACATATAGGTCAATCAATCAAGATTCATCAATACTGTAAAATCAATATGGATTCATCAGGTTAATCAATCTGGATTATATCAGGCACCCTGAGCCCGCATCCTAATCTGATCTTCTTCCAGAAAAATATGAATATGTTCTTTGTTTTACTCAAAAGGTCTATTGGAGATGTTTTACCCCTTTCTGATTGCCCTCATCACTGCTTTTTGAAGCAACGAGACTAGGATAGGAAAGTTTGTCTATTACATCAGAAGATCCACAAATAAGATAATTTATAAAATAATACTTCATGAATCCCATAATGGAAATGCAGGGAATACAGAAGGCTCATAGACACATTTACCAGCCTCAATGTGGTTCATGAAGACCTGGTCACCCTCCTCTCCCCCATTTCTCTCCCCAGGATCAGTGCGTCTGCTGGGGGGACGCTCCAAGTTGGGCGGCCGGGTGGAGGTCTACCTCAGGGGAGTCTGGGGGTCCATTTGCAGCCAGGACTGGACTGATGAAGACGCCACCGTGGTCTGTCGACAGCTGGGCAAGGGGTGAGGAAGCGTAGCGCATGTAAACACACACATGGACATGCACACATACAGACCCCTCAGACATAGACACTGGACCACGGACACACACGTTCACTCTCACACGCACACACACAGGCACTCACACACACAGACAGACACACATTCACAAATTCACTCACTCACTCACACACACATTCTTGGGCATTTTCTCTTGCTCTTGTGCTAATTCACACTCGTTTAAGACACACACAAGTTGCACATATTGTCAATAGCTTCACATATAATCAACCACACGTGAAACAAACACAGAAACAAGTCCTTACAAGTAAGGGCTGTGCGTTGGTGAGAATCAAAAAAAATATTATGTACACAATGTTAAGTTCATACAGTACAGTAAACTAGTCAAATACTTGATTATACACATGATGTTGTGGGGCACTCCAGTGATGATAATCAAGTGATGCGTCATGTTTTGAAAACTATTTCTGGCTCTTGTCTCCTTTGTCTTTGTCCTCGCATGCACGCAAGGAGGAACGCAAGGAGGAACCTGGTCTTTCCCCTTTTCTTTTACGTTCCTCTTCTGGTTCTTGTCCTTCTCTCACCTCACAGGCGCTCATTGTATTTTACTTTAGGGTGACCCCTGCATTCCAACCTCTGTGTCTCCATGAGCCCTTAAAGCCGCTCAGTGCGGCCCAGATATTTACCTTCCCCCCCCCCACACACACACACACACACACACACACACACACACACACACACACACACACACACACATGTTAGTGGCATGCGTTGAGGTCATTCTTACTGTAAAGCAGAGGTGCCTGCTCCCTAGGATGGGGTGTGGGAGGAGGAAGGGGTGGTGATGAGGTGGTCCCTGCGTGGACGATACCTTAGGGGGATAGGTTAGGGGGATAGGTTCGGGGGATATGTGACACAGATTCCAACACTAGCACGTACGTGTTCTGGGGCCCACATAGTCACGTAACCGTTCATTGAAAGTGAAAACCAGAATGACGACATACTCGCGCAAAATGTAATGATATCAATCTGCTTTTACGATGGCTATAAAGTTACATGTAATTGGTTATTACAGCTGCTTAAGTCATATCCGTTCAATCGCTGGAGCTCAAAGTGTCTGAAATGACCGCCGAAACACATTAAAACGAATGTAAGATCATCATTAAACATGGATCATTGAACTATGTTGCCTGTGCGATCTGTATCACACAGGCATGTAAGGCCTGTATTTAAATCATTATACTAACAGTGCATAACAACTTGGACCTGAAAAAAACTAAGGGCCCTCCTAGCACAGACCGAGGGGGCCCCTAACCCCTAACGACCAACATCCTGGAGATCAAAACCGCCGGTAATTTTAGGGGGCTGTTCCCAGGTTCACAGGTCAGGCGCGGACCACACCTCTCTCTCTTCTGGGCGTGGCTAGACTCCACTGGGGGGCAGTCCACTGCCAGGGGGCTGAGCCAGACCTGCTGCAGTGCCCTCGGACCACCTGGAACGGAGAGGATTGTCCCATGGCCGCGGCTGTCACCTGCAGCCAACAACAAGGTCCGCTGTCTGTCTGTCTGTCTGTCTGTCTGCCGTCTGTCTAATCGACCTGTATGTCCCTACCGGTCCATGAATCTCTCGACCTGTCTGTCTGTCAGCCTTGCTCTGTGTCTTTCCACTAGCTGTGTGTCTACCTGTCTGTCCCCACTTGTCTGTCAGACTGTCAGCACCATCTGTCGGTCTGTCCTCATCGTTCGCTCTCTTTGTCAATATCTTTCATCTTTCCCTTCACTACGTTGCACTTGTTGTACGCCTGTTACATTTACCCCATGGTTAATGCATGCTTTCCTGTGTGTGTGTGTGTGTGTGTGTGTTTGTGTGTATTTGTACAGTGGTGGTCCCGGTGCGGCTGGTGGGGGGTGTCTCTGGGTCGGAGGGCAGGGTGGAGGTCTTCCACGGGGGCCAGTGGGGGTCCGTGTGTGACGACCAGTGGGACGACAGCGACGCAGAGGTGGTCTGCAGACAGCTGGGGCTGAGGTTCATACCAACACGCACACACACACGTGCACATGCACACACACATCCCTTTGTAGTTGAGTTAATTCCTGTGCAAAGTGGCACTTTGACCATCTGTCATGAACACAAACAAAAGGACTAAAGGAATTTATAGAAAATTTGAAGTCTCTTTCATTCTTTCACTCTCTCTTCTCTCTCTCTCTCTGTCTCTCTAAATATCTACCAAAGTATGTGATGTATTCTCTCCATTTGCACGGACAGGCAGAGAAGGCACAGTAGGCATAACATCTGGGCTCAGACCCTGAATCAGCCTCATTGTTCCAGGGACGTTGACCCAGGCTCCTGACACACCATTGTGTGTGTGTGTGTGTGTGTGGTTGCGAGTGCACGTGTGTGTGTGTGTGTGTGTGTGTGTGTGTGTGTGTGTGTGTGTGTGTGCGCGTGTGAGTGACTTCTTGAGTATTTATTTGTATGCTTTGGTTTTCTTCCATAATCCAAATGGATTCCATAATGGATGTGACACCCTCACCTGCTCTGTTTGGCATGGCAAAACAATGTCTCGAGGCATCAGGCATGAGAGGGTACAGTCACCGTCCACAGGCTAACCACATTCCACCGGAAATGACAAACACACTTTGAATTTGCTTAAACAAACAAAATCTGACCTTGTAGTTGAAGGTGAATTATAGGTGAATTATCATACATGAAATTTCCAAATCGATACCAACAAAGTTTTCATGTTTTCAAAAGTAAACCCAAAATTGAGATCTGGTTGTATGTGGGAAAAAAATACGTGATTGATACAGTTTTAAATTCAGATTCAAATCAACTTTATTTGATGATTGATGTTGGATTAAAATGAACGCAAGCCTAAACTGCACACAAGTCGCTTTCGACTCACACAGCTAGGCCTGCTATTATCCTTCCTCGTAATTATATATTAGCACTTTTATCACTTCAAGTCGTTGAAGACAACCTGCCGTGGTCCTTGTCTGCCCCCTAGTGGCTGGTGAGCCTCACAGGTGGGGAACGGCCTTGGCCTCGCCTAACATCACCTTCTGGTCTCACCTGTTCTCTGTGCAGTGGCGTCCCAAGGGCCTGGGGCCAGGCGCGTTTCGGCGAGGGTTCGGGTCGCGTGTGGTTGGATGAAGTGCGCTGTACTGGGAATGAGCTGTCTCTGGAGCAGTGCCCCAAAGCGGCCTGGGGCGACCACGACTGTCTGCATTCAGAGGACGCCGGTGTTTCGTGTCACACGCTCACAGGT
Organism: Micromesistius poutassou; assembly: GCF_964030765.1. Taxonomy (NCBI): domain Eukaryota; kingdom Metazoa; phylum Chordata; class Actinopteri; order Gadiformes; family Gadidae; genus Micromesistius; species Micromesistius poutassou. Next base: position 8,293,651 of record NC_140273.1, on the reverse strand, counting down.
GATGACGCTGCCATATGCTGACCCCTGTGACAACAATGGCAATACACACGCTTTACAAAGTTTACGTGGAAAACATTATAGATTGGCTGGATTGATGCCTGTGAACACCATTCACACAGTGACACATACAAGCCAGCTGTTACACGTAGTCTACGGTAACACAACGGTAACACAACGCCTAAAAGTCAGCGGTATACAAGCTAGCTGTTAGCGGCCTACAAGCTAGCTGTAACACATAGCCTACAAACTAAGATGTAACACATAACCTACAAGCAAGCGGTAACACGTAGCCTACAAGTTAGCGCTAACATGCAGCCAATAAACCGCCAGTAACACAAACACGCTAGTAATACATACAAGCCAGCAGTAATAAATGCTTGTATGTCATGTTTGTATGTGTCTATAGCCTGGTGACCCGGTTGCCGTTTGTGTATGTTACATCTATTCTACCTTTGTGTATTCCCTCCAGATGGTACAGTCAGGCTAGCTGGGGGAACAGAGAGCTACGAGGGGCGTTTGGAGATCTTCTACCGCGGTCAATGGGGAACAGTGTGCGATGATGGCTGGACAGACTCTAACACACTGGTGGTGTGTCGACAGCTAGGCTACAGGTAATGTTGCTAGCATCATGCAATGCATCTAAACACATATGTTGCTATAAGGTCGATCAGTGGAAACTTTTATCCAAAGAGACATTTATCATGCAAGATTATACATCTTTCATAAGGATGTTACAGGCAGACCCAACCGGCCATGTACATACAGGGACATACAGGGAATTTAACCCCTGACCCTGGCATTTTCAATGTCTTTGAAATGTCAAATACCACTGCAATGTCTTTTCAGTGCGCTACCAGTTCAGCTAGGGATCTTAGATTTACATTGATGTACTCTTCAGGTCCGGTGCGACGGTGGTCTCTGAGGAGGAGGGGGAGGGGACCTCGGGGAGCCGCTTTGGCTGGGGCTCAGGACCCATCCTGCTGGACGATGTGAGCTGCACCGGGAAGGAGCCCGGCCTGGCACTGTGCCAGAGGAGGGAGTGGACCCTCCACGACTGCACCCACTACGAGGACGTCAGCATGGCCTGCGGCCCGCAGCGCCCCGGTACACAGCACCCCGGACCGCCCCCCCCTACAAGTAGGCCAACCGCAGAATCTGTGGAAGAGAGTGTGTGTGTGTGTGTGTGTGTGTGTGTGTGTGTGTGTGTGTGTGTGTGAGAGAGAGAGAGAGAGAGAGAGAGAGAGAGAGAGAGAGAGAGAGAGAGAGAGAGAGAGAGAGAGAGAGAGAGAGAGAGAGAGAGAGAGAGAGAGAGAGAGAGAGAGAGAGAGAGAGAGAGAGAATGTAAGTATCTGTGTCTTGTGTGTATGTGTCTGTGTGTATTTTCAGTGTGTGATTGATTTCTGTGTGTGTGTGTGTGTGTGTGTGTGTGTGTGTGTGTGTGTGTGTGTGTGTGTGAGTGTGATTTCGGTCTGTATTTGTGTGTTCCTGTGTCCCTCTGTTCTCTTCACACACTACCGGCAAATTTGTTAATGTTGTTCTTGGAGAGAAGAGAAGATAGGAGATAGGAGAAGATAAGCCACTTTGAAGGCTTTGAAGTTTTCTCTCTGAAGTGTTCTTTTCACATGGTGTGCGGAATGTGCATACCTGTTTAAGTCTGTGTGCGTCTTTGAGTGTCTGTGTGTGGGTGTGTGTTTGTCTGTGTGTGTGTGTGTGTGTGTGTGTGTGTGTGTGTGTGTGCTTGTGTGTGTGTGTGTGTGTGTGTGTGTGTGTGTGTGTGTGTGTGTGTGTGTGTGTGTGTGTTTATGTATTTACAGAATGTGTGTGTGTGTGTGTGTGTGTGTGTGTGTGTGCTTGTGTGTGTGTGTGTGTGTGTGTGTGTGTGTGTGTGTGTGTGTGTGTGTGTGTGTGTGTGTGTGTGCTTGTGTGTGTGTGTGTGTGTGTGTGTGTGTGTGTGTAAGTGTGTGTGTTTGTATTAGGGATCGACCAATATTGATTTTTTAGGGCCTTAGCCGATGACCAATACAGGCTGACGATTTTCTTGAGCAGATATTTGGAGCCGATTCTGCTTTTGCTCCCTCAATTTACATCATAAAGATTACACAATGATGATAACAAGTCTTAAAGTCTCAATTTAAAAAAGGAACATTTATTGAACTGTCTGTCTGTAGATAATGCCGGGGAGAAAAAAATCTTTCCGGCAGTAAAAAACTGTAATATCGGCCGATAATATCAGCGGCTGATATAGACCTCTGAACAATAAGTCCCACCTCCGTTTTTGGATTTTCGGTGCCGTTAAAGTAGCATTAATAATCATTTACTACTTTAACGGCACAGACAATCCAAAAACCCAGTCGAAACTAGATGGGAAAAGTGTGTAGCTTTTACTTCTTCGCCATCTACAGAGTTTGTTATGTACGATCATTCAAAAACCCCATGTTATTTCCCATAGACATTTGACAGAGGGAACCGGAGCCTCGGAGGCGGGACTTATTCTTCAGAGGTCTATTATGGGCAATCTAGTTTGTATGTATGTACAGTGTGTGTGTGTGTGTGTGTGTGTGTTTTGTGTGTTTCGGTGTTAGACACAACCAGTCAGACAAACAAAGGCAGAGGTAATTCAAGCTTGCCACAAACTCATGTGTGCAGAGGCTTGCATGTGTCAATATTTGCTACCACACTCATTCAAACTATTACGTCACAAGAATAAGAAAGAATTGTACCGATTTAATTCAGTTTAAGCTACTGATTGTTCTCAGCCTCACCTCCACTTGCTGCGGCTGAAACCGTCTGCCAAGTGAGTAAACGGGAAAAACTCTTGGTCTGTAGACCTCAGTGTTTGTAATCAGGAGAACACACACCAGTCTATGCTGGTTTCAGGATCAGAGCTGTCAGTCAGGCCTCATCACATCCAGCAGAGGGGATAAGCTGACGATCCTAGAGAGACAGATAAAAAGCTGTGTGATGATTCCATCGCTGCTTAAATAAGGCTTGGTTGTCTGCCAATCAACTGCTCATGCCTGGCTCTGTCTTCTTAAGAGCGGATGGGAATGAAGACTATTATGGGTACAGCATGGAAAACTGCTTAAAGTGCACTGCTCCCTTCCAACCCCCCTGCTCTAGTGGTGATCCCAGTATGGAGCCCCCGCACTCTCAATTCCCCCTCTACACATTTTAATCTTCTTTTATCCGGGAAGAATACGGCCACACATGGTGGAGTGCAGTGGCTCCTCGGATGGCCTCAGATATCGATCCAGTTTGACCCAACGCCACCATCTTGTCCCGTGCACTCGGAAATGAGTCACAGCACAGGGAGACCCCTGAGATGGATTATTTTGAACGAGGGTATTAAGGGAAAATCTGTCATGGTTTTATGCTAAAGTATTCAGTGGGATTTCGGGAGATTTTGCATGATTTAGCGTGACATAACCTGATTTCGCCATACTTGTCTGAATTAGCTTTAGCGTGCTTTAGCCGGATTAAGCATGGTTTGAGGTGAGCGTGTGGATCCTATTCTGCCTGGCTCTGATCATTTTCACACAAGACCAGAGAAGATGTTTTCTTAGTTGGCTTGCATACCACATATTGATAGTAATCTATATACGACACACTTCACACTACACTACACTACAGGCCTAGATTAAATACCACTGCTAAGAACTGTTGATGGGCCTTTTCCTTGTTGTTCCTTGTGTGTGTGTGTGTGTGTGTGTGTGTATGTGTTTGAGTGCATGTGCATGTGAGTTTGTCAATGTATCCTTACAAAGTCAGGGGGATTTAGGGTTTGTGTTTGTCGATAATGAAAAACAACCACTTTTTCCTCAAGAATAAACATTCCCACGTTTAATTTCCATCCCTGCCTTGCTCCTCATAACACACACACGCACACGCACACACACACACACACACACACACACACACACACACACACTGATACACAGTGGTGTGTGTGCATGCGTGTGACTGAGTCTGAGCGTGTGTGTGTGCATACGTGTGTGTTTGCATGTAAACCATAATGATGAATCATTTACACTCAGCCTGGTTTAATTAGTGGAGATGGAAGGTAGCAAAAGAGGAGGAGGTTAAAACCAAGATGTTGACAACCAAGATGATGAAGATGAATGAACCTCTGAGTTTGACAGGAGTTTAAGTGCTTTTCCTGCTTCCACACACACACACACACACACACACACACACACACACACACACACACACACACACCGAAGGTGGTGAGAGCTGTGTGTGACGGGTCGTTTGTGAAATATGAGCCTGCTCTGTCAGCAGTCTGTACCCTATAAGAGTTTGGTTGAGGGTGTGTGATTGATGCTGTGTGTGTGTGTGTGTGTGTGTGTGTGTGTGTGTGTGTGTGTGTGTGTGTGTTCCAGGTGTGGCTGTGAGGCTGGTTGGGGGCGAGACCCCCAGGGAGGGCAGGGTGGAGGTCTACATGTCGGGTGCGTGGGGGACGGTGTGTGACGACGGATGGACCGACCGCGGGGCCACGGTGGTGTGTCGTCAGCTGGGATTCAGGTACCCTGGTTCCACCCGTCTCAGGACACGGAAACACCCTCAAACACAGTGCACCCACACATATCTTCTCTGTCCATTTTCTGGTCTTTTTCAACCAGGCTATCAATGGTTTTGTGTCCACAATCAAACTTTGTTTTCTTCCACCAAAAACGCAAAGTGGATGAATTTGAAAATGCCGGACTGGAGTTGGTAGTTCAGCACAGTGTAGAGGAAATGACACATCTGTTTCTACATTTCAAATCACTTTCAGCTAATCATGACATGCTGTCAAAATAACTTATTTAATTAATGGTATAACCTGCTGAACCAGGATGTACTGTTCAGTTGTAGGCTGTAATTTGGCAGGCCGACACAGGGTATAAATGCCACGAACTGTATATCTGGCAGTGATCCTTGTTTAATTGACTGTATATGTAAGGGCATAAGTTCTTAACCTATCTTCAATTATATCCCAGTTATTATTCAGCCTTGATCGTTATCGTCTCCTTCTCCTGTGTCGGTCTCATTACCTCGTGTCCATGGATCTGTGTTGCTGTCATTGAGGACATCAGAATTTTGGCACAGCCTAGTGAAACAGGAGCGCCAGTGTCTCCGGTGGAAACGGGAGCCGTTGAAAGGGTCTGGCCGGTCTAGCAGGGTGGAGTCTGAGGGAACGTATGCCTGTCTGCTCCGGTCAGGACATCTGTCTCCACCCTGACAACCCCTGCAAGGCTCCCGTCTCTCCGGCTGTCCGTTGACCTCTGCCCCGTTGTCTCTCGCTGCTTTGCTGTGGCTGCTCTATTGAAGGCTCTATTGAAGCCTGCGGGAGCGGAAATGCTTCTTATATAAGGAAGTGGTTATTAATAGGTAATTTTATTAATAGGTTATTATTAATAGGTTATTAATAGTGTTTAATTTGATTTGTATTTTCGTTGTCACCGTCCAACGGAACGTGGCTTGGTTGAGGATTCCTGAGAAAACCTTTTCTTTGTTCGATAATGCTGAATTTGTTCTGAACGATGATATCGTCCTGTTGCCTTCATGAGGTAATATAAGTGCGAGAGATTGTGCGATTGAGATTGTAGATCAAAAAAGGATCCCTCCACCTTCTCATTTTAGCCGGCAACTGCAAACTCGTCTTGGGATTTTAAGCCCGGTTCCTGGAGCCAAGACAAACACTTCCTCACAGATATGACTTAATTATGCCTTCGAAAAATGAAAAGACACACACTCAGCGGCAAGGGGCCCCGACTGTGCCGTGCCAACATGACATCATCACTCCCCCTCCCTGCCTGCTTAAAGGCAGGGAGGAAAACCTAGCTCTCTTGCTGGTTGGCTTCCTTCTTCTCCGTCGGTTCACTGACACAGGGCGCTCACAAATGATTTTGTGCTGTAGAGGTGCTTATCAATTCTCCATGTATTCGTGTGTGTGTGTGTTTGTGTGTGTGTATTTTTCCTCAAAACAGAACTCCTCCTTTCAGCCTTCCCGCCTGTGTTTTATTATAATCATAGCCATGACCTAATGCTGTCCCTTGTGTACGATCGCTTATGGGTGGCGACACACAGTTTGAAAACCACTGCACTCACCACCTCCCCCAAGAAGAGTACCCCATACATCATTCCCACCGCCTTTTCTTCGCTCAATTGGTCTGCCCTCAGTTGGAAGACAGATCTGGTGTCAGGACGGAGGAGGAGGAAGAGGAGGAGGGGCGGGGTAGGAGGGGACGGAGGAGGCGGCCCCAGAGAGCATGAATCGTGTTAGAAGCGTGTCAAATGGGGGTCAAAAGGTCCTTCCATGCACATTGTAAACGTCGGAGCCCTGGGGTTCGAAGGATCACGTCTACAAATACATGTGTATGTGGACGCACACTTTCTATAAATGCGCACACGCGCATTTGCACACGCACATGCACATGTTTGACTGCTGTCTCCCCGTTTGAATCCCAGCTGTCAGGGCTCTGACCTTGCCTGTAGAACGAGCGGCTTTATGGATGGATGAACTCTGAAAACAGAGTGCAGGACGGGGAGCCATCAGAGCACTGGGACCACTTGGAGACGTCTTTATAGAGGGAGAAGAATGGGCATTACATTACAGAGACTGGAGCCTCCACACACACACACACACACACACACACACACACACACACACCCCTGTGAGGCTAGAGAAGACAACCTCTTTGCTTTGATGGTGATGATTTCTGATAGTCTCGCTCTCTTGCTCTCTCTCTTTTAATTTTGATGACTCACGGCACACACATACACACGCTCTGATGCAGGCTCACTAGTTGGAGTCACAAATGAATTGTTTTAGTTGATAACACATGACTTGGGGTTGGCCTGACCTTTGACACATTCAGAGAATGTGAAACAACAACATTCATATCATTCATAACATTCATATCATGTTCATCTCACACACACATATTACAAAAACATGGGCAGAGAGTCAAACATACAGAATCAACCGCACAAATGAAATGTGACCAACTTCAAGGAGGGGCATGTTACATGCTATTTAGAACTGAACTGGTTAGAACTGGTTCTGGTATTGTTTTGTAAAAGCAACAAGCATTGCAGCTTGTTTTGTCATGGTAGAATAACAAAAAATAAGCAATACTTGAGTCCCTGACCCCTATGGTATGAGTAGCATTAGACCACTTTTTGTCCTGGATGTTAACCTTTGAAAACCTTTTCAGCTATGCGGAAAGGACGTGTTGCAATCTGCTATGCTGCGATAAGGTGCAGCCTAGCTATGCCACTTGTTTTCACAAGTGGCATAGCGTGTGTGTGTGTGTTTTGGTTTCACCTTAGGTAAAGTTTACTGGATTAAAAGCTAACATGTAAGAAACGAACAAGACTTCAACAAGTGAAAACCAACTAACAAACAACTTAGATTTGAACCACAATGCCATTTAAAAAGTCTTTGTGAGCAATATCGACATGTCTTTAAGTATTTTCAAAATGTAATCAAAATAATTAACATTTTTTATGGATTTTTGTAATAGGTTATATTCTTTTTAATCTTTAAAATCGGTGAACTACACTGGAGTAGACAAATAATGATCAAGAAAGGGACTTCAAAAAAGTTGTTGTCAACTGAAGTCCCAGAACCCCACAGCTATTTGTCTTTCATTCTGTCATATACTTTGAAAAATTCCAAAACGTCCAGCCTAAACCTGTCCCTTTCTATTCCCCGCACAGCGGGGAGGCGAAGGCGCGCGTAATGGCGTATTTCGGCGAGGGAAGCGGTCCGATTCACGTGGACAACGTGAAGTGCAGCGGCGAGGAGCGTTCGCTGGCCGACTGCGTCAAGCGCGCTCCTGGCACGCACAACTGCCGCCACAGCGAGGACGCCGGGGTCATCTGCGACTACGGCCAATCACAGCTCAGCTCCAAAGAGGTCAAAGGTGAGATGATAACCAATCAAATAAACTCGACAGGGGCGACTTATGTTACAGATGTTATACTTAAGCAATAGATCACGACAGGCTGTGGTATACGGTCATTATACCACAGTTAAGGGACCCCCTTAACTGTGGATCTATTGCTTTTATAAAACGGTTACGTAAGTATGGCGAAATGAAAGTCATAGACACCCTGGCTGCCGGCAAAGTGTACGGCGGTACGTACGGCTATGCAACACACGGTAGCGTCCTTCAGAGAGAAGGCTAGAGACGGTAGCTTGGTTCGCCGGCAATTTAGCCTTCTATCGAGTTCACTCAAACTCGATAGTAGGCTAAATTGCCGACCGTGTGCCTATTGCTTTACAACATTTCCACCCTCTCCAGCAATCAACATGTTTTTTAGGCTTCAGTGAACTATGCTATTGCTTTTATATAGAAATAAAACAACACTTCAAGTTAGGCGCGGAGTGATACGGAACTCTGTAAACTGAATGGGCGTCATAGCTGTGTGTATACTGTACGCTCAATATACAACAGTTGGGAACCAATCAGATCGCTTGATTTAAGCCACCCGTTTTATAAAGGCCAATATATATGTTCATGTTACGTGACAAAATATAATTTAGGAGCCAATTTTGTTGGTAATCATAATGTTAAAGTGTGTCAGTGTAGAGTGCAAAATGCCCCAACCCCCTTTTGATTTGTGACCCTGGTGTGGAAGCAGAGGAACAACTTGTTTTGTGCAGATGCACCAAAAGTTAGGGTCGCAGAAAATGCCCAGACCTAAAAATGGTTCATTGTCCAAATGGTTTAATTGGGAACCAGCTTTGGTTGAGAGTGGTCCCATTGTAGGATTGTGTTTTGACCTGGAAATACATTTGTTACTTTTAATAAAGTGGATAATATTAGAGGTAGTTCAACATTAACGGTATGTATATTAGATATTAGAAAGAAAACATCCAAAAAATATGTTTTAAATTCAACGCTCCTCTAGAGTAAATTAAATGAAAGTAAACTCAATTGGTGAGATGTTCTCATAAGTGGTCGGTCTGCATGTTTGTTGTTATTTCAATGGAAGAATAGTCCTTTAAAATAAAGTCGTTGCTAGACTAACTTGGCAAAAATTGTGTAATATTAAGTTCAAAATGCTAGTTAATCAAACAGTATCTGTGTTTAAAGAGCCGTAGCATGTTGAGCAAACAGGTCCAGCGGTTCAGATAAACCCCAACGATAATGAGGAACAACTGACCAAACAGACAGACACAAAGACAGACGGGGTCTCTCTGAGTGAAGAGGGCAAGCTGCCAGGATGACCAGATGGGTCCAGAGAGAGAGAGAGAGAGAGAGAGAGAGAGAGAGAGAGAGAGAGAGAGAGAGAGAGAGAGAGAGAGAGAGAGAGAGAGAGAGAGCGAGAGAGAGAAAATACGATTTGGGGCATTTTGAATAATTTCTATGGCAATTTTATCAAACTACCTTAATTCTTGTAATATAAATGATGTGACCGTCCGAGCTCAAGTGCAGTTATGATTAATTTTATAATGCCCCAATCTGCTGTTATTTCTGCTGATCCTGGTGTGGAAACAGATGAATAAATGGTGTCATGGTCCAAAAAACGGTTTGGGAACCATTTTTGGTTGAGAGGGGTCCCATTGTACTAGTAGGAGTGTGTTTTGTCTGTGGTTTATTGGATCTTCCATGTGAAGAATTACACACACACACACACACACACACACATATACACACACACACACACACACACACACACACTATGAAAATGATCTCGAATCTATTATTTTAATCAGTCTAATAATCCTTCATAAAAGTCCTCAACATATAGTATCTTCATCTCACACACACACACACACACACACACACACACACACACACACACAAATACACACACACATACGTACATACACGCACATGCACAAAAGCGCCCACAAACATCCATACGTCCCAAAGCATATATCTCTCCCTATCTGTCCCTCTCAGCTGCCCCGGACGCGGTCTGCGGTCTGCGTCTAGTCCACTCACGCCAGCGCCGTGTCATCGGAGGAGAGAACTCTCTTAGGTAGGACGCCATGCCGATGGAAAACACTGTAGCATTTCCCTCTCACACCCCGGCTGGAATTAATCAACAACACAAATCACAGAGTCAGTCAACCACAGTAGATAGTGTGGTAGTCCTAATGAGCAGTCAGTCTAAGGCGTGCTGCTGATGTGTGTGTGCATGGCAGTCCGTCTGCTAGCGTACTTGGTATGACTATCGGAGGGTCCTGAGAACCAGGGGTCGGGTTGCGCCGTATAATTAGTATGTCTTCTAAAGGTCAGGTTTGTTTAACAGGCGTCTTTATTTCCCCTTCAGAGTGATGGAGCCACTCTGGAGAGAGGAAAGGCACATGCACTGTGGCTGCGATTGGCCTTAAAAACGAAATCACGAAGTTACATAATCCGAGACAAGGGAACAGGGGCAGAATAGTTACAGATTGAACTATTACATTCACTATTCCAAAAGACTGCTCTACTCAAATAGTTATTTGTAATGTTTTTTCTTTGAAGTAATCCAGGGTAACTGATAAATATACCTAATAATGATGAATCCCAAACAGTTGTCGCTGTACTATTTACTATTTACTAGACCCATTTATCCAAAGCAAAATTGCCATGTCATTAAGGAGTGTGCAAATCAAAAAGGTATATGTGGAGTGTATGTGGTCGGTGCAACTGCCCCAGTATCATTATGAAATGCATCTCAGTTAAGACTTTGTATACACACCATGTAAACAGAAAGGACATTTGTTTAAAGGAAGTGACGACTTTATTAAATAAAGATATTTTGTTTATTTTGAAAGGTTTAAACGGCCAACTGATGACTACACCCATAGGAATTCAGTACAAGTTAATATAAAAGCATATACAGTATGTACATAATAGTTGGCTAGTGTCATGCGTTCTGTTTTTGTTCTCAGAGTGTTTTGTATTTGTTTGTGTGTGTGTGTGTGTGTGTGTGTGTGTGTGTGTGTGTGTGTGTGTGTGTGTGTGTGTGTGTGTGTGTGTGTGTGTGTGTGTGCATGGATTATCTGGGCCATATGGTTCCACTTTACAGCGTAGCGTGTGGATTGAGTATATCCCTAGATATTTACTGCTACTGTCCGTCAACCTGCTGTGAACAACAGCCTCCTGTAGAGCAGGGAGAGTGAGGCGCAACTGTTAGGCTGCTGCATGTGCTCAGCGGGTCGGACTACTTCATGGAGTGTGTTAACCTGGTGGTCACCGTTACGCTGACCTGAAAGTGTTGAAATGTTCCTCCCAATGTGGAGTTTGTGACTGTTAAGAAAATAGTCAGGAAGAGAACATGAAAGGGAGCATCTGTCTGCACATTATACTGTGTGTGTGTGTGTGTGTGTGTCTGGGCGTGTGTATATGTATTCAAGGTGTGTGTGTGTGTGTCCTCCAGGGGGGGCTGGCCGTGGCAGGCTGCGGTGCGTCTGCGGGGGTCCAGGGGCGACGGGAGACTGGTCTGCGGAGCCACGCTCATCCACACCTGCTGGGTGCTCACCTCCGCACACTGCTTCAAGAGGTCAGCTCTCACTCACTCACTCACTCACAGGTACATGCACATACACGCACACTACCCCCCACACACACAGACAGACAGACAGACAAGCAGACGTGTGCACACACCATTAACTCATACATAAAACACACGCACATTGAATATACACACACACACACACACACAATCACAAACACACATGCACAAGATTGCACACACTGGAATGCCTTGCTTCATACACATGGTTATCATGATTTGCATAATAATATTGAATTTGGTTTTGAATTTTGAACCTGTAAACACGTAAGAATGTGTGTTAGGTAGTTAGGTTAGTCTCTCTGATGATTACATACATGTGTGGGTTTTACTCTCGAACTGTTCCATGCGTCGCTCAGCAGTTGCTCAAACCACTGCTTTCAGCTGACACCGGAATGAATGTACTCGCACATGCACGCCCACACAAACACACACATGAACACACACCCACAGCCTTTAATGTTCTGACAGAGGCCAGGTTACGCTCTCTGTGGCAGCAGCATCTGGTGGCTGACTGGATTGTGTGATTGGCTGGTGGCTAATTGGATGATAGCTGATTCTCTGCAGCTGTGGTCCAGGTGCTTTGTGATGGATAGAGAGGAGAGTAGGAGAGAAAATAGTATTTATCCCGGCCACTTCATCCAGAATGAGGATTGTGTGTGTGTGTGTGTGTGTGTGTGTGTGTGTGTGTGTGTGTGTGTGTGTGTGTGTGTGTGTGTGTGTGTGTGCACTCATGCAGAGAGAGAGGTTGCAAGACTTCGAGAGAGAGGGTGAGAGAGATCTGTGGAGGTGGGGTTAGCAGTGACCATGTGCTACTCATTCCCCAGCAATCATAGAATGATCCTTACTGCTAGATGGATATTTGCTCCGCACCATGGATCATGTTTCACGCTCCCATCTCCCTCACTCCCACACACACACACTATACACACACACACACACACACACACACACACACACACACACACACACACACACACACACACACACACACACACACACACAGACATGCACAGCCACCAAGTACCCAACAACCACTCGGTTCAGCTGGACTAGATTTTGCTGTAATCAGTCATGTTCACCTGGGTTCAGATGAGCTGGTAATGAGTTTGCTCGCTGTGACAGGCTAGGCTCAACTAGGTCAGCTTTCATTTAAGGCAATCAAAACAAGGTTACGCACACACATGTACACACACACACACACCCTGGTACACACACATACACATATACAAACCCTGACATACATACAAACACACACACACACTCAGATAATTCACCTTGAAAGCAGCAATATTAGTTGTTCATAAAGTATGTATATCTTCCATCTGGTCGGGGGACTCTTGCATGACCTCATCATAGTCCAGAGATCGCTGTCCAGCAGGAAGTAGAATCGATACAGTCAGCCCATGTGTCAGTACTTCCTATATTTAAATCCTCCTGGCTGATAGAAGCTGCCTTCTGAGCTCAAGTCTTCAGTCACGATGAGGTGTGAGCCTGCACCAGGAGACATGACACCAGGGACGTTTACAGGTCAAAGGTCAAGGCCTTTTGCTCTAGGGTCAAGAGTGTTTGCTCAGAAGCTCATTTAACTGTGTCAACCATCACGTGCTATTGTTGTTGCAAGTAACCCCTGGCAACGGGAGGGCTGGTATGTGTGTCTCAAAGTGCTACATTTTGAATGTGTCTGTGTGTCTGTGTGTGTGTATGTGTGATTGTGTTAGTGAGACAGAGAGACTGAGAGTGTGTTTGTGTGTGTGTGTTTGTGACACTTTTATGCTGATATCAGTTCTCTGATGCATTGCCAGTAAGTAAGTAAGAGGGTGTGAATCCAAGGTCAGGTTCCGGCATCCGGAAACATCTTGACAGATGTAACTCGACACATGCCCCACGTCTTGGAGAAATCTCTCTCTCTCTCTCTCTCTCTCTCTCTCTCTCTCTCTCTCTCTCTCTCTCTCTCTCTCTCTCTCTCTCTCTCTCTCTCTCAATCCTACTCACATTACAGCATCTAAGTAACCGACATGTCAGTCATGTCAGTTAATCCAAAAGTTGAAGGGCATCGCAAATCAAACAATTTGCAACAATCTCTCTCTCTCTCTCTCTCTCTAAAATTACCCCTTCTCCCACCTTCTCACACACTCAGGCATCATAAATAAAACACCTACTCTAACTCATGGAAGAGACCATTCCCATTTGTATTAAATATAGTTCCATATCTGTACATCATTTATGGAATCGTCTGGATAGTGATCTGAATGGTAACACCATATTATGTTATCGATATCACACACGTGTTGGTCCTTTACAGTCTAACTTAAGGACCAGACTGATGACATCAGCAAATTCAATGAAGTGCTGGAGCATGGCGACCGGATGGGCGTCTGGCAGTGGTAGACTGAAGGTACTTAAGTACTGCTGGTTTATCCATTTATACTGGGCTATAGGGCTGTGGTGGATGTGCTGGCCAATCACTGGTCCATTGCTGTCCGTCTCCATGGATTGTATGGACTTCCATA
>NC_140273.1:8254639-8274639 GCF_964030765.1 Micromesistius poutassou | reverse complement strand
TGAGATTGCACCAAGACCCACAATTAAGGTACTTAATGGTATTCAATGCTGTTGTTGTTGGTATTATAGTCATCATTACATTTCCAAAGGTCAGTGACACTTAAACTTGTATTCAGTGTAAAGTGAGTATCTTTATTTGTTTTTTTACTTGAAAAAAGTAGTCCAGTAGCAATTGTTCTGTTGTGTTTGTCATTTGAAAAGGGTTTGTTTGCTTCGTAAAGTTGTATGCCTGAGAAGACTACAAAACCAAAGTACTGTATGGTATAAAAATATTTGTACGTTCTTCCTTATGATTCCTCTGAAGTTGGGTTCTGTTTTCATGGTTTAAACATAACAATTGAGCACACTTAAATACTCTTCTCTATCTTTCAATTTGGTGCTATGTGTTATGTGTGATATCTGGATCAAATGTGAATAAAGTCTTGCATTTCTTAATCGACTAAAGTTATCTTTCTCAGGTTTTGTCATGTAATTTAAAAAAGCATATGCTAGAAAGGAAACACCATAGCCTATTAAGCAATGGGGACCTTCAATATATGGCAGTGGAAGTGTAATAAACCAATTATGTGTACTACTCATTTAATTTGTAGATGATTGTTTCCTAACTATTCAGGGACATCTTTGAGTGAGCTTTGGGGCTGGGCCCCCCCGATTAACCCATGAGACCCCCTGAAAGCCTCAAAAGCAAAATTTGAAGGGGGTCTCAAATTTCATAAAAAAAAAAAATATATATATATATATCTTTTTTTATATATATAAAAAAATATATAGGCCTATATCTTTTTTTTTATTGTCACTAATGGTCATTTAAATGTGTTTAAGCTCACCATGTCCAGTATTCAGAATTGTTAACATTTATTCACAAATATGTTCTATTTTTTGCCAAGCGGAGCCAGCCAGTCCTATGCGCGTATGCAAATTAGCCATGTGCGCCAAACAGAAGAAGGGCCCTATCTTGCGCCCGGTGCAATTGACTTTCTACAACGACCCATGTGTCGTTGCTAGTTTGCACTCGGCGCAAAGCTGATTTTCCCCAGCAGCAACCAGGCACCACTACACTTGCGCCTGGAGAGGCGTGTCGGCGAAAAGCAAGGGCGTGTTCCGGCGCAAATTATACTTGGTGCTATTTTTTGGTGTTATGTTCTATAAAGAAAGCTATCTTAGTGGGAAAGCCACGCAACAGATAGCCACGGTTACATACAGTAATGTTCTTATGACGGGAGAAAGGAGCATAAATATAGTATAGAGACAACTTGGAGCTGTGTGTGCGCGTATGTTTGAGAGAGACGGGAGTGGCACACAAAATTAATATATATATATATATATTTTAGGCATCCGTGTCAACGCTTTTCAGAAGTAAAGTCGGGCTTAGGTGAGATCTCCACAAATAGACCTTTGCTTTAAGACGTGTCTCGTTATGTCAATTATCCCCTATTATTGTAAGCATTACACGCCACACCCCGCACATGACGCACAGGTGCACTGTTTCAGCGTGAGAACCAGTGTGTGTGTGGCTAAGTGGCATTCCTCGACGTGTGTCCTACAGTCTGAATTGGACCTTTAGAGAAATGAAGGTTTGCAAAACGAAAATAAGTTTGCAATAAACCTATTTGACAGTAATGTGTTATAAAGTTAACAATGGTAGTTTTCCATCCTTTATCATAATTTCTGATTCAATCCTTATGGAGACATGTATGATTGTGTTAGGCCTAATGATCACACATTGATACAGCTGTGTCTCTTATCTAGCCTTTAGCTAGAAGTCTGCAGTGTTTTTCTTAATTGAGGAAGGAATAACTATTGGTCTTACACTGCCGTCTAGTGGTCGCTTTAGCAAACTCCTGGTTAGAACTTGGGATATGGTAGCCTACTACTTGGCTCCTACTGTGACTATTGCTTTCATTTCATAATGTTGGTTATTCCATGCAAAGACACGATTATTATAAAAAATAAAATGATATTGTTATTGTTTTAATGCCTTAACAACATCCAATGTCTTTAGAATAAAGGGGATTCTGGAATTCATATTTTCTATAAGGATTCATAACTGATCGTACATGACCACCTAGTGGCTACTTGAGCAAACTGCTAGTTCAAATTCTGAGGGATACTGCTATTACAACAACTATTACTAATACTGCTGCTGCTACTAGTACTATAAATACTACTAATAATAATAATA
Organism: Micromesistius poutassou; assembly: GCF_964030765.1. NCBI lineage: Eukaryota > Metazoa > Chordata > Actinopteri > Gadiformes > Gadidae > Micromesistius > Micromesistius poutassou. The sequence goes on along the minus strand of NC_140273.1, from coordinate 8,272,457 downwards.
ATGATAATAATAATAAATACCCCATTTATTGTGCAGAGCCCCTTTCATTTCCTCAAAAAGACTTTACAATAGAAATAGAGGCTAAAAGAAAGACATAAGAACATGATATAAAAATACTGTATGTATATCTGTATATTGATAGTTTTCTTAGCTTTCTTCTTTAAGCTTAAGCTTTTCTTATATAACCCTTCTATATATATATATATATATATATATATATATATATATATATATATATATATATATATATATATATGTATATATGTATATATATTAGGGCTGGGCAAAGATTAAAATCGTGATTTTAAATGTGATTAATCGCATAGTATTGGTGAGTTAACTCATGATTAATCACACTTTTAAAATTATATTTTAAATCCACTCAAATTGAAGTTAAATGAGATTATCAAATGGAATGACACATCATTCCTACCAAATGTACTTAATAAGCAAAAACTAGACCAAGTGATCTTGAGGGAGTTTTATTATCTCACTCAGTGTGGGTTGAATATGAAACTTACTCAACACCACAGATTTGGGAATTGTAAACAGGCAGTTCATTAGTACAATTGTAAACCAACAATTACTACACGTGTAATTTCAAATAAGTAGCACCACAGATTTGGGAATTGTAAACAGGCTGTCACTTATGCAATTGTAATCAGGCAGTCACTTACTACAAGTGTAATTGAATGTAAAGTAAGTGGAACTAAAAACAAAAATGATTTCTGATATGAATGTTGACATTCCATGGGCAAAACCTTTCAAAATCAAAGTAAAAAATATATATAAATAAAAAACAAAAAATAAAAGACAACGTGCGTCAATTTCTATTAATCGTGTAAAAATATTAGGGCTGGGCACATTAACGCATTTATATATATATATATATATATATATATGTAACCTGGCAAGAAACCTGGCAAAAGAGCTGAACCTTCAAGCTTTTGAAGGTTCAGCTCTCTTGCCAGGCGCTCAAGCTGAGATCCCCTCCTTCCCGTTGCTCTTAGCTCAGGGTTGAACCAAGGGGCAGCTCGGGAAAAATGAGCACGCCAGATTTTGTGTGGCACGTGAAGGTCAAGAGCAGCGCTCAATTGTTGTGGAAACTGACCGTCATGTCGAGGGAGAGAGGGGGGCGCTGCACATGAGTGGTAGAGAGGTGGAGCCCGGAAGGGTTTTGGTGTCCAAGGACTTTCTTCAAGAATTCCGACGGCTTTGGGTTGCAGGCAGGCCAAAAAAACGGCAGGTCTGCAGGAACTCAGGGACGGCCAAGGCCTGCAGTCTAAATGCTTCTACACGATCCATCTTCAGTTATGATGAGATGAAGGGCGAGGCCGCTGACATGCTGCCAGAAGAGTCAAGGAGCGTGAGGAACTGGAGGGCTGGCGAGGTGAATGGTGAAGTCGCCCAGAATGATTACTTTGGAGGTTTGGAGGGGACGGAGAACATCAGGGATTGTGGGTATGAAGAGGCATTTGTTGCTGGAAGAGAGGAGACTACTACTTTCATGTAATGAATGAAAATATGTATGCATACAAAAAAAAGAAAAGAACTGGGCGGGCATAACGTAGCTAACTGACCCTAAATAAAGTCAGATACCAGTTACACTCCATCATGCTACGATGAGAAGCATTAGCCAAGTCTTCAGGAACAATATTTTCTCCATCAAAAAGGGTCCAATTTAGGCTCTGAAATGTCTATGTGTTAAAAAACTATTTAAAACAAATTAGTTTATTGATTTATTTTTGCCTCATCAAGCTGTTTTCAAATCAAGCCTTTTATAACCTCCTGTTGCTGTCTCATGGTTTTACACGTGGCAAAAGGAAAGGAAATAAGAGTTGTCTTGGTGGCAGTGTGCTGACATCAACAGAAAGCCTACCATTAAAGCACATGAATATGAATATGTTCCAAATGAGTGGTCCATATAATACATTCTTCCTCCAACATCTCTTCCAATGAACCCCGGCCCTATAAAAAGGTAATATCGATGGCACAATGCCAGATACACCTTCTATAGCTCCGGGCTAAACTACAGCACATCTCTCTCTTAGTATTAAATGTCTTCTGGACCACGGAATCTACAGTGAGACTAATGCTGGAGCGTTTTGCCCCCCACACCCCGGGCAGCTTTCCCGTTTGGGGGGGGGGGGGGGGAGGAGGGAGATGAGAGGAGGAAGGACAGCTCAGCGGTAACCCTGGGCCCAGGTGTTTCCGCTCGGCTGGTTTCCCATCTCCGAGAGGAGCTCATTTGGAGCGCTCCGTGCGAGATGGAGTGCGGGGACAAAGCCAGCGGGCCTCACTCACCTTGCCCCCCGTCTCGCTGCTAAACGAACAGCAGCAGCTCGGCGTGCTAATTCCGCATTCCGTTTTCCCCGCACCCGTCACACCATTAAGAACCAAGAAGGCCGCCAGGTAAAGAAGGCGCCATACATTTACCATTACCATTTACTTTAGATGAAAGCAGCTCTAGTCACGGCAGGGGCTGTGCAGGGGCCCAACGGTGGTAAGTATTCTTTAGGAAGGGGATCTCTGGTCTGACTTTTTCTGAGGCCGACCTTCAGTGAAAATGCTGGAGAACATTTAATTGGAATCCTGGCAGAGATGCCTGAGGTACATAGATTAATAAATCATCTTTGAAGTGTAATAGAAACTGTTCGGAACGAAGGAGAAAGTTATTACGGACCAATAAAGCGACTTAGACAGAGATCGCCGAGAAGGGGGCGCTCTGATGAGATCATTGAAGACGATGTCAGAAGACCTCCCCCTGTGAGGAAGAGGAAGGCACCGCTGATGAAGGGCGCAGGCCATGGTGGGTTGCCTGGTTTCAGATCAAATGCAGTTCTCCTGACTGTAATAGCTGGCTGTTATATAATGCTGTTATATAAAGTAAGTGTGGGCTCCTACCGGCACCACCGGGTGAGAGGAGCTCTGTGGAGCGAGGAGCATCCCTGGGTGACCAAACCAGCCTCGACAGCCCTACATTCATCATCCTCTCCTTTCCCCTCTCAAGTTTCACCAGAGCAGAGACTCCAGAGCCATGACTAACTAGGAGCCAACTGTCTGCCTGGTCATCTGTCTCTCTGCCTCCCGGTCTGTCTGTTTTCCTGTCTGACTGTCCATGTCTGTTTGTCTGCCTGTCTTTCTGTCAGTCTGCCTGGCCGTTTGTCTGTCTTTCAAACTGTATGTCCTCCTTCATGTGTGTGTGCCTGTCTGTCTGCCTGTTTCTCAGTCTATCTGTCTGTCTGCCTGTCTGTCTGTCTACCTTTCTGCCTGTCTGCCTGCCTGTCTCTCTGTCTATCTGTCTGGCTGACTGTCTGCTTGCATGTGTGTTTGGTACCCGGTCTGTCTTATAACTCCACTTAGTGAAGAAGACTCCTCAGGTGTCCATCGTTTTTAACGGCGGACTCACACCTTCACAGAGCTATTCACAGCGACCTCCTCAGACCCTGTCTGAGCTGGGAGAAGCTTGACCAAAGGTGTGGGGAATTGAGAAAATAAGATTAAGGCACACACGCACACGCACACACATACATACTATGCATGCATGCACACACACACACACACACACACACACAAGTAGCCCGTCCGCACCCACGCACACACGCACGCATGGAATACTTCGGTGTCTGGGTTTCTCTCTGGGAAAATGGACACAAGAATGGGTTTAGAGAACATGAAAGCAAACTCAACATCAGATCTAATTCAAACGGACACCCTGTAATATCCTTTGGGTGACATAGGGACAGAATATACACTTAGGATGACTAAGTCTCTGCACTTGTATGAATGTGTGTGTGCATTTATTTGTATGTGTGTGTGATGTGTGTCTGTGTGTGTGTGTGTGTGTGTGTGTGTGTATAGTACAATCACTGCATTGCCAGCGTTTCCTTTTACATAGATGTTTTTAGAGAACTGAAGGAATGCATGAAATGTTAAATTGAACAAATACACTAGTTGTTTTGACAGTAGTATTTTCAGATGCATTGAAAGTATCTGGTTCATTGGGATGTAATTGGAAAACATTCAACATATATCCTCACATCTAGAGCTCTAGGAATACATGTATACATACATACATACATCTTATCACCTATTAATTTAAAGCTCTAGCTATTAAAAAAAAAAATTCTGTTTCATCAAAACCCTGCAAGAGATCCCCTAGTTAATATTTTCCATAATATGAAACGTTAAAATACAATCTTGATGTGAATACAAATGTTGACCAGCAGGGAGAGCAGTAGGAGGGGATTGATGCAATGCAATCCAAAGGCGACTAAATTGAATGAGTCAGGTAGAAATGATCAGATTTGGTTACATTGTATTATATGGACATTACAGAAGTCTAAGTCTAATTCTAAATATTGTATTCAATTCCCTTTGTTTTCTCACTTTACTCGCTCCAGGGGCTGACTCACCTTTGACAGCATTCCTCAGGGTTATGCGTGCTGTGCGTATTGCATTCGTCATGTTGTTCACTGATTGTGTGTTCAATCTTCACTTGTGTAAAAGCAGTTTAAAATGGATCTGCAAACTACACAAAATCAACAAAAGTAAATGTAATTCGTATGTGCATCTCGTTTATTTAGTTTATCATTTGTGTTTGACATTAACATTTGCATTCAAAATTGATGCCAATCGAATAGGCCACTGGATTCATGGAAAAAAAATAGGGGTTGGGATTTAATAATACATGACAAAAACAAACAGGGGAGAAAGTCGGGCGATGTTGGCTCCGGACTGAAACGGCAAAGATATGTCCTCAAAGTGGTAGATCTTCCCCTTCGATCCGTCGTCCCTCTGGAAAGTTCATTGCAGTCCATCTCAATCCATCTCCTGGAGGTCACACTGCCCTCACACACAGTGTCCTCAGTCCTCTGAGATGCAGTACTGTGTACTCATACTGTGTATTTGAGTAGACACAGTAAAGTCCTGCAACCGTTACTCTGGGAAAAAAATATATACTGTGAGCGCTATAGGAACGCAAAACTCCTGATGTACGTATCCAGAGAAATCCTCCCAAGGCCTTACTCTGGGCCAACACTGACTGTAACGACCAAAACCAGACGCAAAGAAAAGAAAAAACACAAACATTTGACACGTATATAACAATACAGAAGAGTTTGTTGGCTGCCTTGGGTCTATACTGGCCCATCATCTCGCTGCTGCGCCAACAAAGGCAACCAAACTACTCTAAGATCCCTCGATGAGTGAGAACACAAAAGGACAGAATGTAGTGCAAACATCTTGAATACGAAGACCAGGCACAGCTGACCAGCGCTGCCCTGGTATCATAAATTAAAAGCGAAAACATAGCAAAATAACAGAGAACGAAAGAAAGGTTTCAACAGCCCTCACAGAATCACAGCTGAGTTCCCCAACAGGTTCCACAAGAGATCACCCGAAGACTCGTATCTGATTGGCTGGTTGGTTTCCCTCTCTCCATCCTTATTGGTCGGTTCCATTGCTTTCCATAAGCACGTACCACAACGTACCCCATAACCAGGTGAAAAATATTCTCTATATAGTGATCTTTTTTCTTTGTTAATCATCCACCCATCATCCATTCATATTTTCAGCTATCCCAACTATTTCACCCATACACAATCCATGAATCCACCCAGCCCATCCATCGATTTATCCATCCATCATTCATCCTTCCATCCTTTCATTCATTCATCGTCCAATCCCTTAACCCATCCATCATCGATCAATACTGTCATCCTCCCTTCCCCCTGCTCCTCTTCCACCCTGGTGTGTCCGTCCTCCTCTAAATGTCTGTGTGACCCTCCCTCCCCTCCCCTCCCCCGGGTGAATATCCTGGGTGCTGTGAGCTTCCAGCTCCAAGGTGACTGCTGTAGGCCGACAGGAAGTGCAGTCACACTTCTGTATCCCCCTCAGCCCACGGCTCCGCACTCTGCCTCCCGCCGTCAGTGATCACTTCCTGGTTCAAAGGTTATCTGACCTTGGAGAGGACGAGAGCGGTAAGGACACGGAGAAAGTCACATGTTAGAGATGTGGGGATAACATGGCAGGAGTAGAAAGATGATGTTATAAATACGAGGACGGTATGTTAGAGATTTGGAGATAATATTATGGAAATATGAAAAAAATGAATGCAAATATTAATGTTATATAAATATAAATATACTGTATATAAATATAAATAAACAAATATGTTTATATATAACTGATGTCAGAAAACTAACAACAACATGTTATCATGGTGTGTATATAAGTATGTGTTCCAGGCAACAGCTCACTTGCTCTAAAGTGACACCAGTCATTCTGATCCCAGATTGCATGATTCCTTCCTAACACTCATTAAGGGTGATAGGCAGTGGTAATATGGGGCCCCTAAGGGCGGAGCCACTTTGTGGGGGCGCTTGATTTGTCTCACCTTCTGCAGCTCTTCCCTCAGCCAGGAGGGGAGGGGCTGTCCCAGGCGGTGCAGCAGCTTTGACAGCTCAATGTTGTGCTCCCTGTAGTGCCTGGACAGGTAGACCCGTGCCTAGAGAGAGAGGGGGGGGGGGAGATATGGGGGAGAGTGAGAGGGGGAGGGAAAGGGAGCAAGAGAGAGGGTGAGGGAAGGGGAGAAAGAGATTAATTTATTTAAATATGCATCAGCTTTGGCAATGTAGATGTATATTTCCCGTGCCAATAATGCTCTTTCGGATTGATTTGATGGAAAAAAACAAAGAGAGAGAGAGGAGTAAAATGAAAGGATGGTGCTGGGAAGATATAGAGATAAAAAGGTGGATTCAAAGGAAAGAGAGACGATAAGAGAGAGAAGCAGAACCAAGAGGAGAGAGTGTGAGACCGGATGAGTGCAGGTACCAGAGGGTACAGGATGGAGAGACACAAGGAAGAGAATGGAATGTTCCAGAGACAGAGCGTAAATAACATTTCTGGTCCACAACAGAGGAAACACATGAATCAAGCGCTGCCATCTTCAGACCACTTCTCTATTCCTCTTCCATTGTAGTCAGGGAGGCGTTCAGAAGAAGCAGATCAATTGGTGCAGAAAAAGTAAGGAAATGATATGAGGGATGCATGCAATGCATTATTCTCTCTCTATTTCTCTGCATCTATTCCTCTTTTAGTATTAATTCGTCCCGTCTCGTTCACTGGCAGACTTCTTATACATTTCCATTTCGCACCAAATCCACATAGCACATAAAACATGCTTTTTGTGTTTGTGTTTGTGTGTGCATGTTTGTGTGTCGTGTGTGTTGTATGTTTGTTTGATCATGTGTGCGTGTTTGTATGTTTGTTTCCGCATGTTTGTGTGAGTCGTGTGTTTGTGTATGTTTGTGTGTGTCCTGTGTGTGTGCGTGTGTGTGTGTGTGTGATTGTGTGTGTGCATGTTTGTGTGTGTCATGTGTGTGTATGTTTGGTGTGCATGTGTGTGTGTGTGTGTGTGTTAAAGCCATGTGTGCAACTCTTTCATCACTATATGCTCTTCATTGTGGAATCAGCGGCAAAAACGAGATTAGACGTTACCTCCTCGATCAGCCCTCTCACTCACCGACCTTTAACCCTTCCCCTCTCTCTCTCTCTCTCTCTCTCTCTCTCTCTCTCTCTCTCTCTCTCTCTCTCTCTCTCTCTCTCTCTCTCTCTATCACCATCCCCTCTCTCTTTCTCTTTGGCTCTATCCATGCTAATCTTGTTACCTACCCCTGCCTCCCTCTTTTTTCTCTCACTGTCTCTATCCCTCCTCTCTCTCCTCATCTCTCTCTCTCTCTCTCCCCCCTCCCCCCTCTCTCTCTCCCACTTCCCCCCCTCTCTCACCCTCTCTCCAGGGTGTTCAGTGTCAGTATTGAATCCCCATAATTAGGTTGTAACTTCCTGGCTCAACGTGATTGGCTGACAGATTCCATGCTGGGTCTCCCCCCCTTGGGAAATCTCAGTTCTGCGAGGAATCAGGTCGAGTCTCTGCCAGTGTTTTTTTTTCTTGATATCGAAACAGTCTAATTCTGTCTTATTATTTTATATCTAAATAAAAAAGTCATGGATCTACTTAAAATGGAAGGCCGGTAAAGCTCCTCTTATCCTCTTATTAGAATTGCTTCCAGAAAATTCCTTCTCGATGAACATTTCTCAACTTCAACCTTCTATGAAACATACTTTATAAAACCATATTTTGCTAAAACTCCTAAATCCTCCTAAAATAATAACTTTGGTAAATCTCCTTCTATACTTTTGAAAATCTTCTTGAAATGCACTTCGGTACTATACTTCATGAAACAATATCTGGCTACAATCTCCTAAAAGTAGTCCTTTTGGTAAATCTTCTTCAATGAACTATACTTTGATAAATCTCCTTCTTAAAACGATAATTCTTTAAATTGCCTTTTGTAAGCAATAGTTCGGTAAAACTCTAGTTCGATTTTGATCAATCTCCTTCTAAGGCGATATTTTGAAGAATCCCAGACTTCTATAAAGTCCTTCTATAAGCTCCCTGATATCAATACTAAATTATCTAATTCAGTATTTTGGTAAATTGCCTTCTAAAAAACGATACTTCAGCACGGGTCTGGAGAATGATAGTCACAAGCCAGTAGCAGCAACAGCACAGGTCTGTAGTGTTTCATGTGTGTGGTGAAGGAAGTGTGTCATGATTGGTTTACCTCGGGTTCCATAGGCGGGTACTTCCTCCCTTTGCTCTTGCCCAAACACTTTGTCCTCCCTCCTTCCAGCAGCTGACACCAGAAGCCTTTCTGAGGGTCGAACCTGCAGAGAGAGAGAGAGAGAGAGAGAGAGAGAGAGAGAGAGAGAGAGAGAGAGAGAAAAGAGATGGATAATTACAGGGTTGGTGTAGAATGGCAGAACGAAGAAGAGAAAGAAAGAGAAAAAGAAAGAAAGAGCAGAAAGAGCGCAGAGTGTGAAGAACATGATAGAACGCCATCAATATTAAACAGGCTCCAAATGTGTCGACCGCTATGACTCAGATACATCCGGTGAAAGAGTCGTGAGGAGTCTACATTCAGGAGAGAGAAAATACAGAGAGAGAGAGACAGAGAGAGTGACAGCGAGTGAAAGAGAGAGAGAGCGAGACAGAGAGAGAGAGAGAGCAAATACAGCGAGAAAGAAAATACAGAGAGCGAGAGAGAGACAGAGATAGTGACAGCGACTCAGCGAGAGAGAGAGAGAGAGAGAGAGAAGAGTCAGAGAGAGCGAGAGAGAGAGACGGAGAAGAGACAGAAGCCTCTAGTGCGCTTGATGACAGGGTGAGAGGGCGCGTAGGTGGAGGGGATTTAAAGGAAGAAAGAAAGGAACAGGCTTCAGTCTTCAGGATCCTTCAGACAGCTGTCATGTCTGACAAGAGGACTGGATGAGGGGAAAATTAGGCTTTTGTGCAACTCAATCCTGGCTTAAACACACACACACACAAACCATATACACACACACACACATACAGACACACACACACACACACACACACACACACACACACACACACACACACACTAAAGACTCTCACTCACACACCCCCGTTTCCCTCAGTGCCGTTTAGGCGACAGCTCCAGTGGGCTGCTCCCTGGTCTGGGTCAGATGAAGGGGTTCAAACCCTTTCAAACGCCCCCCCCCCCCCTAATTCTGAGGGAGTGTACTATTTATTCAATGTTATAATTTACTCAATATATAGAAATGTTGCACATTTTTATAAATGGCATTTATTTTTTAGCAATGACAGGTTTTACATTTTCAAGCTACGATAATCCAGGGTGGATCCTTCTGTGAAATAGCCCAGTTTCCTCTCAGCTCCATCCCGGCTCCAAAAGGATTAAATCACGTTGTTTAATGGAATTAATCAGACAGAAGTGCACCACACAAGATTCGCAAACATATGTATTCGTCGTTGCCAAATCATTTTTCAGATGCATTCTAAATCAGTCTGTTAGTCATTTCAAATGCTTCGTCCCACTCCGTTCATATTAATATTTATATCTCTGCTAATACACTTGTGTGAATCTTGGGACGACAAGCTGGTGAGAAATAATGTGACAGAGAACTTAGAGCTCAATCCTACACTCTGCTCCTTCAAGACGCTGAAGGGCCTTATGCGTTTTGCACAACAATAGATTTTCTAAAAACGAGGATTTGTTGGGTAAAAAGGAAGGTAGCCTTGCCAGGAGATGGGTTTTAAATGTGCAGAGACATTTTCTTGGGGACAAAACTCTAAATGATGCCAAGTCTACAGTGACCATCTGCTTGTTAAATAAAAAAAACAAGTCCATGGCTAATAGTCTTTAAATGCTATGGTGGCGTCCCGCTACCAAGAATCCCCAGCAACAATGACTATGGGCGCGCTCTCAATTTAGCAATCCGTTCACACAAATGATTATAGTGGGGGCTTTTACTGAGCAAATATATAATTTGCGAGGAGAAATTATTTATTGGGCGAAATAAAGTGAAGCAGCACACAACTAACACAGCTTTGCTCACAAAAGCTGTCTTTGCTCTCGTGCTCACAAAGTGTTTTCCTACTCGCCTCGATATCTGCCTGCGTGTTTTTTTCAATTTGGCACTAAGTGGGCGGAGCCAGCCATGGCCTTTGTACCCCTGAATGTGATTTGCCATTAAACGTTTTTACACTGCCAAATATGCCTGTCTTATGCCCGCCTTTTTCCCAGCATTTGCGTGTTTACACTGATCAAGCTAATATACCAGCTTGACTTCACACCACAATTTACCCTCTCGGACCCTACACATATTGGGGGTTTCATTTTCATGCAAATGCAATTCGACGGCTAGTGGCTTGAATAATGAAAAAATAAAAACATTCAGAGTATGCAAATTATTCTAAAGAGGTCTACTCTCCGTGCGTAGCCCCGCCTACTCCAAACAAAACAAGAAAGCCGGTTTCGTGACGAAGGCGGATTATACCCCCTCAGTTTTACACAGGCAAGACAGTCAAATTGCAGGATGTGCCAAGCAGCGACCGTACCGGCTTGGCAGTGTAAAAATGCCTATAGTATCCTTCAACGTGATCCGATGCTCTGACCCAGGAGTCGGCAACCTATGGCCCGCGAGCCACAACGGGCACGTGAGGCCATTTAAAAATATAGATTATTTTATGTAATTGAGTAACCACAAAGCGGGATAATGCATAATGGTAAGAAAATAATAGTTTGTTTTGAAATCATACTGACCTAATGACCTAGATGAGCGGGAGATGATACCGCTAGTTCGCCAGCTATCTTTTAAGTTATAATGGCAATAGCTAAAAAAAAGTAGGCTGTGTAATAGCTTGTTTGCATTCGATTCCTTTTTTGGACAAACTCATTTGGATTTTTGCATGAAAGGACCGAGTTGTATGCATTCTTTGCTGTGAATTTGCCGAATTTCGAGTGTATGATGTCCGAAGCACGACATGAGAAGAATTTTCGAAGATGAGGCGGATGGAGTTGAGTCAATCCAGAAGGCAGTGGCCCAGTACGAGAAGCAAAGCAGTGTGTTTACAACCATATGGGCCGCCAAAAATCACACGCAGTGCATCGCTAAACAAGGGAAGCCATTCTCCACTGGAGGATATATAAAGGAGGCTTTCCCCAGCAGTTCAGAGGTTATATTGAGTGGATTACCAAACAAAGTCACAATCATCTCCAGGATTAAAGACATGCTTGCGAGAACTGTAGAAAGGCACATTAATGATATCTATCAATCAATCAATCTTTTGGCATTGTCACTCTGGACAGGAAGACGAGAAGCCACAGTGACGTAATAAATAAATAAATGTATATTATGTCGTATCAGGAATGGGAGTCTGTGAATTATTTTTAAACATTGTAAAGTGGCACGGGACATCTAAAATGTGGCTGACCCCTGCTCTGACCTATCACATAAAGACAATGGATGAATTTTTGGATTCCAGAGAAATACCTGTGGAAACTTTTCTATATTTTTTCCATATATATATATATATATATATACAAACATGTATAGATATACATCAGAATCGCTGCTTGATGAGATTATTCCTGTCTTACTGTGTGTTCACACCAAAAGACACATTTTTCGCCTGGTCGCGCTGTCGCCAAAGTTTTGTCGCGCGACAAATCATAATCCTTCGCTGTGCAGTTATGTCAGGCGAATTTTGCCGCGTGACATCTTTTGCCCAGCAACGGTGCTTCATGCCAATTCATTCTCAACCATGAGATAACCGTCATTGCATGTCTTTACCTGTTGTGGAAGAGGGAGAGACGTCGGAATGCCCATTGTTTATGGGTTAATAATATAATCCGGAGGTGCACACCACTTTTGGCCGTGATATTATATACAGGCCCGGTTCTACGGGGGTGCATAAGCATGCATTGCACCCCCAATTAAATTGTGTGCACCCTCTATTGAAAAAAGGATAATGGATATCCGAAAATGGCTAAATAAGAACACTGCAGAATCAACGTCACACATTAACCAGAGCAGGAAGGATGGAGACAATTTGGATCACGGAATAGTTGACGTTACTGCGGCTTCTGTCAACTTCAACGTTAGGATCGCCGTTGTGGAGGCTAGCGAGGCTAGTGCTAGCAACACTAATTCACTCTAGTTTATTTTAGTAATTCATTAAAGCATTATGTTCATAGCACAGAAACAGAAGATGAACCCATATTTGCCAGTTGTGTTGTGATTGTATTTATTTACAATCTTGTGAAAGGCACCATTTATTACTGATTACTTTTTGTGAAAGTAACATTACTAATTGGGTTTTATCTGTCAGCATTAAAAGTTTGGGTAGCAGGAGTTGGAAAACTAAACCTAAAAATGCAAGACAGAAAGGCAGTACAATAAGCACTGACATTGACATTGAAGAGTGTTGACATTTAGTGGTTGACATATATAAACACAGAGAAATTCAAAGTTTGAAAGGGTTCTTTCCTTGTTCTTTCCTTGACTAATACAGCTTAAATGTGTTTTATTTTTAAGATACAATGTGAATGACAATGTAAAATTGTTTGCTATGTCAAATATACTGCCACAATTTATTAAAAAGTGGGTTATTTTTGCATTGCAGTCACATGTGTTTTTTTTTTCAGGGTAGAATTCTGTTCTTTTTTACACCTACACCTGTCCCAACATGTGAGTACAACTACCCAGAAGTGCTTGTCAATCTACTGGTAGAAAGGCCTAGTGTAAAAAGCGAAGTCTGAACTGAAGCTGGGTCGCTGGTTTTAGTATAGTACTGGTGCACCCCCTCTAATCTCAGGTGCACCCCAAGTCATTTTGTTCTGGAACCGGGCCTGATTATATATTATATTATATAGATATTTATATATTATATTTAAGCAATAGATCACGACAGGCTGTGGTATAGGGTCATTATACCACAGTTAAGGGGCGTTTTCCGTCCCGACACGCAGCGGAGGGACGGCGACCCCCTTAACTGTGGTATAATGAACGTATACCACTGACTGAAGTGATCTATTGCTTTTATAAAATGGTTACGTAAGTATGGCGAAATGAAAGTCATAGACACCCTCAATTTTAAAAAAGCTAGAAAGTCGGAAAAGCATTTTTTTTAACGAATACAAAAAAGTAGTCCCTCCTGACTGCCTGCAAAGTGTACGGCGGTTGCTATGCAACACACTGTAGCGTCCTTCAGAGAGAAGGCTAGGCTAAAGACGGTAGCTTGGTTCGCCGGCAATTTAGCCTACTATCGAGTTCACTCACCGTGTGCCTATTTTTGCCTATATTGCCCTTTACAACATTTCCACCCTCTCCATCAATCAACATGTTTTTTAGGCTTCAGTGAACTATGCTATTGCTTTTATATATAAATAAACAACAGTTCAAGTTAGGCGCGGAGTGATACTGAACTCTGTAAACTGAACGGGCGTCATAGCTGTGTGTCAGATCGCTTGATTTAAGCCACCTGTTTTATAATATATAATATCATATTATATTATATATAGAGCTCCGGGAGTTGCAAACGGCAACAATCACGTTCTCCTCCATGCTGCGGTTCACTGCGGAGTGCAGGGAAATGAACGTTGATTGGCTGTCATCACGTGAATGTTGCGGCAAAGTTAAAATATTTCAACCAGCGAAAGTGTCGTGCTGCAAATCCACGTGAACGCGCTCGCCCGTGACAGGGCAAAATGTCGCGCCGTCAATCAAATCTTGTCGCAGGTTTTTCTAGCAACAAATTTTGCCCGATTCGCGTCTCTACGTTGACTTTGTATGGAATCATGTCGCCCCGTCGCATTTGGTGTGAATGCACAGTTATCATGATTCTACGTAATAACATTACACTAGTGGAAGTGAGGCAGGGCTTACAATTTGTGTATTTTTCAATTCAATAATACTTTGGTAATTCCTCCCTGAATTTTCCTGGTCTATTGATTGATTTGATATACTCCCCAAACAATCATCCAAGCATTTCAAGGTGGTATGTTGATTTGTCAATCTGGCAACACATAACAAATCACATTCAGGGATACAAGGGTCATGGCTGGCTACGCCCACCTAGTGCCAAAAAGAAAACTCTGCGAGCACGACAGCAAAGGCACCCCCATTTGAGCATGGGGGTGTCAGTTGCTTCATCACTTTATCTGTGCGCTCAATGAACGATTTCCACCTCACAGGTTTTACTATTGCTCTTGCAAGCAGAGAAATACTGCGCTCAAGTGCAGTAATAGCGCTATTATCGCACAATAATAATTTGTGTGCACGCATGTGTTGGTTGTGCACGTGCAAAGTCATTTTTGCTCCCGATTTCTGGCAGTGATATGCCGCCATAAAAAGCATTTACAACTTACTGACTAAACAGAAGCGGATAACTTCCACATGAAGCGGAGCTCATACCCCAGTGAACGGTTTAAACTCAAAGAGTAGAGCAGGGCTTTGAATGCATTCATGCACAGCGGAACTCATGAGTGACTTATGAGTAAAAGCTGCACGCTGACTACCTGTCTGTCTCTTACTGTGTTTTATTCCCACAATCAGCGGAAAGGTGCCCTTGTCCCAGTACCCAGGGGAGAAGACAGGGGAGCAGCCGAGACAGAGAGACAGGGAGGAGGAGAGGGAGAGGGACAGGGAGAAGGAGGAGAGAGAGAGAGAGCGAGAGAGAGAGAGAGAGAGAGAGAGAGAGAGAGAGAGAGAGAGAGAGAGAGAGAGAGAAGAGAGAGAGAGGGAGAGAGAGAAAGAGAAAGAGAAAGATGGGCGGTAGTAAGTAGAGAGGGAATGAGACATGGAGTGTGTGAGAGAGAGAGAGAGAGAGAGAGAGAAAGCAAGAGAGAGAGAGGAAGAGAGAGAGAGATAGGGAGAGAGAGAGGGAGAGAAGAGAGAGAAAGATGGACGAAAGAGACAAGAAGAGGGGACACCAAGGAAAGAGGAGACGTACATGAGGGGAGAGAGAGAGGGACAGCGAGAGGGTGAGAGCGAGGGAGGACGAGAGAGGAAACCTACGTGAGTGCCTGGGAGTAGTTAAAGTGAGGGGTGACGCCCAGGAACTTCTGCACCTCATCCATCACCGCCACCGGGTCACTCCTCAGCTGCTGGCCGTCGATGATCAGGAGCTACACACACACACACACACACACACACACACACACACACACACACACACACACACACACACACACACACACACACACACACACACACACACACACACACACACACACACAATTATTATATTTGAGTTATTATTAGAGATGAGTAGGTATGTGACTGTAATCTCTGAATATAACCTTGTGTGTTTTTTTTTACTGTTATAAGTGTTGATGTGTTCTCAGTGCGCCTGCAGCTCACTATAACCCAGCATGCAAGGACTCGTTCCATGAAGTTTAAAGTAATGCCGTGGTTTCTATCCATCCGTTGATGTGAAAAACCCAGATGGTTGACAGCCAGAGATTGAATGGCTGCCGGCTATATATAGCATGTTCTTAGACGTTAATGTATATGTTTCATAATCACAAATCTCCAAGAAGAAGGAGAAAGAGGGGGGCGTCCTTGAGCGCAAAGCTCAAGGACGCTCATGTCAAATCAGTTCTGACATCTGGTCGCTGTGCAGCAAGGACTCAAACCGACAACCCGGACCTGGAGACAAACGCTCTGAACAATGAACATGTTCTTCTTCATCTGTATATTGGTTGCAAAAACAAGCCGACAAGCTCATTTGCATAAAAACCTGATATGTGGCGACCTCATATCTAATGAATGAATTCGGGATACATTGCGGATATAATGCTGCATTAGCTGAACACGTCTTACATGGTGCATGGTGGCTATTAAGTACTGCACTATATAAGGAACCAATCAAATTTCGGAACACACTACAAATTGGCCACACACACCCAACACACATCCACAACAGTGGACACACAGGTGAGCACAACAGCACCCTGGGGGTGGTGGGGGGGGGCCTGGGCAGGGGCCTACCTGGCTTGCGGGATAGTGGGTGAGCCAGCGCTCCATGTGCGTGGCATAGAGGCCGGGTGTGAGGCAGCGGCTCTGCAGCGACCTGAGCTCGGCCGGCGCGCCCCGTCGCGCGGTGATGACATCATAGAAGTTGAAGCGCAGGGCAGCGTGGTCCTCATGAGCCCGCTGGTGCTGCCGGGGGGGGGGGGGCGGGAGGGGAGGATCAATACACACCAGGGTGTGTGTGTGTGTGTGTGTGTGTGTGTGTGTGTGTGTGTGTGTGTGTGTGTGTGTGTGTGTGTGTACCTGGTACCAGCTGTAGGGCCTGTCTGAGGGGTGTGTGTGTGTGTGTGTGTGTGTGTGTGTGTGTGTATGTACCTGGTACCAGCTGTAGGCCCTGTCTGAGGGGTGTGTGTGTGTGTGTGTGTGTGTATGTACCTGGTACCAGCTGTAGGCCCTGTCTGAGGGGTGTGTGTGTGTGTGTGTGTGTGTGTGTGTGTGTGTGTGTGTGTGTGTGTGTGTGTGTGTGTGTGTGTGTACCTGGTACCAGCTGTAGGCCCTGTCTGAGGGGTTGATCAGCAGGGTGATGATCTTGGCTTTGGGCAGCAGGGCGGCGGCGCGGCGAGGAGAGTCCTCCGAGGGGAAGTAGTTGGCACTCTTCTCAAACAGGAAGTCTGTTGTGGTGTTGGACGGCACTGGGAAAAACTCCATGTACCTAAGACACACACACAGGAAGTAAGTAAACACGGCAAATAATGACACACACACACACACATACAACATAAACAGACGCATGACCTTTGTAGACACTGCAAAAACACGCACACAAGAAATTAGAACACACACACACACACACAATACAAAAAATGTAAATGGACAAACTCACAGAGGGAAAGACGAACACACCAAAAACATAAACGCTAACACCATACAACAACAAGATGTTAACACAAAGAGGTAAGTAAACACATACACGCAAAGACATAAAAACACACACACACACACACACACACATACACACAAGCACATGAACGCACTCAAAAGACATTAAGGAAACAAACACACACACAAGACATAAACACACACACAAGCAAATAAACAAACACACACGCAAGCAAATAAATATGCATAGAAATAAAGCTGCAAACACACATACACACACACACACACACACACACACACACATACACACGCCTACAACTTCGCTATCATCCACCCATACACAATCTTGTTCAGTGCACGCGGCGACACACATCGTGTGTCTACAAAATGATTCTGTCTTTCACAGTTGGATGCAAATCTCAAAGTCACAAAGCAGCCATTATGAGCTCCACTCCCTGAGAGACGGCAGCCCGCCCCTGAAACGCTACCATTCCCCTCCTTTAATTCTCTTCCAACCATCTTAAGAAAACGGCAGCAGCTGTCGCTGATTTGGTTTAATGGCTGCTTGATGGGC